>NC_091286.1:526407643-526725858 GCF_032444005.1 Ranitomeya imitator
GCAAGCAGTGAATAGCCAGGCCTTTCTCCGGGAAGGAACAACCACGGGAAGGGCAGCATCCTATGAAGGAAAGCCACCTATGCCAAGCATGGTATCCATCCACAGACAGCTGTTTCGGGGTGTTTGCCCCTCATCAGTGTGGAGTAGGAATCTGGCTATTAGGAGCAGTGCCTAGTAAAAAGGCTATAAAGGCACAGATGATTGGCCTCGGGGAGACCAAAACATCCAACACTGCGGAGACACCATCACGTGTTTCTCAACGCAGTGATTCCAGAACACTGCCCCCATCCCTTATGGGAAATATGCAGATGCATGTAAAGAAGCTGCGGAGACACCATCACGTGTTTCTCGACGCAAGCAGTGAATAGCCAGGCCTTTCTCCGGGAAGGAACAACCACGGGAAGGGCAGCATCCTATGAAGGAAAGCCACCTATGCCAAGCATGGTATCCATCCACAGACAGCTGTTTCTTTTTTTTTTTTTTTCCCCTCAGATGGGAAAATCCACGGTCCAGAAATCCAAGACCAAAGAAAAATCCCAAACAGCTGCGTCAAATCCAAAACACAAAAGCTGTTCCCATCATCATCGGAAAATTTCAGTTTAATACAACATCAGAAAAAGCAAGTCAAGACATATTTACAAGGTATCTCCACTTCTTCACCTTCCAAATCCCTTCGGCATCCACCTCCCCCCTTATTCTTTTATCCCATAGAAAACACACATACATCTTCCCCAAAATCACTTTTAGACTATTCTTTACTACAATTTCCTTTCTCTTAAAAACATACACATTCCTCACATCCCATAATACTTCTTTTATACATGCAACTATTAACCACAACACTCTCTCCTTCACTCCATCACACATTCCCAAGCCAAACATGAACAACTCGAATGATAACAAGCTCACACCACACAATTCTTTACACAACGGTCCCATTCTTCCAATCACCTCCCTAGCATAATGACAATTCCAAAACACATGTATTACACTTTCCCTTCCACCACACCCACCTCTCGGACACATATCATTTCTCCCCAACCCACGATTCTTCTGAAATTCTCTAACTGGTAACACTCCATGCAAAGACTGCCACACAATCTCACTCTGCCTATTCGTCATACCGTCTAACCGCACTTTCTTCCATACTTTTTCTATATCATTCCCTCTTACCATGTTTATTCCACACTCTGTCTCTCTACATTCAATCATCCTATATACAGCCTTCTTATTACTCAACAACCTAACATCCACATCACATAACTCATACTTCACCAAAAATGTATAAACCCACACATACCATCTAGGCACGTCAAAAGCAACCGGATACCTCAGATCCCTCTCTCGCCACTTCAAACGAAATAAATACGCCCCAAACAAAAACCTACACAGACAAGAAAACTTGCCATCCATCCTAATCACCCTCAACACAAAAACCACAATATTTACACCAAGAAACACCTCAAGGTTTGGAAAACCCAACCCACCTTTTTCTAAACGTTTCACCAAAACCTCCCTCCTAGCCCTCTCCATTCTAGAATTCCACAAAAACACAAACAGAATCCTATTTAACCCTCTCATACACATATACCCCGGCGGAGAGACCACTGCAATATATAAGAAAATAGGCAAAATCACACTTTTAATAACTAAGATTTTTCCAAAAAACAAAAGACTTCTCATCTTCCAAAAACATAACTTCCGCTCAACCTTTCCTTTTGCATCATCCCAACTTTCTTTCCCATCCAAACTCTCTGAAAATTTCACCCCCAAAACCTTAATAGACCCAGTCACCTCATTCACTCCTACATCCTTACTTAAAACCCCTCCCCCAAAAACCTTACACTCACTCTTCTCCCAATTCACCTTAAATGCTGACGCACCACAAAAAATAGACGCTAATAACTTCACCCACCTCACAGAATACTCTGAATCACACAACACACACACGTCATCCATATAAGCACTAACCTTCCATTCCCTCCCTCCACCTCCTGGCACTTGTACTCCTCTAATCACTTTATCTTTCCTCAACATACAAAGCAACGGTTCAATCGCACAAATAAAAACCACAGGAGACAAAGGACAACCTTGTCGCACACCTGAAAAAACATTCACTCTTCTACCCACAGAACCATTCATCAAAACACAACTATAAATGTCTTTATATAAGCTCCTCACCCTCCAAACAAAATCAGGCGGAAACCCCATTCTCAATAATACCCGGAACAAAAAACTATGTGATAACCGATCATACGCCTTTTCAAAGTCCAAACTCAAAACAAATACACTCTTCTTCCGACTCATACAGTCCCACAAACAATCTCTCAACATACACACACACTCATGTATACGTCTCCCAGGCACCGCACAACACTGTTCATCCCCAATCACACTCTCTATCACATCACGCATCCTATTCGCCATTACTTTCGCATAGATCTTATAATCGCAATTCAACAACGTTATCGGTCTCCAATTTTTTAAACTCTTCAAATCTCCTTTTTTAGGTATTAACACAACCATCCCTGCACGCATACTCTCAGCCACCTCCATACTAGACCACATATACTTACACACATCCACAAAATCCTTACCAATCACATGCCACATCACCCTATAAAACTCTATAGGAAGACCATCCTCTCCTGGAGTCTTATTTAACGCCATGCTATTCATTACCTTCCATACCTCATCACCTGTCACCTCACCCTTCACTCTCTCTCTCTCCATCTCACTCAATTTATTTTCTAATACACTTAGTACATCCTCCTCCAAAGCCTCATCCCTCCACTTCACTGCATACAGCTCCTCATAAAACTTAGCCACATGTTCACACATATCCTCCCCACTTACCTCTCTTCCATCCTCTGCATTCAAAACACCCATACTCTGCTTTTTCCCAAAAAACCTTTTTAAAGAAAAACCTCGAACACCTTTCATCTTGCTCCATTCTATCAATTTTTGCCCTAAAAATAATACTCTTCCCTTTCTCTTCCAAAAACTCTTTAATTTCTTTTTTAACCTTTTTTATCCCCTCCTCCACCTCCATTCCTCCTTCCCTCAATTTATACAATAAACATAAACGGGCATTCAACTTAACAAACTTTTCCCTCTTAATTGCCGCAAATTCATACCCCACACTTTTAAAAAACTTTTTTGTCTGCCTCTTAACCCAATCCCACCACTCACAAACATTCCCAAAACTTTCCTTACTTTTACACCACTGTTCATACTTTTTCACATACTCCTTCCTCACAGCTTCATTTTCCAACAATTTCACATTTAATTTCCACAAACCCTTTCCAAACACACCACTAACATTAATATCTAACTCGCACAACACACAAACATGGTCCGAAAAAACGACCCTATCCTGCTTATATCCAACAGGAATAATATTTTTAGAAATAAAACAATAATCCAACCTGGACTGTGCTCTTCCACTATCAGAAAAAAAGGTATCTAACAAAAGGTTAACCTTACACACACGCTGCATATCACTCAAATCAAAGTCAGTAACTAACTCCAGCAAAACTTTTCCAGACACATCCACATTCACTCCCCCCACATCACAATTCATATCACCCACAATCACCACAGGCACTCTTCCTGGAACAAAAAGCTTCACTTTTTCAAATAATAACTTACGCTCATTTTTTTCTACTGGCGCATAAATATTGATAACACAAAACTTAGCATTTTTATATTCAAAATTTGCTAAGATACACCTCCCCACCTCCACCACCAAATAATTATTCAAAACCACCTCCTGCCCCTTAACTAAAATACCCACACCATCATTTCTATTATTTGCACTACCAGACCATACAGACGCACCATAAGACCACTCATCCCCCTTCACACCATCCACAATCCCACATTCTTGCAAACAAAAAATAGATGCACTCTGCATAGCTAAAAAATCCAAAATTGCTGCTCTCCTCCTCGCTTTCTTAAAAACTCTCACATTTTGAGAAACTATAGAAAAACCCATACTATAAAAACAAAAAACAATGCAAAAATTACCACAAAACTACACACATTACACAAAAAGCCCTTGACAAAGGTCAAGACTCACAGAAAGGAGAGAAAAAAAAAAACAACAGATCCACTGAGCTTTCATTTTACCCAGTATCACCATTGTCCTCCTCTGCCATTCGGACTGAACAGCAAGTCTCTGAACCACTAGCCCCTTCGTGCTCACTCCATTTTTTTTTAGCTGGCCCAATTTTCCTCTTAGGCATACTACTGCATGCCTCATCACTTTCCCCGTCCTCCTCCCTCTGACACTTATTCGCACCCCTGTCCTGGTCTGAAGAAAGCCCTATAATATTCTGAGGATCTGAGGGGTGCACAGGGCTCTCAGCTTCAGAAATACGCACGTCTTCCTCCGTTGCATCCATTGCTTCCTCAAGAGAAAACATTTCAGGCACAGTAGAGTCATCATCTTCTTACTCATCTTCTTCCTGATCTTCTTCCTTCTTCTTAAACCCCTTCTCTACTTTTTTTGCCAAAACTCCTTATCTTCCTTCTGTGCATCACTCATAGTACCACGGGGTGCTAGCACAATGTCATCTGGAGTCACAGAGCGTCTTTCCCTCTCCCTCTCCCTCCTTTCCTCTCTCTCCATTCTTTCAGTTTCCTTCCTGATAGTCGCCAACCTCCTCCTTCTCTCCTCCTCCTCTCTCCATTCACTCTCTGAGCGTCTAGGCACCCTCCACGGACAATCCTTATACATGTGGTCACTACTACCACACACGTCACAGGTCTTAGCCATCGGGCAATCACCAGCCATATGCCCCTCCTTCTTGCAGTTTCGGCAACACTGCCCCTTCTGGCAGTCTGCCTGGACATGTCCAAAAGAGAAACATCTCCTGCAAAACAGAGGCTGCCCAGGGTACGTGAGGAAACCCCTATGCCCTGCCATAGAGAAGTTCGCCGGAGGGTGTCTGAACCCACCCACACTGCCAGGATCTCTTCTGAACTTTAC
The DNA here is from genome assembly GCF_032444005.1 of Ranitomeya imitator. Lineage (NCBI taxonomy): Eukaryota > Metazoa > Chordata > Amphibia > Anura > Dendrobatidae > Ranitomeya > Ranitomeya imitator. Next base: position 526,412,637 of record NC_091286.1, read on the forward strand.
ACGATATTTGTATCGACAATTGAAGATTCCTAAACAGTTCACTTGCTTCTCTCCCTTTGAAACAAAGTCACAATACTGTGAGAGGAAGCTCTCCAACAATGCAGGTTCAGTAAAGGGGTTATAGACAGTGATAGTCACCTGCCTTTCCTGAAGACCAAACAGTGGTTCACATTTGACTCCCTTCAAACAGGGATCTCCGGCATGATTCCGAAACCACTCATAGACATTCAGGCAATAATGCTCCGACATAAAAGTAACATCGTAGTTACCTTGATTAGGGAACTCATTGATGCTATAGATGTTCTCCCGCTTTCCTCCAGCCTTTTCCTCAATAAGGTCACGTACAATAAAGACCACGCTGTTCCTTGCCCGGATAGATGGCTCCAACGTCACTCGGATGGTGTTCTTCACATAACTCATCTTCAAAGCTGTCGGTACAAACGACCACAGAAAAAAACAGAATTCTCTGCAAAAGGGTCTGGATTGCTCCAGAAAACCTCACTCCAGACAGCTGTTTCGGGGTGTTTGCCCCTCATCAGTGTGGAGTAGGAATCTGGCTATTAGGAGCAGTGCCTAGTAAAAAGGCTATAAAGGCACAGATGATTGGCCTCGGGGAGACCAAAACATCCAACACTGCGGAGACACCATCACGTGTTTCTCAACGCAGTGTTGGATGTTTTGGTCTCCCCGAGGCCAATCATCTGTGCCTTTATAGCCTTTTACGTGGTTGTTCCTTCCCGGAGAAAGGCCTGGCTATTCACTGCTTGCGTCGAGAAACACGTGATGGTGTCTCCGCAGCTTCTTTACATGCATCTGCATATTTCCCATAAGGGATGGGGGCAGTGTTCTGGAATCACTGCGTTGAGAAACACGTGATGGTGTCTCCGCAGTGTTGGATGTTTTGGTCTCCCCGAGGCCAATCATCTGTGCCTTTATAGCCTTTTTACTAGGCACTGCTCCTAATAGCCAGATTCCTACTCCACACTGATGAGGGGCAAACACCCCGAAACAGCTGTCTGTGGATGGATACCATGCTTGGCATAGGTGGCTTTCCTTCATAGGATGCTGCCCTTCCCGTGGTTGTTCCTTCCCAGAGAAAGGCCTGGCTATTCACTGCTTGCGTCGAGAAACACGTGATGGTGTCTCCGCAGCTTCTTTACATGCATCTGCATATTTCCCATAAGGGATGGGGGCAGTGTTCTGGAATCACTGCGTTGAGAAACACGTGATGGTGTCTCCGCAGTGTTGGATGTTTTGGTCTCCCCGAGGCCAATCATCTGTGCCTTTCTAGGATTTGTTAGGCACACCTGTTGTGAATTCTGTGGCCAAGCTCCCTCCTGTGGTCGAGAGTGGTACTTCGGCTGGTTCTGTCTATGAGCTTCCTTTGGTGGATGAGAGTGGTACTGCGGCTTCTGAGTTTCCTTCCTCAGGTGATGAGGTTAAGTCGTTAGGTGCTGCTCTATTTAACTCCACCTGGTGCTTTGATCCTGGCCTCCAGTCAATGTTCTAGTATTGGTCTTGCTTCCTCCTGGATCGTTCCTGTGGCCTGTCTTCCTGCATAAGCTAAGTTTTGCTTGTGTTATTTTTGTTTGCTATTTTTTCTGTCCAGCTTGCTTTATTGGTTTTTCTTGCTTGCTGGAAGCTCTGAGACGCAGAGGGAGCACCTCCGTACCGTTAGTCGGTGCGGAGGGTCTTTTTGCCCCTCTGCGTGGTTGTTTGTAGGTTTTTGTGTTGACCGCAAAGCTATCTTTCCTATCCTCGGTCTAAGTCGGGCCTCACTTTGCTAAATCTATTTCATCTCTGTGTTTGTATTTTCATATTACTCACAGTCATTATATGTGGGGGGCTGCCTTTTCCTTTGGGGAATTTCTCTGAGGCAAGGTAGGCTTATTTTTCTATCTTCAGGGCTAGTTAGTTTCTCAGGCTGTGCCGAGTTACATAGGGAGCGTTAGGCGCAATCCACGGCTACCTCTAGTGTGGTGTGTTAGGATTAGGGATTGCGGTCAGCAGAGTTCCCACGTCTCAGAGCTCGTCCTTTGTTTTTGGTAATTGTCAGGTCACTTTGTGTGCTCTGAACTTCAATGTCCATTGTGGTTCTGAATTTCCTGTTCATAACACACACCACACGGCTACTTCTAGTTGCGGTGTTAAGTTCAGGATTTGCGGTCAGTACAGTTTACACCAACTCCAGAGAAAGTTCCATGCGGCTCCAAGGTCACCGGATCATGACAGTACAACTGGCCGAGTTAAATGCATCTCAGAAGAAGGGAAGAAAGGTGTTGAGCCATTTTTTTTCTGCACTCTGTTTTGTCTTCTCTTCCCTCTTTTTCTCTGGGTGGCTGAGGAGTCTTGTGCTAGCATGGATATTCAGGAATTAGCTTCTCGTGTGGACCAGCTTGCTGCTAGGGTACAGGGTATTTCTGATTATATTGTTCAGACTCCTGTTTTAGAGCCGAAGATTCCTACTCCTGATTTGTTTTTTGGTGACAGGTCCAAATTTTTGAGTTTTGAAATCAACTGTAAACTGTTTTTTGCTCTGAGACCTCGATCCTCCGGTGATTCCATTCAGCAGGTTAAAATCATCATCTCCCTGCTGCGTGGCGATCCACAGGATTGGGCATTTTCCCTGGAATCTGGGAATCCGGCTTTGCTTAATGTAGACTCCTTTTTTCAGGCTTTAGGTTTATTATATGATGAACCTAATTCTGTGGATCAAGCGGAGAAGACCTTGTTGGCCCTGTCTCAGGGTCAAGAGGCGGCAGAATTGTATTGTCAGAAATTTAGAAAATGGTCCATGTTGACTAAATGGAATGATGATGCTTTGGCGGCAATTTTCAGAAAGGGTCTCTCTGAATCCGTTAAAGATGTTATGGCGGGGTTTCCCACGTCTTTCGGTCTGAGTGATTCTATGTCTCTGGCCATTCAGATTGATCGGCGCTTGAGGGAGCGCAGAACTGTGCGCGCTGTGGCGTTGTCCTCAGAGCAAATTCCTGAGCCAATGCAGTGTGATAGGATTCTGTCTAGAACGGAACGACAAGGTTTCAGACGTCAGAATAGGTTGTGTTATTATTGTGGCGATGCTTCTCATGTCATTTCTGTCTGCCCTAAGCGGACAAAGGGGATCGCCAGTTCATTTACCATCAGTACTGTACAACCTAAATTTCTGTTATCTGTGTCCTTGATCTGCTCATTGTCATCATTTTCTGTCATGGCGTTTGTGGATTCAGGCGCCGCCTTGAACTTAATGGAATTTGAGTTTGCCAGGCGTTGTGGTTTTCCCTTGCAGCCTTTGCAGAACCCTATTCCTTTAAGCGGCATTGATGCTACACCTTTGGCAAAAAATAAGCCCCAGTTTTGGACACAGGTGACCATGCGCATGGCACCAGCCCATCAGGAAGATTGTCGATTTCTGGTGTTGCATAATTTGCATGATGCTATCGTGCTGGGTTTTCCGTGGTTGCAGGTACATAATCCTGTTTTGGACTGGAAGTCTATGTCTGTGTCTAGTTGGGGTTGTCAGGGGATTCATAATGATGTTCCTTTGATGTCAATCTCCTCTTCTTCCTCTTCTGAAATTCCTAAGTTTTTGTCTGATTTTCAGGATGTATTCGATGAGCCCAAGTCCAGTTCCCTTCCACCGCACAGGGACTGTGATTGTGCTATTGACTTGATTCCAGGCTGTAAGTTTCCTAAGGGCCGACTTTTCAACCTGTCTGTGCCTGAACATACCGCCATGCGGAATTATATTAACCCCTTCATGACCAGGGGATTTTTCGTTTTTCCGTGTTCGTTTTTCGCTCCCCTCCTTCCCAGAGCCATAACTTTTTTATTTTTCCGTCAATTTGGCCATGTGAGGGCTTATTTTTTGCGGGACGAGTTGTACTTTTGAACGACATCATTGGTTTTAGCATGTCGTGTACTAGAAAACGGGAAAAAAATTCCAAGTGCGGTGAAATTGCAAAAAAAGTGCAATCCCACATTGGTTTTTTGTTTGGCTTTTTTGCTAGGTTCACTAAATGCTAAAAATGACCTGCCATTATGATTCTCCAGGTCATTACGAGTTCATAGACACCAAACATGACTAGGTTATTTTTTATCTAAGTGGTGAAAAAAAATTCCAAACTTTGCTAAAAAAAAAAAAAAAAAAATTGCGCCATTTTCCGATACTCGTAGCGTCTCCATTTTTCGTGATCTGGGGTCGGTTGAGGGCTTATTTTTTGCGTGCTGAGATGACGTTTTTAATGATAGCATTTCGGTGCAGATGCGTTCTTTTGATCGCCCGTTATTGCATTTTAATGCAATGTCGCGGCGACCAAAAAAACGTAATTCTGGCGTTTCGAGTTTTTTTCCCACTACGCTGTTTAGCGATCAGGTTAATACTTTTTTTTATTTGATAGATCGGGCAATTCTGAGCGCGGCGATACCAAATATGCGTAGATTTGATATTTTTTTTATTGATTTATTTTGATTGGGGCGAAAGGGGGGTGATTTAAACTTTTATGTTTTTTTTATTTTTTTCACATTTTTTTAAACTTTTTTTTTTAACTTTTGCCATGCTTCAATAGCCTCCATGGGAGGCTAGAAGCAGGGACAGCACGATCGGCTCTGCTACATAGCAGCGATCTGCTGATCGCTGCTATGTAGCAGAATTGCACGTGTGCTGTGAGCGCCGACCACAGGGTGGCGCTCACAGCGACGGGCAATCAGTAACCATAGAGGTCTCAAGGACCTCTATGGCTACAATGGAGACGCATCGCCGACCCCCGGACATGTGACGGGGGTCGGCGATGACGTCATTTCCGGCCGCCCGGCCGGAAGCGGTAGTTAAATGCCGCTGTCTGCGTTTGACAGCGGCATTTAACTAGTTAATAGGTCCGGGCAGATCGCGATTCTGCCCGCGCCTATTACGGGCACATGTCAGCTGTTCAAAACAGCTGACATGTCCCGGCTTTGGTGCGGGCTCACCGCGGAGCCCTGCATCAAAGCAGGGGAGCCGGCATCGGACGGTATAGTACGTCCGATGCCGGTAAGGGGTTAAGGAGTCTTTGGCGAAAGGGCATATTCGGCCATCTTCTTCACCGTTGGGAGCGGGATTTTTTTTGTTGCTAAGAAGGATGGCTCCTTGAGACGCTGTATTGATTATCGCCTCTTGAATAATATCACGGTCAAGTTTCAATTCCCTTTACCTTTGCTTTCTGATTTGTTTGCTAAGATTAAGGGGGCTAGTTGGTTTACTAAGATTGACCTTCGGGGGGCATATAATCTTGTTCGTATTAAGCAGGGTGATGAATGGAAAACTGCGTTTAATACGCCCGAAGGTTGTTTTGAATATCTTGTGATGCCATTCGGGCTCACTAATGCTCCATCTGTTTTTCAGTCCTTCATGCATGATATCTTCCGGACTTATCTTGATAAATTCTTGATTGTATATTTGGACGATATTTTGATTTTTTCCGATGATTGGGAGTCTCATGTGCAACAGGTCAGGATGGTATTTCAGATCCTTTGTGACAATGCTTTGTTTGTGAAGGGGTCTAAGTGTCTCTTTGGGGTGCAGAAGGTTTCTTTTTTGGGCTTCATTTTTTCTCCCTCATCTATGGAGATGGATCCGGTTAAGGTTCAGGCCATTCATGATTGGATTCAACCCACATCCGTGAAGAGCCTTCAGAAATTTTTGGGTTTTGCAAATTTTTATCGCCGTTTCATTGCTAACTTCTCTAGCGTGGTTAAACCCTTGACCGATTTGACGAAGAAAGGCGCTGATGTGGTGAACTGGTCCTCTGCGGCTGTCGCTGCCTTTCAGGAGCTTAAACGCCGATTTTCTTCTGCTCCGGTGTTGCGCCAACCGGATGTTTCTCTTCCATTTCAGGTTGAGATTGACGCTTCTGAGATTGGGGCAGGGGCCGTTTTGTCTCAGAGGGATCCTGTTGGTTCCTTGATGAAACCGTGTGCCTTCTTTTCCCGTAAGTTTTCGCCTGCTGAACACAATTATGATGTCGGCAATCGGGAGTTGTTGGCTATGAAGTGGGTGTTTGAGGAGTGGCGACATTGGCTTGAGGGAGCTAAGCACCGTATTGTGGTCTTGACCGATCATAAGAATCTGATTTACCTCGAGTCTGCCAAACGGCTGAATCCTAGACAGGCTCGATGGTCCTTGTTTTTTTCCCGTTTTGATTTCGTAGTTTTGTATCTTCCGGGTTCTGCGAATATTAAGGCTGGTGCCCTCTCTAGGAGTTTTTTGCCTGATTCTCCTGAGGTCCTTGAACCGGTCGGCATTCTGAAAGAAGGGGTGGTCCTTTCTGCCATTTGACTTGATTTACGATGGGTTCTTCAGGAATTTCAGGCTGACAGACCGGACCGCTGTCCAGTGGGGAAACTGTTTGTTCCTGACAGATGGACTAGTAGAGTGATTTCTGAGGTTCACTGTTCTGTGTTGGCTGGTCATCCTGGTATCTTTGGTACCAGAGATTTGGTTGGTAGGTCCTTTTGGTGGCCTTCTTTGTCACGTGATGTGCATTCTTTTGTGCAGTCCTGTGGGACTTGTGCGCGAGCCAAGCCTTGTTGTTCCCGTGCTAGTGGGTTGCTTTTGCCATTGCCAGTCCCTGAGAGGCCCTGGACACATATTTCTATGGATTTTATTTCCGATCTTCCGGTTTCCCAGAAGATGTCTGTTATCTGGGTTGTTTGTGGCCGGTTCTCTAAGATGATTCATTTGGTGCCTTTGCCTAAATTGCCTTCCTCTACAGATTTGGTTCCGTTGTTTTTTCAGCATGTGGTTCGTCTGCATGGTATTCCGGAGAATATTGTGTCCGACAGAGGTTCCCAGTTTGTTTCTAGGTTTTGGTGGGCCTTTTGTGCTAGGCTGGGCATTGATTTGTCTTTTTCCTCTGCATTTCATCCTCAGACAAATGGCCAGACCGAGCGAACTAATCAGACTTATTTGAGATGCTTTGTGTCTGCTGATCAGGATGATTGGGTGGCCTTCTTGCCATTGGCCGAGTTTGCCCTTAATAATCGGGCTAGTTCGGCTACTTTGGTTTCGCCTTTCTTTTGTAATTTTGGTTTTCATCCTCGTTTTTCTTCTGGGCAGGTTGAGCCTTCTGACTGTCCTGGTGTGGATACTGTGGTTGACAGGTTACAACAGATTTGGGCTCATGTGGTGGACAATTTGGTGTTGTCTCAGGAGGAGGCTCAATCTTTTGCTAACCGTCGTCGGTGTGTTGGTTCCCGGCTTCGGGTTGGGGATCTGGTCTGGTTGTCTTCCCGTCATGTTCCTATGAAGGTTTCTTCCCCTAAGTTTAAGCCTCGGTTTATTGGTCCTTATAGGATTTCTGAGATTATTAATCCGGTGTCTTTTTGATTGGCGCTTCCGGTTTCTTTTGCTATCCATAATGTCTTCCATAGATCTTTATTGCGGAAATATGTGGTGCCCATTGTTCCCTCTGTTGATCCTCCGGCCCCTGTGTTGGTTGATGGGGAGTTGGAGTATGTGGTTGAGAAGATTTTGGATTCTCGTTTTTCGAGGCGGAGGCTTCAGTACCTTGTCAAATGGAAGGGTTATGGCGAGGAGGATAATTCTTGGGTTTTTGCCTCTGATGTCCATGCTGCTGATTTGGTCCGTGCCTTTCATCTGGCTCATCCTGATCGTCCTGGGGCCCTGGTGAGGGTTCGGTGACCCCTCCTCAAGGGGGGGTACTGTTGTGAATTCTGCTTTTGGGTTCCCTCCAGTGGTTGTAGGTGGTAATACAGTGGTCCCTGAGTTGCAGTCCTGGTCAGGTGTTTCTGCTGATTGCAGTTCTGACTGGGGTATTTAGGTGTGCAGGATTCATTAGTCCTTGCCAGTTGTCCATGGTTCTGGGAGGTTTTGGATCTTTGTCTGGTTCCTCCTGCCTTGCTGCCAATTCAGCAAAGATAAGTGTCTGGTTTTTGTTTCTGTGGCACACATGCTGTGTGCTTAATAATTCTGTGCTATTCATTTGTTTTCTCTTGTCCAGCTTAGACTGTGTCAGTGTTTTCTCAGTCTTGTTGGATTGTCTGGAGTTACAGATATACGCTTCACATCTTTAGTTAGATGGTGGAATTTTTTATATTTTCTGCTGTGGATATTTTTGGAAGGATTTTAATACTGACCGCTTAGTATTCTGTCCTATCCTTTCCTATTTTAGCTAGAGTGGCCTCTTTTGCTAAATCCTGTTTCCTGCCTGCGTGTGTCTTTTCCTCTACTACTCACAGTCAATATTTGTGGGGGGCTGCCTATCCTTTGGGGTTCTGCTCTGAGGCAAGGTAGAATTCCTATTTCCATCTATAGGGGTATTTAATCCTCCGGCTGTGTCGAGGTGTCTAGGATTTGCTAGGCACACCCCACGGCTACTTCTAGTTGCGTTGTTAAGTTCAGGATTTGCGGTCAGTACAGTTTACACCATCACCGTCACATGATCGGGGGTCGGCAATGCGTCTCCATTGTAACCATAGAGGTCCTTGAGACCTCTATGGTTACTGATCGCCGGTGGCTGTGAGCGCCACCCTGTGGTCGGCGCTCACAGCACACCTGCATTTCTGCTACATAGCAGCGATCAGCAGATTGCTGCTATGTAGCAGAGGCGATCGCGTTGTGCCTGCTTCTAGCCTCCCATGGAGGCTATTGAAGCATGGCAAAAGTAAAGAAAAAAAGTTGAAAAAAATGTTAAAAAAATAAAAAAAATATAAAAGTTTAAATCACCCCCCTTTCGCCTCATTCAAAATAAATCAATAAAAAAAAATATCAAATCTACACATATTTGGTATCGCCGCGCTCAGAATTGCCCGATCTATCAATTAAAAAAAAGCATTAACCTGATCGCTAAACAGCGTAGCGGGAAAAAAATTCGAAACACCAGAATTTTGGTCACCGCGACATTACATTAAAATGCAATAACAGGCGATCAAAAGAACATATCTGCACTGAAATGCTATAATTAAAAATGTCATCTCGGCACGCAAAAAATAAGCCCTCACCCGACCCCAGATCACGAAAAATGGAGACGCTACGAGTATCGGAAAATGGCGCAATTTTTTTTTTTTTTTTTTTAGCAAAGTTTGGAATTTTTTTTCACCACTTAGATAAAAAAAATAACCTAGTCATGTTAGGTGTCTACGAACTCGTACTGACCTGGAGAATCATAATGTCAAGTCAGTTTTAGCATTTAGTGAACCTAGCAAAAAAGCCAAACAAAAAACTAGTGTGGGACTGCACTTTTTTTGCAATTTCACCGCACTTGGAATTTTTTTCCCGTTTTCTAGTACAAGACATGCTAAAACCAATGATGTCGTTCAAAAGTACAACTCGTCCCGCAAAAAATAAGCCATCACATGGCCAAATTGATGGAAAAATAAAAATGTTATGGCTCTGGGAAGGAGGGGAGTGAAAAACGAACACGGAAAAACGAAAAATCCCATGGTCATGAAGGGGTTAAAACAAGTTATCACTGATCCATGGGCTCCACAGGATAGGTGATCGCTTAGATCCGACCATTAGAAACTGCACCGATCGGAAGAATGGGGAAGTTTTATCCCTGAAAGGACACTTTTATCCCTATTTTAAAATGCTGCGGCAGGTGGGATTTCTGACCGCAGCTCCATTCATTCTCTTTGGGGCTTCCAGAAAAAAACAAGTGCAGCCACTGAGGGAATGAATGGATCAGTGATCTAGTTGGACATGCCACTCCAGTCTAATGGGGATAAAAAGTTCCACATTTTGCTGAATGGGTCCAAGCAGTCAGACCCCCACCAATCAATACGTTATCACTTATCCTGTGGCGAGGTGATTACTTTTTTCCACAGGAAACCCCCTGTAAGTGCATCTCCACCGCTGTGTACAAAGCATTAAAACTCTAAAGGAAATAAAGAATCTTCTCCTAATTAATATCAGAGAGAACAAATGATCACCATACACAACACAATCCACTATACCAAGACCAATAATATCACATACAGGAAGAAATACCACCACACCATGACCAGACCACATAGTGACCGAATAATACTACATACAAGGGACAAATACCACCACACCATGACCAGATCACATATTACCACCACTTGGTGACCAAATAGCACATACAAGGGACAAATACCAAAACACCATTTTCAGACCACATATTACCACCACATAGTGACTGAATACTACAATACTGATCAGTAATAAAAAAAACCAAAAAAACCCCACAATACTATCACCATAAGTGCCAGTATTCACAGGAGATCTGTACTTAGTATGCAGTGTCTGTGTAGAGGTAATACAGAGATGTTGTGAATTCTGTGATCAAGCTCCCTCCTGTGGTCACAAGTGGTACTGCGGCTTCTGAGTTTCCTTCCTCAGGTGATGAGGTTAAGTCGTTAGGTGCTGCTCTATTTAACTCCACCTAATGCTTTGATCCTGGCCTCCAGTCAATGTTCTAGTATTGGTCTTGCTTCCTCCTGGATCGTTCCTGTGGCCTGTCTGCTCAGCATAAGCTAAGTTCTGCTTGTTTTACTTTTGTTGCTTTATTTTTCTGTCCAGATTGCTTTAATTTGTTTTTCTTGCTTGCTGGAAGCTCTGAGACGCAGAGGGAGCACCTCCGTACCGTTAGTCGGTGCGGAGGGTCTTTTTGCCCCTCTGCGTGGTTGTTTGTAGGTTTTTGTGTTGACCGCAAAGCTATCTTTCCTATCCTCGGTCTATTCAGTAAGTCGGGCCTCGCTTTGCTAAATCTATTTCATCTCTGTGTTTGTACTTTCATCTTAACTCACAGTCATTATATGTGGGGGGCTGCCTTTTCCTTTGGGGAATTTCTCTGAGGCAAGGTAGGCTTATTTTTCTATCTTCAGGCCTAGCTAGTTTCTCAGGCTGTGCCGAGTTGCATAGGGAGCGTTAGGCGCAATCCACGGCTACCTCTAGTGTGGTGTGATAGGATTAGGGATTGTGGTCAGCAGAGTTCCCACGTCTCAGAGCTCGTCCTATGTTTTTTGCTTATTGTCAGGTCACTTTGTGTGCTCTGAACTTCAAGGTCCATTGTGGTTCTGAATTACCTATTCATAACAGTACTGGAGGCCCAAAGTACTATGCTTCTCAATAGAGGGAAAAAAGAAGTTCTGAGACCATTTTTTTTTCTTTGCACTGTGTTTTGCCTTTTTTTTCCCCTAGACATTTGGGTGGTTCAGGACACAGGTGTGGTGATGGACATTAAAGGTCTGTCTTCATGTGTGCATCTTCTCACTGCAAGAGTACAAAATATTCAAGACTTTGTGGCTCAGAATTCTATGTTAGAACCAAGAATTCCTATTCCTGATTTGTTTTCTGGAGATAGAGCTAGATTTCTGAGTTTCAAAAATAATTGCAAACTGTTTCTGGCGTTGAAACCTCGCTCCTCTGGTGACCCAGTTCAACAAGTTAAGATCATTATTTCTTTATTACGTGGCGACCCTCAAGACTGGGCATTTTCCCTTGCGCCAGGAGATCCTGCATTATGTAATATTGATGCGTTTTTTCTGGCACTCGGATTACTGTACGATGAACCTAATTCAGTGGATCAGGCAGAGAAAAATTTGCTGGTTCTGTGTCAGGGTCAGGATGAGATAGAGATTTATTGTCAGAAGTTTAGAAAGTGGTCTGTGCTCACTCAATGGAATGAATGTGCTTTGGCAGCAATCTTCAGAAAGGGTCTCTCTGAAGCCCTTAAGGATGTCATGGTGGGATTTCCTATGCCTGCTGGTCTGAATGAGTCTATGTCTTTGGCCATTCAGATCGGTCGACGCTTGCGTGAGCGTAAATCTGTGCACCATTTGGCGGTATTGTCTGAGCATAAACCTGAGCCTATGCAGTGCGATAGGACTTTGACCAGAGCTGAAAGGCAAGAATACAGACGTCAGAATGGGCTGTGTTTCTACTGTGGTGATTCCACTCATGCTATCTCCGATTGTCCTAAGCGCACTAAGAGGTTCGCTAAGTCTGCCACCATTGGTACGGTACAGTCGAAATTTCTTTTGTCCGTTACTTTGTTCTGCTCTTTGCCTTCCTATTCTGTCATGGCATTTGTGGATTCAGGCGCTGCCCTGAATTTGATGGACTTGGAGTTTGCTAAGCGCTGTGGGTTTGTCTTGGAGCCCTTGCAGTGTCTTATTCCATTGAGAGGAATTGATGCTACGCCTTTGGCCAAGAATAAGCCTCAGTATTGGACCCAGCTGACCATGTGCATGGCTCCTGCGCACCAGGAGGATATTCGCTTTCTGGTGTTGCAAAATCTGCATGATGTGGTCGTGTTGGGGTTGCCATGGCTACAAGTCCATAACCCAGTATTAGATTGGAAATCAATGTCTGTGTCCAGCTGGGGTTGTCAGGGGGTACATGGTGATGTTCCATTTCTGTCTATCTCATCATCCACCCCTTCTGAGGTCCCAGAGTTCTTGTCTGATTACCGGGATGTATTCGATGAGCCCAAGTCCAATGCCCTACCTCCGCATAGGGATTGTGATTGTGCTATCGAGTTGATTCCTGGTAGTAAGTTTCCTAAGGGTCGACTGTTTAATTTATCTGTACCTGAGCACGCCGCTATGCGGAGTTATGTAAAAGAATCTTTAGAGAAGGGTCATATTCGCCCGTCGTCATCACCATTGGGAGCAGGGTTCTTTTTTGTGGCCAAGAAGGATGGTTCGCTGAGACCTTGTATTGATTACCGCCTTCTAAATAAAATCACGGTCAAATTTCAGTACCCCTTGCCGCTGCTATCTGATTTGTTTGCTCGGATTAAGGGGGCTAGTTGGTTCACCAAGATAGATCTTCGTGGTGCATATAATCTTGTGCGTATTAAACGGGGCGATGAATGGAAAACTGCATTTAATACGCCCGAGGGCCATTTTGAGTACCTAGTTATGCCATTTGGACTTGCCAATGCTCCATCAGTATTTCAGTCCTTTATGCATGACATCTTCCGAGAGTACCTGGATAAATTCCTGATTGTATACTTGGATGATATTTTGGTCTTCTCGGATGATTGGGAGTCTCATGTGAAGCAGGTCAGAATTGTGTTCCAGGTCCTGTGTGCTAATTCTTTGTTTGTGAAGGGATCAAAGTGTCTCTTTGGTGTTCAGAAGGTTTCATTTTTGGGGTTCATTTTTTTCCCCTTCTACTATCGAGATGGACCCTGTTAAGGTCCAGGCCATTTATGATTGGACTCAGCCGACATCTCTGAAGAGTCTGCAAAAGTTCCTTGGCTTTGCTAATTTTTATCGTCGCTTCATCTGTAATTTCTCTAGTATTGCTAAACCATTGACCAATTTGACCAAGAAGGGTGCTGATGTGGTCAATTGGTCTTCTGCTGCTGTGGAAGCTTTTCAAGAGTTAAAGCGTCGTTTTTCTTCTGCCCCTGTGTTGTGTCAACCAGATGTTTCGCTTCCGTTCCAGGTTGAGGTTGATGCTTCTGAAATCGGAGCGGGGGCTGTTTTGTCGCAAAGAGGTGCTGATTGCTTGGTGATGAAGCCATGCGCCTTCTTTTCCAGGAAGTTTTCGCCTGCTGAGCGAAATTATGATGTTGGCAATCGAGAGTTGCTGGCCATGAAGTGGGCATTCGAGGAGTGGCGTCATTGGCTTGAAGGAGCTAAGCATCGCGTGGTGGTCTTGACTGATCACAAGAACTTGACTTATCTCGAGTCTGCCAAACGGTTGAATCCTAGACAGGCTCATTGGTCGCTGTTTTTCTCCCGTTTTGACTTTGTGGTTTCGTACCTTCCGGGCTCTAAAAATGTGAAGGCGGATGCCCTGTCTAGGAGTTTTGTGCCCGACTCTCCGGGTTTGCCTGAGCCGGCGGGTATTCTCAAAGAGAGAGTAATTGCGTCTGCCATCTCCCCTGATTTGCGGCGGGTGCTGCAAAAATTTCAGGCTAATAAACCTGATCGTTGCCCAGCGGAGAAACTGTTTGTCCCTGATAGGTGGACGAATAAAGTTATCTCTGAGGTTCATTGTTCGGTGTTGGCTGGTCATCCTGGAATCTTTGGTACCAGAGATTTAGTGGCTAGATCCTTTTGGTGGCCGTCTCTGTCGCGGGATGTGCGTTCTTTTGTGCAGTCCTGTGGGATTTGTGCTCGGGCTAAGCCCTGCTGTTCTCGTGCCAGTGGGTTGCTTTTGCCCTTGCCGGTCCCGAAGAGGCCTTGGACACATATCTCTATGGATTTTATTTCGGATCTCCCCGTCTCTCAAAAAATGTTGGTCATTTGGGTAGTTTGTCATCGCTTCTCTAAGATGGTCCATTTGGTACCCTTGTCTAAATTGCCTTCCTCCTCTGATTTGGTGCCGTTGTTCTTCCAGCATGTGGTTCGTTTACATGGCATTCCAGAGAACATCGTTTCTGACAGAGGTTCCCAGTTTGTTTCGAGGTTTTGGCGAGCATTTTGTGCTAGGATGGGCATTGATTTGTCTTTTTCCTCAGCTTTCCATCCTCAGACAAATGGCCAAACTGAACGAACCAATCAGACCTTGGAAACATATCTGAGATGTTTTGTTTCTGCTGATCAGGATGATTGGGTGTCCTTTTTGCCGTTGGCTGAGTTCGCCCTTAATAATCGGGCCAGCTCGGCTACCTTGTTTTCGCCGTTTTTCTGCAATTCTGGGTTCCATCCTCGTTTCTCTTCAGGGCAGGTTGAGTCTTCGGACTGTCCTGGTGTGGATACTGTGGTGGACAGGTTGCAGCGGATTTGGACTCATGTAGTGGACAATTTGACCTTGTCCCAGGAGAAGGCTCAACGTTTCGCTAATCGCAGACTCTGTGTGGGTCCCCGACTTCGTGTTGGGGATTTGGTTTGGTTGTCATCTCGTTATATTCCTATGAAGGTTTCCTCTCCTAAGTTTAAGCCTCGTTTCATTGGTCCGTATAGGATTTCTGAGGTTCTTAATCCTGTGTCATTTCGTTTGACCCTTCCAGATTCTTTTTCCATCCATAATGTATTCCATAGGTCATTGTTGCGGAGATACGTGGCACCTATGGTTCCATCTGTTGATCCTCCTGCCCCGGTTTTGGTGGAGGGGGAGTTGGAGTATATAATGGAGAAGATTTTGGATTCTCGTGTTTCGAGACGGAAACTCCAGTATCTGGTTAAGTGGAAGGGTTATGGTCAGGAAGATAATTCCTGGGTCTTTGCCTCTGATGTCCATGCTGCCGATCTTGTTCGTGCCTTTCATATGGCTCATCCTGGTCGGCCTGGGGGCTCTGGTGAGGGTTCGGTGACCCCTCCTCAAGGGGGGGGTACTGTTGTGAATTCTGTGATCAAGCTCCCTCCTGTGGTCACAAGTGGTACTGCGGCTTCTGAGTTTCCTTCCTCAGGTGATGAGGTTAAGTCGTTAGGTGCTGCTCTATTTAACTCCACCTAGTGCTTTGATCCTGGCTTCCAGTCAATGTTCTAGTATTGGTCTTGCTTCCTCCTGGATCGTTCCTGTGGCCTGTCTGCTCAGCATAAGCTAAGTTCTGCTTGTGTTACTTTTGTTGCTTTATTTTTCTGTCCAGCTTGCTTTAATTTGTTTTTCTTGCTTGCTGGAAGCTCTGAGACGCAGAGGGAGCACCTCCGTACCGTTAGTCGGTGCGGAGGGTCTTTTTGCCCCTCTGCGTGGTTGTTTGTAGGTTTTTGTGTTGACCGCAAAGCTATCTTTCCTATCCTCGGTCTATTCAGTAAGTCGGGCCTCGCTTTGCTAAATCTATTTCATCTCTGTGTTTGTACTTTCATCTTAACTCACAGTCATTATATGTGGGGGGCTGCCTTTTCCTTTGGGGAATTTCTCTGAGGCAAGGTAGGCTTATTTTTCTATCTTCAGGCCTAGCTAGTTTCTCAGGCTGTGCCGAGTTGCATAGGGAGCGTTAGGCGCAATCCACGGCTACCTCTAGTGTGGTGTGATAGGATTAGGGATTGTGGTCAGCAGAGTTCCCACGTCTCAGAGCTCGTCCTATGTTTTTTGCTTATTGTCAGGTCACTTTGTGTGCTCTGAACTTCAAGGTCCATTGTGGTCTGAATTACCTATTCATAACACAGAGATCACTGGTGGTATTATACACAGGAGCTCTGTATATAATGTATAGGTAATACAGTGATCACTGGTGAAATTCTACACAAGACCGCTGTATATAGTATACAGTGTATAGTGTCAGTGTATAGGTAACACTGACTCACCAGTGACGTCTCTAGGTGAAGTCCTTCATCTTTCATCCAGCACAGACTGCCATCATTTCTTCCAGCCAGGACTCGTTTCTGCAGGAAATAACACAGTTATCTCAAGCTCCGCTTGCAGAACATATTACTTAATTTTTCACAACTTCTACATTACACATGAAGAAAAAAGGCGATATAGTGTCACTCTGCACAGTAACAGGACCGCCCCCCCATTTAAAACAGTATACTCAAAAAATAAAATAAATACATCACTGCAGTAATAATATCCCTTAATTAGCCCCTATGGTAATAATATTCCCCACCCTGGCCCCGTTTATCTCATTCCTGGCGTCAGCCATATTTTCTCGCATCCTGCCCTCATGAGTATCCATTCTACCCCATATGACCTCCCCATCCTGCCCCATCAGTCTCCATCATATCCATCCTGCCCCATGATCCAATCCTGCCCCATGTCTTTCATTCTGCCCCGTGTCTCCAATCATGCCCCGTATCTACATTCTGCCCATGCCTCCAGTGTGTCCAGCAATCTGCCCCAGTGTGTCCAGCATATTACCCCTAGTGTGTCCAGCATATTACCCCCAGTGTGTCCAGCAACCTGCCCCAGTATGTCCAGCATATTGCCCCAGTGTCCAGCAATCTGCCCCAGTGTGTCCAGCATATTACCCCCAGGTTGTCCAGCAATCTGCCCCAGTGTGTCCAGCATATTACCCCCAGTGTGTCCAGCAATCTGCCCCAGTATGTCCAGCACTGCCCCCAGTGTGTCCAGCAATCTGCCCCAGTATGTCCAATTGTCCAGCATTGTCCACAATGTGTCCAGCAATCTGCCCCAGTGTGTCCAGCATATTTCCCCCAGGTTGTCCAGCAATCTGCCCAGTGTGTCCAGCATATTACCCCAGTGTGTCCAGCAATCTGCCCCAGTATGTCCAATTGTCCAGCATTGTCCACAGTGTGTCCAGTAATCTGCCCCAGTGTGTCCAGCATTGCCCCAGTGTGTCCAGCATATTACCCCCAGGTTGTCCAGCAATCTGCCCCAGTGTGTCCAGCATATTACCCCCAGTGTGTCCAGCAATCTGCCCCAGTATGTTCAGCTCTGCCCCCAGTGTGTCCAGCAATCTGCCCCAGTATGTCCAATTGTCCACAGTGTGTACAGCAATCTGCCCCAGTGTGTCCAGCAATCTGCCCCAGTGTGTCCAGCATATTACCCCCAGTGTGTCCAGCATATTACCCCCAGGTTGTCAAGCAATCTGCCCCAGTGTGTCCAGCATATTACCCCCAGTGTGTCCAGCAATCTGCCCCAGTATGTCCAGCAATCTGCCCTAGTATGTCCAATTGTCCATTGTGTCCAGCAATCTGCCCCAGTGTGTCCAGCAATCTGCCCCAGTGTGTCCAGCATTGCCCCCAGACAGTGTGTCTAGCAATCTGCCCCAGTGTGTCCAGCATATTACCCCCAGGTTGTCCAGCAATCTGCCCCAGTGTGTCCAGCATATTACCCCCAGTGTGTCCAGCAATCTGCCCCAGTATGTCCAGCACTGCCCCCAGTGTGTCCAGCAATCTGCCCCAGTATGTCCAATTGTCCAGCATTGTCCACAGTGTGTCCAGCAATCTGCCCCAGTGTGTCCAGCATATTTCCCCCAGGTTGTCCAGCAATCTGCCCAGTGTGTCCAGCATATTACCCCAGTGTGTCCAGCAATCTGCCCCAGTATGTCCAATTGTCCAGCATTGTCCACAGTGTGTCCAGCAATCTGCCCCAGTGTGTCCAGCATTGCCCCAGTGTGTCCAGCATATTACCCCCAGGTTGTCCAGCAATCTGCCCCAGTGTGTCCAGCATATTACCCCCAGTGTGTCCAGCAATCTGCCCCAGTATGTCCAGCACTGCCCCCAGTGTGTCCAGCAATCTGCCCCAGTATGTCCAATTGTCCACAGTGTGTACAGCAATCTGCCCCAGTGTGTCCAGCATTGCCCCCAGGCAGTGTGTCCAGCAATCTGCCCCAGTGTGTCCAGCAATCTGCCCCAGTGTGTCCAGCATATTACCCCCAGTGTGTCCAGCATATTACCCCCAGGTTGTCAAGCAATCTGCCCCAGTGTGTCCAGCATATTACCCCCAGTGTGTCCAGCAATCTGCCCCAGTATGTCCAGCAATCTGCCCTAGTATGTCCAATTGTCCATTGTGTCCAGCAATCTGCCCCAGTGTGTCCAGCAATCTGCCCCAGTGTGTCCAGCATATTACCCCCAGGGTGTCCAGCAATCTGCCCCAGTGTGTCCAGCATATTACCCCCAGTGTGTCCAGCAATCTGCCCCAGTATGTCCAGCATATTACCCCCAGTGTGTCCAGCAATCTGCCCCAGTATGTCCAGCACTGCCCCAGTGTGTCCAGCAATCTGCCCCAGTGTCCAGCATTGCCCCAGTGTGTCCAGCAATCTGCCCCAGGGTCTCCAGCATTGCCCCAGTGTATCCAGCATTGCCCCCAGTGTGTCCAGCAATCTGCCCCAGTGTCCATCATTGCTCTAGAGTGTCCAGCAATCTGCCCCAGGGTATCCAGCATTGCCCCAGTGTGTCCAGCACTGCCCCAGTGTGTCCAGCAATCTGCCCCAGTGTCCAGCATTGCTCCAGTGTGTCCAGCAATCTGCCCCAGGATCTCCAGCATTGCCCCAGTGTGTCCAGCATTGCCCCCAGTGTGTCCAGCAATCTGCCCCAGTGTCCAGCATTGCCCACAGTGTGTCCAGCAATCTGCCCCAGGGTCTCCAGCATTGCCCCAGTGTGTCCAGCAATCTGCCCCAGAGTCTCCAGCATTGCCCCAGTGTGTCCAGTAATGTGCCCCAGGGTCTCCAGCATTGCCCCAGTGTGTCAAGCATTGCCCCCAGTGTGTCCAGCAATCTGCCCCAGTGTCCAGCATTGCCCCAGTGTGTCCAGCAATCTGCCCCAGTGTCCAGCATTGCCCCAGTGTGTCCAGCAAACTGCCCCAGTGTCCAGCATTGCCCCAGTGTGTCCAGCATTGCCCTCAGACAGACAGAGTCAGACATAAAGAAAAAAAAAAGTAAAATCCTCACCTCTCCTGTTCCCAGCGCAGGTCCGGTACCCTCAGTGTCTCTCCAGCTCTGCAACGCTCAGGACAGAGAGGCCGAGCGCGCAGTGATGACGTCATCGCACCCTCTGCCCTGAGACGTTGCAGACTCAGAGGGCGCTGAAGACGCTGCAGCTGCTGCAGGAACCAGGAGGTGAGTTTTAGAATGGGGGCCCAATGCCAGCGCTGTAGAAGGGGGGCCCAATGCCAGCACTGGCACCGGGGGGGGGGCCTGGTCGTGGCGGCGGTCGGCACCACCCGAAGATTTAAAGGGCCCGGGTCTCTTTTTTTTTCTTTCTTCCTCCTCCTCCTCCTCTCTGGGTCAGGGCCCACCTGGCATTTCACCGGTATCCCGGTGGGCCAGTCCGACCCTGACTGCAGCTCCAGCAACACCTTCATCAAGGTATGAAAGGTTCGCACATAGACGCAAGGACTCGGGAAACAGTGTAAGCGTCAGAAAGACTAACCTGCCATCACCTGCAGTACCTGCCGAAAAGCAGCACACTATTCCATCGAGGGATAAGTTTTTCGATCGTGAGTGTCCCATTCACAAAAGACCACACTCACTGAGCAAATGTAGAGCCTTTAGGTCGAAAACCATGCAGGAGGGCAAGAAAATCCTCAGTGAACTTGGGGTATGTTTCAAGTGCTGCGTTTCATCAGAACACATGGCCAAGGACTGTAAATCTGCCATTAAGTGTGAAGAGTGCCACAGCAACAGACACCCACCAGACTTGCACCCAGCCTCAGCCACCAGCGATCCAGCAGTCGAAGTTACCTCTAGTCCCGCTACAAGCCATGGCGGGGAGCCACAGAATCATGCCAAGTCCACCACAGCTGTTTCCTGCTCATGCTGAGAGGTATGTGGGGAGAATCAAAGTGCTAAATGCTGTGCCAGGATATGCCTAATCAGAGTTTATCCAGAAGGGCAACCAGAGAAGGCAGTAAAAATGTATGCCATCATTGACGATCAGAGCAATCGATCCCTAGCTGGACCTAAGTTCTTTGAAGCCTTTAGAATCAAGGGACCAGCAACGCCCTACACTTTGAATACTTGCTCGGGGAGCATAGAGACTAGCGGCAGAAGAGCACAAGGTTTCATTGCTTCTTCTGTCAATGGAGACGTAGAAATACCCCTACCTACGCTAATAGAATGCAATCAAATACCAGACCAAAGGGATGAGATCTCTACCCCAGAAGCTGCTTTCCACCAACCACACTTAAGGCACCTAGCCAGCGTTATCCCACCTTTGGACACAGATGCTGAAATCCTACTTATGCTCGGCAGAGATAATTTAAGGATACATAAGGTCCGCCAACAGTGTAATGGTCCTGACTACGCCCCCTACGCCCAGAGACTTGGGGTGGGTAGTCATAGGAAACGTATGCTTGGACCGAACAGGAGTCCATTCCCTTAAGACCTACGTACGCCGGGACGGGCGCACTACTTTCTGCAAACCATGTCCTCATCACTATGAGGTGAAAGAAAAGCCTCCAGATCCTGTAGAGCTGCCTGATGTTATCCCTTCTCCCTATGCAGACAACCTGGGAAGACTGGTATTTCGTACCACTAAGGATGACAACAAAGTAGCCCCCTCTATGGAAGACTAGGAATTTGTCAGGATAATGGACAATGAGTTCCTTAAGGACGAGACTAATCACTGTGTTTTTCCCCTACCCTTCCGAGCTACCAGGGTAAGGCTCCCGAACAATCGTGAACAAGCCTTGTCCAGATTCAACTCTCTCCAGCGCACACTAAGCAATAAACCAGAGATGAAAGAACACATCGTTATCTTTATGGGCAAAATATTCCATAACAACCATGCGGAGCCAGCGCCTCCCTTAAAGGAAAACGAGGAGTGCTGGTACCTACCCTCATTTGGAGTATATCACCCGAAGAAACCTAAGCAAATTAGAGTTGTCTTTGATTCAAGCGCCAAACATCAAGGCGTATCTCTCAATGATGTCCTCCTCACAGGTCCTAATCTGACAAACAACTTAGTAGGAGTGTTGATGAGGTTCAGGAAAGAGCCCATTGCCATCACCGCCGACATTGAACAGATGTTCCACTGTTTCATAGTCAGAGAGGACCACATGAATTTCCTTAGGTTCCTGTGGTACAAGGACAATGACCCCAGCAAAGAGATGGTGGAGTATCGCATGCGGGTGCACATATTTGGGAACAGCCCTTCACCCGCAATGGCAACATATGGCCTGCGGAGAACCGCACTAGAAGGAGAGTCCGAGTATGGAACAGACACCAGAGACTTTGTAGAGAAAGACTTCTACGTAGATGATGGACTAAAATCTCTACCCACAGAAGAAGCGGCAATCAACCTACTTAAAAGAACCCAACATATGCTGTACCGAGCTAAGCTTAGACTGCACAAAATTGCTTCAAACAGCCTGGCTGTCTTGAGAGCCTTTGAGTCAAGTGACCAGGCTTCTGGATTCAAGGGCATAGACCTAGGACCAGACCATCCGCCTGTGCAGAGAAGCTTAGGCCTGAGGTGGAACCTGTCAGCCGACACCTTTGGTTTCCAAATCAACTGCGCAGACAAACCATTCACTAAACGTGGTGTCCTGTCAGTGGTAAATAGCCTATATGACCCATTGGGATTTGTGGCACCAATTATCATACAAGGTAAATCCCTTCTGAGACAGCTATCCGAAACCATCAAGGACTGGGATGCCCCACTACCTCCTGATAAGGAATCGAAATGGGAAACCTGGAAGCAGTCTTTGTGTGCTTTGGATGAAATCCATATACCGAGATGCTATGCCGGAATCTCACTTGCTGCTAGCACTAAGACGGAACTCCATGTGTTCTCGGATGCATCCATGCAGGCCATTGCAGCTGTGGCCTACCTGAAGGTGACGGGATCCGACAATCAAGATCACGTTGGTTTCGTTTTCGGCAAGGCTAAGTTGGCTCCCAAGCCTGACCACACCATTCCCAGGCTGGAACTCTGTGGGGCTGTTCTTGCAGTAGAACTTGCAGACTTTATTTAGCATGAGCTGGACACTCAAATAGATGACGTACAATACTACAGTGACAGTAAAGTTGTCTTAGGTTACATCTACAACCAAACAAGGCGCTTCTACGTGTACGTCAGTAACCGCATTGAGAGAATAAGAAGGTCTTCCAAACCTGAACAGTGGCACTATATCCCATCTGAACTTAATCCAGCCAACCATGCCACTAGACCTATGTCTATAAATACCTTTGCTAACTCTTCTTGGTTTTCAGGTCCAAAGTTTCTGCTGGAACAGAAGGGAAATGAATTTGTCCAGGAAGTCTTCAGGATCTGGATGATGATCCAGATGTCCGCTCCGAGATCAGTGCTCTGGCCACGAACGATAAACCAACCTCCACCTTCGTTTGCCAGAACGCTTTGAACGCTTCTCCAATTGGATGAAACTCGTCAAGACTATCGCAAGGTTAGTCCACATTGCGAGATCTTATCTCAACTCACATGGAGACAAAGACTCTCATGGTTGGCACATCTGCCAAAAAACACTCTATCGAGGACATTCAAGTAGGATAAACCATGAACAGAACTCTGCAATAGTACTTTTGCCCATTGGATTACAGTTGGGTCAGAGATAGTTTGGCCTAGTGCGGCTTCTCTGATCCGAAGATGGGTTTCCTTTGGATTATCTCAGGAACTGACTTAAATTAATGTCTTATCTCGTTTAAAGTTGTTATTGCATTGCATGCGTGTTTGGTTTCATTTTCTAGGTTGTTGGACTTTATTTCAAGGACATTAATATAGTGAAATCCCTTATGGAATTTCAGACGGGGAGTGTGCTGTTCCGTGTAAGTTGTGTTCTTTAGTTTTATGTATCTTCATGCTATGTATGTTGTTATACTTTTCTCTGCTGCCACCCAGTGGTCTTTTTCCATATGGCAGCTTGTTATGCATTAATTCTTGTGGGCATGTCTTTCACATCCGGTTCAAGGGTCAAGTCTTCTCTTCCTCTGGCAGCCATTTCAGTTTCAGTTTCATGTTGTTGTGAGAGGACGCTCTTTAACCGGGCTTAGGAAGGCATCAGTCTTTCGACCTCTTGCTGCTCACACTTGCAGTCATACTTTGTTAGGGGTCGAGTTCCTGCCTCTGCACAGGGGGAATCTCGGGCCATCTCCGCTGCGGTCTCCCATTCTTCTCCTGCCGCAGTGGAGCCTGCTCAGCGGAGACGTCGATCCCAGCATCTCGCTCAGACTGACTATGTGCTAAGAGTTACTGCTGCATTTCCTGCTTCTGCCATTGAAGTCAGTGCTGGGCAGCGGCGAGCAGATGCTTCTGGGACTAAGTCCTGCTTTTCACGTTCTGAGCATGCCCAGAGTAAGATCTGTCAGTGGAGATCGAGGTTCACATGATCAGATACTGCAGCTACGTCATTGGTCCTTCTTGGAAGGTCCTTGTAGGTGCTAGGACTAAGTCCTGCTTTGCACTCTGCGCATGCCCAGGGCAAGATCTCTCAGTGGAGATCTGGGGTCATATGCTCAGGTACTGCAGCAACTCCATTGGTCCTTCTTTGAAAGGTCCTAAACGTGCTGCAACTATTTAAGGCTCGCATGGCCGCACGGCCATGTGCTAGTATCAATTCTAATATGTGCTTTGCGCCAGTGTGATTATGCATGTATGTGTTCAGGGACCCGGCTGAAATAAGCCCCTAGAATGCTGGCACCTCCGGCGAGGAGATTGTGTGAATGTGATTCAGGGACCCGGCTGAAATAAGCCCCTAGAATACCGGCACCTCCGGTGAGGAGATTACGTGTGTGCATAACCACTGACTGCTATCAGTTCGGCAGTAAGCTTGTGCTCCTGTGAGGCTAACAGGGCGCAGTGCTTTCCTCTCGCGGCTGCTCTGTGAGGTAACAGAGCTAGTCTATACCACCAAACAGTGCCACCATTCACTAGCAGCAGGTTCCTCCTGCACGGTGGACCCAGGGCTGCGAACGCACCATTTATAATAAACATCTATTTTTACTCGGTGCGTTCTGATAGCCCTAGCATAATACTAGCGCCAGGGTCTGGCTAGTAAATGGCGGACGATCAGCATTTACAGCAGTACATCCAGCAGCTGGAGGGTAGGTTGGCGGCTCTAGAGCATGCAACCTCAGCTGTGGACGTCTCTGCTGTCGCTGTTCAGGCTGCAAGTGTAGCTGCAGCCAGTTTGTCCGCTGCCACCCCTGCTCCGACTTTATCCCATCTCCCGCTTCCAGACAAGTTTGCTGGTGACAGTAAGCTACGTCGGGGATTCGTGAGCCAGTGTTCCATACATCTTGAGCTACTGGCTGCACGTTTTCCTACGGAACGGGCGAAAGTGGGATTCATTTTATCTCTTTTGTCGGGCAGGGCGTTGGAGTGGGCAACGCCGCTTTGGGAACGTGATGATCGTGTGGTACAGAGTGCTCCTCTCTTCCTTGACGCTCTGAGGCAATTACCTTTCCTGGGCTATATCATCTCCGCCCAGGGATTGGCTATGAATCCTGCCAAACTACAGGCTGTGATGGACTGGCAAAAACTCCATTCGCTTAAAGCGGTGCAGCACTTTATGGGGTTCATTAATTATTACCGCCAGTTCATTCTCCACTTCTCAACTTTGGTAGCTCCCTTGGTAGCCCTAACCAAGAAGGGAGCAAATCCCAAAGTGTGGTCTGAAGAGGTCTCCAGGGCCTTTTCTTCTATTAAGTCTCATTTTGCTAGCGCTCCCATCCTACATCATCCTGATGTCGATATGCTGTTTATAATGGAGGTGGATGCCTCTTCCGTTGGTGCAGGAGCAGTCCTCTTCCAAAAGGATGCTCAAGGTCGGAAGCATCCGTGCTTCTTCTTCTCCAAGACCTTCACACCAGCAGAGAGGAATTATTCCATCGGAGACAGGGAGTTGCTAGCGATGAAGTTGTCTTTCTCAGAGTGGAGACATCTCTTGTAAGGGGCTCATTTTCCCTTTGAAATCTTCACAGACCACAAAAATTTGCTATATTTGCAAACAGCCCAGCGGCTAAATTCTCGCCAGGCCAGATGGTCCTTGTTCTTCTCCCGATTCCACTTCACCCTCCATTATCTCGCTGAGGAGAAGAACATTCGTGCTGATGCCCTTTCTCGCTCTGTTGTGTCATCTGAGGAGGAGGAAGGAGAGCCTCGGCTTATTGTCCCTTCTGAGAGCCTGAGAATCGTGGCTCCGGTGTCGCTTGAGTCTGTGCCTCCGGGCAAGACTTTTGTGCCCATAAATTTGCAACCGGAGGTTCTCTCTTGGGCTCATTCCTCCAGGGTGAGTGGACACTTTGGGACAAAAAGGACATCTGAGCTGCTGGCGAGGACGTACTGGTGGCCGCATATGCTCCGAGATTTCAGAGATTACATTCTGGCGTGTGTATCATGCGCCAAAAATAAGTCTCCTCGACAATGGCCGGCTGGGTTACTCTATCCCTTGCCGGTAGCAGACAGGCCCTAGGAGATGGTCGGGATGGACTTTGTAGTGGGTTTGCCCAAGTCTCGTGGCTGTACCATCATATGGGTTATTACCGATCATTTCTCGAAAATGGTGCATTTGGTGCTGCTTCTGAGGTTACCTTCTGCACAGGCCTTGGCAGCGTTGTTCATAAGACACATCTTCCGCCTACACGGCGTGCCAGACAAAATTGTCAGTGACCGGGGTCCCCAGTTTGCGTCTCGGTTCTGGAGAGAGCTTTGTCGTCTTCTCAGCATTGAGTTAAATCTCTCTTCAGCATATCATCCCGAGACGAATGGGTTGTTAGAGAGGGCCAATCAGACTCTGGTCACATATTTACGACATTTTGTTTCTGCCAGGCAAGATGACTGGGCATCTTTATTACCATGGGCAGAGTTCGCCCTTAGCAACGCTGTAGCTGACTCCACCGGTCAGACTCCTTTCCTCCTTAATTACGGCCAGCATCCGCGGGTTCCTGTGCATATGCCCGTGTCCTCTGCTGACTCCAGGGTGGCAGACTGGGCAGTGGAGGCATGGGACATTTGGGACCGCACTCAGGATGCCATTTGGGCCTCCAAGGAGAGAATGAGGTCCTCCGCCGATGCACATTGGTGCCCTGCCCCGACCTTTGCTCCTGGCGATTTAGTGTGGCTCTCCGCCCGTAACATCAGGCTGCGTGTAGAGTCCACTAAGTTTGCACCTCGCTACTTGGGTCCCTTCCAGGTCCTCGAACAGGTTAATCCTGTGGTCTACCGTCTAGCCCTTCCTCCACGCCTTGGTATCACCGACACCTTTCATGTGTCCCTCCTTAAGCCTGTATACATGTCCCGGTTTTCTGAGTCATGTGCCGGGACATCGGGTTCGTCTACGGACGATTTTGAGGTGAACGCTATTTTGGGGTGCAAGGTGGTACGTGGCAAAAATTTTTATTTGGTGGACTGGAAGGGTTATGGCCCTGAGGATAGGTCCTGGGAGCCTGCTGAGCACATTCGGGCTCTGCAGCTCATTACTGCCTTCGAACGTAGCGAGGCCCAAGGGGGCCCTAGGAGGGGGGGTAATATTAGGGGTCGAGTTCCTGCCTCTGCACAGGGGGAATCTCGGGCCATCTCCGCTGCGGTCTCCCATTCTTCTCCTGCCACAGTGGAGCCTGCTCAGCGGAGATGTCGATCCCAGCGTCTCGCTCAGACTGACTCTGTGCTAAGAGTTACTGCTGCATTTCCAGCTTCTGCCATTGTAGCCAGTACTGGGCAGCGGCGAGCAGACGCTTCTGGGACTAAGTCCTGCTTTTCACGTTCTGAGCATGCCCAGAGTAAGATCTCTCAGTGGAGATCGAGGTTCACATGATCAGATACTGCAGCTACGTCATTGGTCCTTCTTGGAAGGTCCTTGTAGGTGCTAGGACTAAGTCCTGCTTTGCACTCTGAGCATGCCCAGGGCAAGATCTCTCAGTGGAGATCTGGGGTCATATGCTCAGGTACTGTAGCAACTCCATTGGTCCTTCTTTGAAAGGTCCTAAATGTGCTGCAACTATTTAAGGCTCGCATGGCCGCACGGCCATGCGCTAGTATCAATTCTAATATGTGCTTTGCGCCAGTGTGGTTATGCATGTATGTGTTCAGGGACCCGGCTGAAATAAGCCCTTAGAATGCTGGCACCTCCGGCGAGGAGATTGTGTGAATGTGATTCAGGGACCCAGCTGAAATAAGCCCCTAGAATACCGGCACCTCCGGTGAGGAGATTACGTGTGTGCATAACCACTGACTGCTATCAGTTTGGCAGTAAGCTTGTGCTCCTGTGAGGCTAACAGGGCGCAGTGCATTCCTCTCGCGGCTGCTCTGTGAGGTAACAGAGCTAGTCTATACCACCAAACAGTGCCACCATTCACTAGCAGCAGGTTCCTCCTGCACGGTGGACCCCGGGCTGCGAACGCACCATTTATAATAAACATCTATTTTTACTCGGTGCGTTCCGCTAGCCCTAACATACTTGGTGCTACATCTTGCTGTACCTTGTCTACACCTGCATTTGTGGAGAAAGTACTGTATTACCAGTTATCGGCTGTATGTCCAGATTTCCAAATAAACAAGTCTGGATTGCACAATCCCTGGAGTGCATCATCTCTTTGGATGCTGAGCAGCATCGGTCCTGTCTGCCCTATAGCGAGGAAAATACTGAAGGTACGATTCTCTCTCTCACAACGCTTATTAATCAACCACACCTCCATTCGCCTCATGTGGGGACAGAACAACCATACTGTACCTGGACATGGACCTTTTTAGTTGGACCTGGTGACAGATAATTTTTGACAAAAATGTATGCCATAAATAGTTTGGCACATGGACAGAGAGAGTGAACTGGGTTCCTGAGCATTAGTGATCATGGGCTCAATACCAACCACTATAACTATGATAGTCACTATGATAGAGTTGATTTTTCTTTTCAGACCCTACACTTTAAGTTGTAAGGAGCGGTCTAACTGACCCATGGGAAGTGGGCCTCTCTGACCATGGATCCTCAGACACTGCCCTAACGCCTTAGTCTGCCCCTGAAGTAGAACATATAAATATTACACTGGGGAAAGAACTCTTCTAATGGTTGGTGAGGGAATCTTTCCAAGGTAGAAGTTCCTACATTTTGCATGTACTGAACATTTACATGAGGTTTAGCTTTGATAATGGATATGTTAAATTATTAATATGCAAAATGAGTAGATTAGATGTGACATAGAAGCATATAAAAAGTCACTAATGGGTAAAGGAGATTGATGGCGAAGATCATAGAAGTAAGAAATCCAATCTACGGCATACAGAACAGCCTGGTTATAACTTAATAAAGGATTTATGCCCCTTCTTGTGATCACCATCATCAGTGTGAACAGTCAATTTAAAGAAGCACTTTCTAGAAATGTTTTATTCCATAAAACCATCTAAACGTATTATCAGGGGCATAGAATTAATTTAGCGTCACTATGTAGTGGGTAAAATCTGCACCATAAAGGTGCGTTTCTATATCAGAAAAGCAGGGGGTAATGTTTCTTTTTGTGGAGAGTGACATGTCAAGCATGCCAAGATGAGGAGACTTTAAGCCACAATGCTCTTCTTGCAAATTGTCACTTCAGAGAGGAAGAGGACTAGAACTCTAGTGCCAATCTATGGGAAGTAGCAATCCTAAAAGTCAATTTCGACCCTTTAACCCCTTTACCCCCAAGGGTGGTTTGCACGTTATGGACCGGGCCAATTTTTACAATTCCGACCACTGTCCCTTTATGAGGTTATAACTCTGGAACGCTTCAACGGATCCCGGTGATTCTGACATTGTTTTCTCGTGACATATTGTACTTCATGATAGTGGTAAAATTTATTTGATATTACCTGCGTTTATTTGTGAAAAAAACACATATGGCGAAAATTTTGAAAATTTCGCAATTTTCCAACTTTGAATTTTTATGCAATTAAATCACAGAGATATGTCACACAAAATACTTAATAAGTAACATTTCCCACATGTCTACTTTACATCAGCACAATTTTGGAACCAAAATTTTTTTTTGTTAGGCAGTTATGAGGGTTAAAAGTTGACCAGCAATTTCTAATTTTTACAACACCATTTTATTTTAGGGACCACATCTCATTTGAAGTCATTTTGAGGGGTCTATATGATAGAAAATACCCAAGTGTGACACCATTCTAAAAACTGCACCCCTTAAGGTTCTCAAAACCACATTCAAGAAGTTTATTAACCCTTCAGGTGTTTCACAGGAATTTTTGGAATGTTTAAATAAAAATTAACATTTAACTTTTTTTCACAAAAAATTTACTTCAGCTCCAATTTGTTTTATTTTACCAAGGGTTACAGGAGAAAATGGACCCCAAACCTTGTTGTACAATTTGTCCTGAGTACGACGATACCCCATAAGTGGAGGTAAACCACTGTTTGGGCACATGACAGAGCTTGGAAGCGAAGGAGCGCCATTTGACTTTTTAATGCAAAATTGACTGGAATTGAGATGGGACGCCATGTTGCGTTTGGAGAGCCACTGATGTGCCTAAACATTGAAACCCCCCACAAGTGACACCATTTTGGAAAGTAGACCCCCTAAGGAACTTATCTAGAGGTGTGGTGAGCACTTTGACCCACCAAGTGCTTCACAGAAGTTTATAATGCAGAATCGTAAAAATAAAAAATCATTTTTTTTCACAAAAATTATCTTTTCGCCCCCAATTT
This sequence comes from Ranitomeya imitator, assembly GCF_032444005.1. Lineage (NCBI taxonomy): Eukaryota > Metazoa > Chordata > Amphibia > Anura > Dendrobatidae > Ranitomeya > Ranitomeya imitator. Next base: position 526,442,548 of record NC_091286.1, read on the forward strand.
TTTATTTTCCCAATGGTAAGAGAAGAATTTGGAACTAAAACGTTGTTGCACAATTTGTCCTGAGTACTCTGATACCCCATATGTGGGGGTAAACTACTGGTTGGGCGCATGGGAGAGCTCGGAAGGGAAGGAGCGCCGTTTGACCTTTCAATGCAAAATTGACAGGAATTGAGATGGGACGCCATGTTGCGTTTGAAGGGCCACTGATGTGCCTAAACATTGAAACCCCCCACAAGTGACACCATTTTGGGAAGTAGACCCCCTAAGGAACTTATCTAGAGGTGTGGTGAGCACTTTGACCCACCAAGAACTTCACAGAAGTTTATAATGCAGAGCCATAAAAATGAAACAAAAATTTTTTCCCACAAAAATTATGTTTTAGCTCCCAGTTTTGTATTTTCCCGAGGGTAACAGGAGAAATTGGATCCCAAAAGTTGTTGTGCAATTTGTCCTGAGTGCGCTGATACCCCATATGTGGGGGGAACCACCATTTGTGCGCATGGGAGGGCTCGGAAGGGAAGGAGCGCCATTTGGAATACAGACTTAGATGGAATGGTCTGCAGGCGTCACATTGCGTTTGCAGAGCCCCTAATGTACCTAAACAGCAGAAATCCCCCACAAGTGACCCCATATTGGAAACTAGACCCCCCAAGGAACTTATCTAGATGTGTTGTGAGAACTTTGAGCCCCCAAGTGTTTCACTACAGTTTCTAACGCAGAGCCGTGAAAATAAAAAAAAAAATTCCCCCCAAAATTATTTTTTAGCCCCCAGTTTTGTATTTTCTCGAGGGTAACAGGAGAAATTGGACCCCAAAAGTTGTTGTCCAATTTGTCGTGAGTGCGCTGATGCCCCATATGTGGGGGGGGAACCACCGTTTGGGCGCATGGGAGGGCTCGGAAGGGAATGAGCGCCATTTGGAATGCAGACTTAGATGGAATGGTCTGCAGGCGTCACATTGCGTTTGCAGAGCCCCTAATGTACCTAAACAGTAGAAACCCCCCACAAGTGAACCCATATTGGAAACTAGACCCCCCACGAACTCATCTAGATGTGTTGTGAGAGCTTTGAGCCCTCAAGTGTTTCACTACAGTTTATAACGCAGAGCAGTGAAAATAAAAAATCTTTTTTTTTCAAACAAAAATTATTTTTTAGCCCCCAGTTTTGTATTTTCCCAAGGGTAACAGGAGAAATTGGACCCCAAAAGTTGTTGTCCAATTTGTCCTGAGTACGCTGATACCCCATATGTTGGGGTAAACTCTTGTTTGGGCACACGGTAGAGCTCGGAAGGGAAGGAGCACTGTTTTACTTTTTCAACACAGAATTGGCTGGAATTGAGATCGGACGCCATGTCGCGTTTGGAGAGCCCCTGATATGCCTAAACAGTGGAAACCCCCCAATTATAACTGAATCCCTAATCTAAACACACCCCTAACCCTAATTCCTTTGGTAACCCTAACCACACCTCTAACCCAGACACACCCCTAGCCCTATTCCCAACCCTATTCCCAACCGCAAATGTAATCCAAACCCTAACCCTAACTTTAGCCCCAACCCTAACTGTAGCCTTAACCCTAACTGTAGCCTTAACCCTAGCCCTAACCCTAACCCTAACCATAACCCTAGCCCTAACCCTAGCCCTAACCCTAGCCCTAACCCTAACCGCATGGGCGCATGGGAGAGCTCGGAAGGGAAGGAGCGCCGTTTTACTTTTCAATGCAAAATTGACTGGAATTGAGATAGGTTGCCATGTCACGCATGCAGAGCCCCTGATGTGCCTAAACAGTGGAAACCCCCCCACAAGTGGCCCCATTTTGGTAATTAGACCCCCTAAGGAACTTATCTAGATGTGTTGTGAGAACTTTGAACCTCCAAGTGTTTTACTACAGTTTATAACGCAGAGCCGTGAAAATAAAAAATCTTTTTTTTTCCACAAAAATGATATTTTAGCCTTTAGTTTTGTATTTTCCCAAGTGTAACAGGAGAAATTGGACCCCAAACGTTGTTATCCAATTTGTTCTGAGTACGTTGATACCCAATATGTGGGGGGGGGGGAAGCACTGTTTGGGCACATGGCAGAGCTTGGAATGGAAGGAGCACCGTTTGGAATGCAGACTTAGATGGAATGGTCTGCAGGCGTCACGCTGCGTTTGCAGAGCCCCTGATGTAACTAAACAGTAGAAACCCCCCACAATTGACCCCATATTGGAAACTAGACCCCCCAAGGAACTTATCTAGATGTGTTGTGAGAACTTTGAACCCCCAAGTGTTTCACTACAGTTTATAACGCAGAGCCGTGAAAATAAAAAATATTTTTTCTCACAAAAATGATTTTTTTAGCCCCCAAATTTTCATGTTCCGAAGAGTAACAAGAGAAAATTATGCTGATACCCCATATGTTGGGGTAAACCCCTGTTTGGGTGTACGGGAGAGCTCAGAAGGGAAGGAGCACTGTTTTACTTTTTCAACACAGAATTGGTTGGAATTGAGATCGGACGCCATGTCGCATTTTAAGAGCCCCTGATGTGCCTAAACAGTGGAAACCCCCCAATTCTATCTCCAACCCTAACCCGAGCACACCCCTAACCCTAATCCCAACCCTAACCATAACCCTAACCACACCCCTAACCCAAACATGCCCCTAACCCTAATCCCAACCCTAACCACACAGGGATTCAGTTATAATTGGGGGGTTTCCACTGTTTAGGCACATCAGGGGCTCTCCAAATGCGACATGGCGTCCTATCTCAATTCCAGCCAATTCTGTGTTGAAAAAGTAAAACAGTGCTCCTTCCCTTCCGAGCTCTCCCGTGTGCCCAAACAGGAGTTTACCCCCACATGTGGGGTATCAGCATACTCAGGACAAATTGCACAACAACTTTAGGGGTACAATTTCTCCTGTTACCCTTGGGAAAATAAAAAATTGGGGGCGAAAAGATCATTTTTGTGAAAAAATATGATTTTTTTATTTTTATGGCTCTACATTATAAACTTCTGTGGAGCACTCGGTGGGTCAAAGTGCTCACCACACATCTAGATAAATTCCTTAGGGGGTTTACTTTCCAAAATGGTGTCTCTTGTGGGGGGTTCCATTGTTTACACATTAGGGGCTCTCCAAACAGTGGGTTCCCCCCACATATGGGGTATCTGCCAGTTAAAGGGAACCTGTCAGCAGTTTTGGCTGATATAAGATGTGGCCATCACCTTTCAGGGCTTATAAGCCCCCAACCTGACCTGGATGAACTGAAAAATAACTATTATTATACTCACCTGCAGGGCTCTCTGGTCCGATGGGTGTCGCTGGTTTTGGTCTGGCACCTCAGCTCAGCATGCCCCTGAACCAGACTGGATGGTCATTCTGTCAATCAAAGTACTGACAGCTTCAGCACGCCCCGTACCAGAGTTGATAGCCGAGCTGTCAGTAACTGCATCCCAGACACCCTGAGGGATGGAACCGTGATAGTACACCCTCTTCTGGGGGGCCACCGGACCCCCAGGTTTCCCAGGAAGGCCCTGACTAACCGATTGGCCTCCACATCTCGAGCAGGGACCCAGGATCTCTCCTATGGTCCGTATTCCCTCTAGTGGATGAGGTACTGGAGGGAATTACAGACCCTTTGAGAATCCACAACCCTCTGAACCTCATACTCCAGGCCACCATCAACTGAAATCAGAGGAGGCGGGGATGAGGGAGACAATGCAGAAGGGACATACTCCTTTAATAGGGATTTATGGAATACATTAGGGATGCGAAGGGATGCAGGAAGCTTTAACCTAAATGCCACAGGATTGACCACCTCTAAGTTCTCATATGGACCAATAAACTTTGGACCCAACTTCGCTGATGGCACTTTAAGTTTAATGTTCCTAGACGACAACCAAACCTTATGCCCAATCTTAAAAGCAGGACCCTTCTATCGGCCTTACGTTTTTAGCAAATCTGGGTAGTCCCAATATACTTTTGAACCTCCCTCCAGACATCCCCAAGTCTCTGCATGGCAACCTCCACCCCAGGGCATTCAGAACTAATCTTAGAAAATTCGCCAAAATGGGGATGAAAACCATAATTACAGAAGAATGGTGAGGTTCTGGTAAATTGATTTACTCAACTGTTGAAAGCAAACTCAGCGAGAGGTAAAAACGAAGACCAGGCCTCCTGTTGTGCTGCCACAAAGCACCTTAAAATTTGTTCCAATGATTGATTTGTCATCTCAGTCTGACCATTGGGTTCAGAGTGATAAGCAGATGAAGATGACAAGCCAATCCCTAGTTTATTGCAAAAGCTCTCCAAAATTTAGAGACAAATCGTACTCTCCTATCAGACACAATGTTCAGAGGGATCCCATGTAACCTTACAATATGAGAAATAAACAACCTGGAGAGTGTCTCTGAATTAGGTAATCCTGACAAAGGAACAAAATGAGTTTGTTTGCTGAATTGATCAACTACCACCCAAATTGCAGTCTTCCCATCAGACACATGGTCTTTCAGGAATAGGCAATGGAGCCAATTCCCCAGCCGGCCGGCTATGACTGACTTTGGCGTGTGTGCAGACTTCACAAGCAGATACAAAATCTTTAATATCCTTATGCATGGATGGCCACCAAAAAAGTCTAGTGATGGCTTTCCTTGTGGCAGTAACCCCAGAATGGCCACTTAAAACGGAATCATGAAATTCCTGTAACAAAGGCAACCTTAGCTAAACAGGCACAAATAATTTGGACCGTGGGGAAGTAGAAGGATACAACGACTGGGCTTTACGAATCTCCTCTTCCAGCTCTGAGGTTACCATAGAAACCACAATACCCTGAGGAATAATGGAGGATGGAGTTTCTGGAGGAGAAATGGAATCAAGACTACGAGATAAAGCACCAGCTTTCACATTCTTAGACCCTGGTCGGAATGTAATAGAAAAATTAAATCGAGAGAAAACAAGGACCATCTGGCCTGCCTAGGAGTTAACCTTTTAGCCAATTCAGTGTAAGCTAAATTCTTGTGATCCGTGATCACCGTAACTGGATGAACTCCAAAAAATGCCTCCGTTCCTCAAAGGACAATTTGATGGCACGTAATTCCCGACTCCCAACATCATAATTTCTCTCCACTGGTGAAATTTTTTTAGAAAGAAAAGCACATTGACGCAAGTTAGTCAGAGTTTTGGGCCCCTGCGATAAGACTGCCTCCACTCCGATCTCTGAGGCATCCACCTCCAAAATGAACAGTTCTTGGAGATCAGGTTGGATCAGAATGGGTGCAGACATAAAACACTTTCAATCTTTCAAAAGCCCTGATAGCCGCCGGCGACCAAACCTTGAGATGTGTCCCCTTACGTGTAAGGTCAGTAAGTGGTTTAGCAATTTGTGAAAACCCCTTGATAAATTTTCTGTAATAGTCCCAGAAAACACTGCAAAGTCTTAAGATCAGAAGGGTGAATCCAACCAATTATGACCTGCACCTTTCCAGGGTCCATCTTAAACCCTTCTGATGACAAGATAAACCCCAAGAAAGAGAACAAAAAAAAACAAATTTCTCTAACTTAGCAAACAGAGAGTTCTCCCTCAGTCTCTGTAACACTACATGGACATGTTCCTGGTGAGTGTTCAAGTCTGGCGAGAAAATTTGAATGTCATCAAGGTATATTACAACAAATCTTCCAATGCAAATACCATTCATAAAATTCTGAAACACAGCAGGTGCATTAGATAATCCGAAAGGCATGACAAGGTTTTCACACAGACCCACAGATGTTAAAAATGGTTTTCCACTCATCACCCTTCCAGATGCATATCAAATTATAAGCCCCTCTAAGATCAAGATTAGAAAACACCCTGGCCCCCAGAAGCTGATTATATAGGTTGGGATGAGTGTTATGACCTGGTGGTTAGGAGCACCCGGAATGACCTGATAGTTAAAACTCACCCAGGACAAGCTCTGGGATGTGGGAGCTCTGCTGACCGCAATCCCTAATCCTATCACACACACTAGAAATAGCCGTGGAGCGCTCCTGACGCTCCCTAGGCGCCTCGTCACAGCCTAAGAGCTAGCTAGCTCTAGAGATAGAAAATAAAGCCTACCTTGCCTCAGAGAAATCCCCCAAAGGAAAAGGCAGCCCCCCACATATATTGACTGTGAGTAAAGATGAAAGTTAAAAACGCAGAAATGAAACAGGTTTCAGCAAAGGGAGGCCAGACTTACTAAATAGACAGAGGATAGGAAAGGTAGCTTTGCGATCAGCACAAAAAACTACAAAAGACCACGCAGAGTGTGCAAAAAAGACCTCCGCACCGACTAACGGTGCGGAGATGCCACTCTGCATCCCAGAGCTTCCAGCTGGCAAGACAAAATCATGATATCCAGCTGGACAAGAAAACAATGAACGAATTAGATACTATCAGGAACTTAGCTTCTGCTGGAGTAGACAGGTCACCAGAAAGATCCAAGAGCGAACTGAACCAATGCAGAAACATTGACAGCTGGCAAAGAGAAACGATCTAAGTGGAGTTAAATAGAGCAGCCAACCAAAGGATAAACCACGTCACCTGTGTAAGGAACCTCAGAAGCAGCAGCTCCACTCACAGCCACCAGAGGGAGCCCACGGACAGAACTCACCGAAGTACCATTCACGACCACAGGAGGGAGCTCGACAACAGAATTCACAACAGTACCCCCCCTTGAGGAGGGGTCCCCGAACCCTCACCAGAGCCCCCAGGCTGATCAGGATGAGCCAAATGAAAGGCACGAACTAAATCGGCAGCATGAACATCAGAGGCAAAAATCCAGGAATTATCTTCCTGACCATAACCCTTCCACTTGACCAGGTACTGGAGTTTCCGTCTTGAAACACGAGACTCCAAAATCTTCTCCACCACATACTCCAACTCCCCCTCGACCAACACCGGGGCAGGAGGATCAACGGAGGGAACCATAGGCGCCACGTATCTCCGCAACAACGACCTATGGAACACATTATGGATGGCAAAAGAAGCTGGAAGGGCCAAACGAAATGACACAGGATTAAGAACCTCAGAAATCCTATATGGCCCAATGAAACGAGGCTTAAACTTAGGAGAGGAAACCTTCATAGGAACATGACAAGATGACAACCAAACCAAATCCCCAACCCGAAGTCGGGGACCAACACAGCGCCGGCGGTTAGCGAAACGTTGAGCCTTCTCCTGGGACAATGGTCAAACTGTCCACCACATGAGTCCAAATCTGCTGCAACCTGTCCACCACAGTGTCCACACCAGGACAGTCCGAAGGCTCAACCTGCCCTGAAGAGAAACGAGGATGGAAACCAGAATTGCAGAAAAAAGGAGAAACCAAAGTAGCCGAGCTGGCCCGATTATTAAGGGCGAAATCAGCCAAAGGCAAGAAGGACACCCAATCATCCTGATCAGCAGAAACAAAGCATCTCAGATATGTTTCCAAAGTCTGATTAGTTCGTTCGGTTTGACCATTAGTCTGAGGATGGAAAGCCGAAGAAAAAGACAAATCAATGCCCATCTTAGCACAAAAGGACCGCCAAAACCTTGAAACAAACTGGGAACCTCTGTCCGAGACGATGTTCTCCGGAATGCCATGCAAACGAACCACATGCTGGAAAAAAAATGGCACCAAATCAGAGGAGGAAGGCAATTTAGACAAGGGTACCAAATGGACCATCTTAGAGAAGCGATCACAAACCACCCAAATGACCGACATCCTTTGAGAAACAGGGAGATCAGAAATAAAATCCATGGAAATATGCGTCCAGGGCCTCTTCGGGACCGGCAAGGGCAAAAGCAACCCACTGGCACGAGAACAGCAGGGCTTAGCCCGAGCACAAGTCCCACAGGACTGCACAAAATAATGCACATCCCGTGACAAAGAAGGCCACCAAAAGGATCTAGCCACCAAATCTCTGGTACCAAAGATTCCAGGATGACCAGCCAACACCAAACAATGAACCTCAGAGATAACTCTACTAGTCCATCTATCAGGGACAAACAGTTTCTCCGTTGGACAACGGTCAGGTCTATCAGCCTGAAACTTCTGCAGCACGCGCCGCAAATCAGGGGAGATGGCAGACAAAATTACCCCCTCTTTAAGAATACCCGCCGGCTCCGGAACACCCGGAGAGTCAGGCACAAAACTCCTTGACAGGGCATCAGCATTCACATTCTTAGATCCCGGAAGGTATGAAACCACAAAATCAAAACGGGAGAAAAAGAGCGACCATCGAGCCTGTCTAGGATTCAACCGTTTGGCAGACTCGAGATAAGTCAAATTCTTGTGATCCGTCAAGACCACCACGCGATGTTTAGCTCCTTCAAGCCAATGTCGCCACTCCTCGAATGCCCACTTCATGGCCAACAACTCTCGATTGCCAACATCATAATTGCGCTCAGCAGGCGAGAATTTTCTAGAAAAGAAGGCACATGGTTTCATCACCGAGCCATCAGAACTTCTTTGCAACAAAACAGCCCCAGCTCCAATCTCAGAAGCATCAACCTCGACCTGAAACGGGAGCGAAACATCTGGCTGGCACAGCACAGGGGCAGAAGAAAAACAACGCTTCAACTCCTGAAAAGCCTCTACAGCCGCAGAGGACCAATTGACCACATCAGCACCTTTCTTGCTCAAATAAGTCAACGGTTTAGCAATACTAGAAAAATTAGCGATGAAGCGACGGTAAAAATTAGCAAAGCCCAGGAACTTCTGTAGGCTCTTCACAGATGTCGGCTGAGTCCAATCATAAATGGCCTGAACTTTAACAGGGTCCATCTCGATAGTAGAAGGGGTAAAAATGAAACCCAAAAATGAAACCTTCTGAACTCCAAAGAGACACTTAGACCCCTTCACAAACAAGGAATTTGCACAAAGGACCTGGAACACCATTCTGACCTGCTTCACATGAGACTCCCAATCATCCGAAAAGACCAAAATGTCATCCAAATATACAATCATGAATCTATCCAGGTACTCTCGGAAGATGTCATGCATAAAGGACTGAAACACAAATGGAGCATTAGAAAGCCTGAATGGCATAACCAGGTACTCAAAATGGCCCTTGGGCATATTAAATGCTGTTTTCCATTCATCGCCCTGTTTAATTCGCACAAGATTATACGCCCCTCAAAGATCTATCTTGGTGAACCAACTAGCCCCCTTAATCCGAGCAAACAAATCAGACATCAGCGGCAAAGGATACTGAAATTTGACTGTGATCTTATTAAGAACGCGGTAATCAATACAAGGTCTTAAAGAGCCATCTTTCTTGGCCACAAAAAAGAACCCTGCTCCCAATGGTGACGACAACGGGCGAATATGACCCTTCTCCAAGGATTCCTTTATATAACTCCGCATAGCAGCGTGCTCTGGCACAGATAAATTAAACAGTCGGCCCTTAGGAAACTTACTACCGGGAATCAAATTAATAGCACAATCGCAATCCCTATGAGGAGGTAGGGCACCGGATTTGGGCTCCTCAAATACATCCCGGTAATCTGATAAAAACTCAGGGACTTCAGAAGGAGTGGAAGGCGAAATTGACAACAATGGAACATCACCATGTACCCCTTGATAACCCCAGCTGGACACAGACATAGATTTCCAATCCAATACTGGATTATGGACCTGTAGCCATGGCAACCCCAAAACGACCACATCATGCAGATTATGCAACACCAAAAAGCGAATATCCTCCTGATGTGCAGGAGCCATGCACATGGTCAATTGCGTCCAGTATTGAGGTTTATTCTTGGCCAAAGGCGTAACATCAATCCCTCTCAATGGAATAGGATACTGCAAGGGCTCCAAGGAAAAACCACAGCGCCTGGCAAACTCCAAGTCCATCAAATTCAGGGCAGCGCCTGAATCCACAAATGCCATAACAGAATAGGACGACAGAGAGCAAATCAGAGTAACGGACAAAAGAAATTTAGACTGTACCGTACCAATGGTGGCAGACCTAGCGAACCGCTTAGTGCGCTTAGGACAATCGGAGATAGCATGAGTGGATTCACCACAGTAAAAACACAGTCCATTCCGACGTCTGTGTTCCTGCCGTTCAGCTCTGGTCAAAGTCCTATCACACTGCATAGGCTCAGGCCTATTCTCAGAGAACACCGCCAAATGGTGCACAGCTTTACGCTCACGCAAGCGCCGATCGATCTGAATGGCCAAGGACATAGACTCATTCAGACCAGCAGGCGTGGGAAATCCCACCATGACATCCTTAAGGGCTTCAGAAAGACCCTTTCTGAAAATTGCCGCCAGGGCACATTCATTCCACTGAGTAAGCACAGACCACTTTCTAAACTTTTGACAGTACACCTCCGCTTCATCCTGACCATGACACAATGCCAGCAAGATTTTCTCTGCCTGATCCACGGAATTTGGTTCATCATAAAGCAATCCAAGTGCCAGAAAAAATGCATCAACATCACGCAATGCAGGATCTCCTGGCGCAAGGGAAAATGCCTAGTCTTGAGGGTCACCACGCAACAAAGAAATAATGATTTTTAGTTGTTGAGCGGGGTCACCAGAGGAGCGGGGTTTCAAAGCTAGAAACAGTTTACAATTATTTTTGAAATTCAGAAACTTAGATCTATTCCCAGAAAATAAATCAGGAGTAGGAATTCTAGGCTCTAACATCGGATTCTGAACCACAAAATCTTGAATGTTTTGTACCCTTGCAGTGAGATGATCCACACAAGAGGACAGACCTTGAATGTCCATATCTACACCTGTGTCCTGAACCACCCAAAGGTTTAGGGGAAAAGAAAGACAAAACACAGTGCAAAGAAAAAAAAAATGGTCTCAGAACTTCTCTTATGCCTTTATTGAGATGCATTAATACTCCTGGCCAGCTGTACTGTTATGACCTGGTGGTTAGGAGCACCCGGAATGACCTGATAGTTAAAACTCACCCAGGACAAGCTCTGGGATGTGGGAGCTCTGCTGACCGCAATCCCTAATCCTATCACACACACTAGAAATAGCCGTGGAGCGCTCCTGACGCTCCCTAGGCGCCTCGTCACAGCCTAAGAGCTAGCTAGCCCTAGAGATAGAAAATAAAGCCTACTTTGCCTTTAGAGAAATTCCCCAAAGGAAAAGGCAGCCCCCCACATATACTGACTGTGAGTAAAGATGAAAGTCACAAACGCAGAAATGAAACAGGTTTCAGCAAAGGGAGGCCAGACTTACTAAACAGACAGAGGATAGGAAAGGTAGCTTTGCGATCAGCACAAAAAACTACAAAAGACCACGCAGAGTGTGCAAAAAAGACCTCCGCACCGACTAACGGTGCGGAGATGCCACTCTGCATCCCAGAGCTTCCAGCTAGCAAGACAAAATCACGATATCCAGCTGGACAAGAAAACAATGAACCAATTAGATACTATCAGGAACTTAGCTTCTGCTGGAGTAGACAGGTCACCAGAAAGATCCAAGAGCGAACTGAACCAATGCAGAAACATTGACAGCTGGCATAGAGAAACGATCTAAGTGGAGTTAAATAGAGCAGCCAACCAAAGGATAAACCACGTCACCTGTGTAAGGAACCTCAGAAGCAGCAGCTCCACTCACAGCCACCAGAGGGAGCCCACGGACAGAACTCACCGAAGTACCATTCACGACCACAGGAGGGAGCTCGACAACAGAATTCGCAACAGATGAGTGGAAGTGGGTAGGTATTTTTAACCATGATCTTGTTTAGTTCTCAGAAATCAAGGCAATGACGGAGACCTCCATCTTTCTTTTTAACAAATAAAAATCCAGCAGCTACAGGGAAGGAGGAAGGATGGATATGACCCTTCCGTAAACTTTCATTCACATATTCCTTCATGGTGTTCCGTTCAGGCCCCGACATATTGTAAAGGCAAGCTTTTTGTAATTTGGTGCCAGGAATAAGATCAATAGCACAATCATGGGGTCGATGTGGGGGGTCGATGTGGAGGTAGTATCTCCACCTCTTTTTCCGAGAACACATCTCCAAAGTCCTTCAGGTACTCCGGAAGACCCTCCAGAGAAGCGTAGCATATTTGTACATGTCTTAGAAAGGTTAGGGCTCCATTTCACAATCTCCTGAGTGAGTATGCAACCATGGAAACCCCAACACCAATCCAGCAGGAAAATTATCCAACACAAAACAGGAGATGGACTCAGAGTGGAGTGTCCCCACTTGGAGAGTGAAATCCACTGTTGCTCTATTGACCAAATTGTGAGCTAGCAGTGTCTTGTCAAGGGCGATGATTTGAATGGGTCTTTCTAAACTAACTGTCCCTAACCCTAACTTCAAAACCAGTCGCGAATCATTAAAGTTATCAGCAGACCCACAGTCAATGAATGCCATTGTTGATACCTGGTTCCTGAAGGAAATCACCACATCAATCAGTACTTTGTCAGAGGAAGAAAAAGGTACCTGGGAGTCTGGGTGACCTCCACGGTCATCACCCAGACTCAGACGTTCTCCTGATGATTTGGTGGCTTGAGGATGAGTTGGGAAATTCTTAAGAAAATGTCCAGAGAGACAACGGTATAGTCTTGTCTCCTTTTTCTCTCCGCAACACGAAGACTGGCAACTCTAACCTCAGGTAAATGGACCTGCCCCAGGGAAGTAAAACCTGTGGCCTGCTGTTCACCTTGTCTCTCACGGATTCTGCGGTCCATTCATATGGCCCGAGTCATGGCCTACATAAGAGAACAAGGGGCATCATAGAGGATCAGGGCATCCTTGAGTGTGTCGGAAAGGCCTCTTTGGTACTGGCACCTGGGAGCAGCATCGTTCCACAGAACCTCAATTGACCACTGCCGGAAGTCAGTACAGTAGTCCTCAGCTGTGCGACCCCCCTGTGCCAGGTTCATGATCTTAGCCTCAGCCACCTGGATTCTGTCGGTTCGTCATAGATCAGACCAAAACTGTCAAAAAAGGCATCAATGGAAAACCTTTGTGGGGCTTGTGGAGACAAAGAAAATGCCATGGTCTGAGGACCCCCTCGCAGTAGGGACATGATTATTCTCGCTGGAACTCCTCCCCTGACAACCAGGGGCACAGGGTAAAAAATAACTTACAGCTCTCCCTGAATACCCTAAACTGGTCTCTTTCTCTCCCAAAAATTTATTAGAGAGGGATATGACAGATTCGGAAGAGACCAACTGTACATCAGAGGATACTGACGTCACAGCCACTGCCAGCAGTGGGGGGCTATGGGAGGTCTTCATCAAGTTATTTATCTGACCCTGCAACTTACAGTGGGGCAAAAAAGTATTTAGTCAGTCAGCAATAGTGCAAGTTCCACCACTTAAAAAGATGAGAGGCGTCTGTAATTTACATCATAGGTAGACCTCAACTATGGGAGACAAACTGAGAAAAAAAAATCCAGAAAATCACATTGTCTGGTTTTTTATCATTTTTTTTGCATATTATGGTGGAAAATAAGTATTTGGTCAGAAACAAACAATCAAGATTTCTGGCTCTCAAAGACCTGTAACTTCTTCTTTAAGAGTCTCCTCTTTCCTCCACTCATTACCTGTAGTAATGGCACCTGTTTAAACTTGTTATCAGTATAAAAAGACACCTGTGCACACCCTCAAACAGTCTGACTCCAAACTCCACTATGGTGAAGACCAAAGAGCTGTCAAAGGACACCAGAAACAAAATTGTAGCCCTGCACCAGGCTGGGAAGACTGAATCTGCAATAGCCAACCAGCTTGGAGTGAAGAAATCAACAGTGGGAGCAATAATTAGAAAATGGAAGACATACAAGACCACTGATAATCTCCCTCGATCTGGGGCTCCACGCAAAATCCCACCCCGTGGGGTCAGAATGATCACAAGAACGGTGAGCAAAAATCCCAGAACCACGCGGGGGGACCTAGTGAATGAACTGCAGAGAGCTGGGACCAATATAACAAGGCCTACCATAAGTAACACACTACGCCACCATGGACTCAGATCCTGCAGTGCCAAAAGTGTCCCACTGCTTAAGCCAGTACATGTCCGGGCCCGTCTGAAGTTTGCTAGAGAGCATTTGGATGATCCAGAGGAGTTTTGGGAGAATGTCCTATGGTCTGATGAAACCAAACTGGAACTGTTTAGTAGAAACACAACTTGTCGTGTTTGGAGGAAAAAGAATACTGAGTTGCATCCATCAAACACCATACCTACTGTAAAGCATGGTGGTGGAAACATCATTCTTTGGGGCTGTTTCTCTGCAAAGGGGCCAGGACGACTGATCCGGGTACATGAAAGAATGAATGGGGCCATGTATCGTGAGATTTTGAGTGCAAACCTCCTTCCGTCAGCAAGGGCATTGAAGATGAAACGTGGCTGGGTCTTTCAACATGACAATGATGCAAAGCACACCGCCAGGGCAACGAAGGATTGGCTTCGTAAGAAGCATTTCAAGTTCCTGGAGTGGCCTAGCCAGTCTCCAGATCTCAACCCTATAGAAAACCTTTGGAGGGAGTTGAAAGTCCGTGTTGCCAAGCGAAAAGCCAAAAACATCACTGCTCTAGAGGAGATCTGCATGGAGGAATGGGCCAACATACCAACAACAGTGTGTGGCAACCTTGTGAAGACTTACAGAAAACGTTTGACCTCTGTCATTGCCAACAAAGGATATATTACAAAGTATTGAGATGAAATTTTGTTTCTGACCAAATACTTATTTTCCACCATAATATGCAAATAAAATGTTAAAAAAACAGACAATGTGATTTTCTGGATTTTTTTTTCTCAGTTTGTCTCCCATAGTTGAGGTCTACCTATGATGTAAATTACAGACGCCTCTCATCTTTTTAAGTGGTGGAACTTGCACTATTGCTGACTGACTAAATACTTTTTTGCCCCACTGTATATTGCAATGACTCCAGACTCTAGCAATCCTTCTCCAGATCCTGGATCATCTGCATCAAATTCGCCACCTGGCCACAAAGCATGTGAACAGGATCCATACTGATGAAAAAGAAAAACATAGCGGCCAGATAATAAAATAATAATAATCTTTATTTTTATATAGCGCTAACATATTCCGCAGCGCTTTACAGTTTTGCACACATTATCATCACTGTCCCCGATTGGGCTCACAATCTAGAATTCCTATCAGTATGTCTTTGGAATGTGGGAGGAAACCGGAGTGCCCGGAGGAAACCCACGCAAACACGGAGAGAACATACAAACTCTTTGCAGATGTTGTCCTGGGTGGGATTAGAACCCAGGACCCCAGCGCTGCAAGGCTGTAGTGCTAACCACTGCGCCACCGTGCTGCCCGATGTAATGTGACGCTAGCCACTTCTCACAGCTAAGCCGTGAGTCAGAGTGGTCAGGGAGTCCAAGGTCAGAAGCCAGGAGAGTACGTCATAAACAGAAGGAAGAGACAAAAGTCTAGTCAGGTAATGTTCTGAGGTCAGAATACCGGGAGTATAACGGATCAGAACTGAAGGGGTTAAACAGGCAGATGGTCAGAACGAAGTCTAAAGTCAGGCAACAGATCAAGCATATAGAACTCAAGGCACAGGGAGCACAAAGCACAAACCTCACAAAATGAATGTACGCCTGGCAGTGGTCTGGGAGAAGCTGCTCGGTTAAGTAGGCATGGTCATTACCCGGGATAGCGAACACCTGAGACAGCCGACACGTCCCAGTCACAGATTGGCTAGTCGAGCTGTCAATAAACACACCAACAGCTTAGCATGCCCAGGAACCCGACTGGACGGTCATGCTGTCAATCAAAGTACTGACAGCTTCAGGACGCCCCTGTACCAGATTTGATGGCCTAGCTATCAGTAACTGCATTCCAGTCACCCTGAGGGGTGGAACCATCACACCTCCTCTCTCATTTTACTGGATTTTTCCTCTCCCCTCTTCTCTGCTTACCTTTGACGTCAGGTATTTACGAAGGCGACCAGGACGGGCCATATGAATAGAAAAACGATTCTAACTTGTGTATGCGAAAAAATGTTTTATTATGCATAGAAGCTAATAGGCACCAAGATGCATGGTTAATGTATTGCTATTATATGTTGATGACTCAATGTGTTCTGATAAATGTATTAGATACAGGGAAAGGATAAGATTAGTACATAGGACATAGGTTAAAATTTAGCTATAATATAGGATTGTATATAGTGCAGTGATGGGCACAATAAGTTCCGGAAGTAGACAGGTTTAAGATAGAAAGTTAATGTGTTGAGGAACAGCTCCAGTGTGGGAACACCTCCTGGTTAGTGCTTTTAGAGTAAGAGATTAGATGGAGAGAGAGCAGTAGTTGGAGGTCTGAGGGTACAAGGAGCATGGGCAGACATTCCTGGAACATCCAAAGTCTACGGTCCAACAGAGGCACTGAGACGAATGTCTCAATATCTTCCTAGGAGACGAAGTCGGATGGGGAATTGCATAAGGAAGATGGGACATGACAGGACTCATGGAAGATGCCGAGCTGGACAAGGTATTCCAGGGGCCAGAAATGCCAGTGAGGAAAGGGATTTCTCAGGGTGAGCGAATAGCAGACATCAGAACGTGCAGTGCTATGGACTTTGAAAATGGAAAAGTTGTGCCCAATACTACATGTTTCAATATTATGAAAATGGACAGTTAAGTAAACTTCTTTATTATAAAATGAATTTGATGTCCCCTAATGTGTGTGCGGTGGTTCTTGAAGTTGAAGACCTGGAGACAGCAGAGGCCTCTGACCAAAACTTGAGTGTTATGCACCACATACATAGCACAGCAGAATTGAGACACCATTTATTTGTGGGGTGCCAGGGTGTGGGCGAACAACAGCCCCTCACCCATGACTTCCGCCCTGTGCACATTACAGGTGCACATCTGGAAATCTCACTCACTCCGCCTGCCATCTCTCTTGTGCACTATTCTACTCTTCTTATGGCAGTGGTTCCAATTTACTTGTGCGCAGGTGCCAGAGAGTTAGTGTCACTTCTGGTCTAGTCTTCTCCGGTGCTCTGAAAAGTTGCAAGTTGCAACTTTTCAGAACACGTGGACTGGAAGTGAACCTTTTCCTATAAAATAAGCTCTGGGGGCAGAGTTATCTTCGAGACAACATCCTCCCCATAGCTTGGAAGTGGTCAAGTGATAAAAGAGGAATACAGGTATCACACTCCTCAGCAGTTTATAACCTGTATCCCCATATTAATAGTTTAGATAGGCCAAATGTGGTGACACACTCCCTTTAAAGATACTAGGACACACATATTATTATGCTTAGACAGTATTTGTTGTCCCTTGGTGCTATCTACTGGCTATTATTAAATGTTCTCTTGTATTGCTGATGTAATTTCCCATCATGCCTTTCTCTCTATAACTTATATCTTTTTTTTTTTCTCACATCCTTTATTTTCGATCAGTGCCATCTTGGCAGAAGTATGAATCAGAGCTGGAGAGAGGATTCTCCTGTTACTCCTATCCTCCAACCGTCATCATCTTCT
The DNA here is from genome assembly GCF_032444005.1 of Ranitomeya imitator. Classification (NCBI taxonomy): domain Eukaryota; kingdom Metazoa; phylum Chordata; class Amphibia; order Anura; family Dendrobatidae; genus Ranitomeya; species Ranitomeya imitator. Next base: position 526,459,976 of record NC_091286.1, read on the forward strand.
ACCTCACCCTCATCCCTTCATCTTCTCTGACATCTCAACCTCATCATTTGTCAAAGGTACTGTGAATATGCTACCTGAAAATTCGTCCACTGCATCTTCCTTCTTGGATCATCCACATGTAGCTGGTGAGGTGAAACGCTACCTGAGTGGGTTGGGGGACATTCGCTTGGCACAGGATTTAATCACTCAGGCACAATTTCTCCACTTAAGTCAGTCTATTTATTTTATTAAACATCATAAACCGGGATATGCACAGTTCATTATATACAACTATGTACATGTCATGACCACCAGTCTGTTCATGCATCAGATAAACGTCTCTGGCATATTTAGAGTCCCCTTTTCTGGGGTTACCTTTCAGGAGCTCCGCTCCTCGCGCTGACTCCATGTCAGTCCTGGCTTCGCCAGCACAGAAGCCGTCCCAGCAGGGCCGGACTGGGACTAAAATTCAGCCCTGGCATTTGAAGTTGCACAGGCCCACTTGTCACATGGTGACTGTATAATATCTTTGTACACTTGTAGGTTACAAGAAGTGAGGGGAGTGTAACACGACTATATAACATATAATTACAGCTGTATCCAGCATTACAGCTCAGTCCTATTTATTGCTTTTAGTTGCAGTACCAAGAAGAGCCGCTACTTTACCTACATAACTGGATCTCGTAGATAATGAAGGGATTAAGACAACCAAAAGCTATGGAACCTCATTCTGATGCTCCATACACTTTGCCTACAGCCACTTTTGGTTCCGCTGCGCAGCACGAAACCTGGTGACTCTGAAAAGCGGTGATGTCACCACTCTTCAGATATTCCGGGTCTTGCGCTGAGCTCAGCGACTGTGAAGAGCGGTACTGTTACTATCGTCACCGTCAGAGTCGCTGGGTTTCGCCAGGTCTGGGCTAGTAGTGGGGGTGTCTGATAGACACCTCTCCATTACTTACACCAGGAATTGATAGCAGCTGACATTATGCAGCTGACATCAACCCTAAAAATCATTACACATCCTAGAATTAAATGCTCTGGCGGCTGGGAAAAGCAGTAGAGTTAGCGCTATTCCCAGGCGCCGGGTGCTAACTACAACTGTCATCATCCTTGCCTGGTCTCCCTGCAAAGCATTTCTGCTGTATTTACATGCGCTAATCTCAGGCCGATAAATGAGTGTGATCAACAATACTGAAGTCGTTCGCTTGTTTCCAAGCCTCTTTACGCCAACTGAGAAAGAATGAAGGGAACAGAACAATCACAATTAGATCAATCTGTCCCCATGCAGTATCATGTTATCAGCAGCACATCTACAGTTTACATCGGCGATGTGCTGCTGAGAACAAGGATTTCTGTTCCCACATAAACAATCCAATCACTCGATGAATAGGCAGCATTTTGCTTGTTTAGTATAATACACCCCATAGTCCTCCATATATTATAATGTGCACCTCAGTCCTCCATATAGTATAATACACTCCCCATAGTCCTCCATATAGTATAATACACTCCTCCATATAGTATAATACACTCCTCATAGTCCTTCATGTAGTATAATACACTCCTCAGTCCTCCATATATTAAAATACACTGCAATTCCTCCATATAGTATAATACACTCCTCAGTCCTCCATATAGTACAGTATAATGTACTGCCACAGTCATCCATATAGTATAATACACTCCTCAGTCCTCCAAATAGTATAATACATTCCTCATAGTGCTCCATATAGCATAATGCCCCACCATTGTCATCCATGTATTACAATTCACTTCACATAGTATAATGCACCCCATAGTTCTTAATATAGTATAATGTATTCCCCATAATCCTCGATACAGTATAACGCAGCCCACATATAGTATGATGATGCCACCCCAGAGTATAATGCAGCCACCCCACAGAATATATTGTAGCCCCCTGAGTATAATGTTACCCCCAGAGAATATAATGCAGCCCCCTCATATAGTATAATGCAGCCCCTGCATACATAATATATGGTAGCCCCTCATAGAGCATAATGCAGCCCCCATAGAATATAATGTAGCTTCTCCATAGAATATAATACAGAACCCCATAGAATGTAACACAGCCCCCTCATATAATGTAATACAGCCCTCCCCCATAGAATGTAATGCAGCCAGCCCCCATAGAATGTAATGCAGCGAGCCCCCCATAGAATGTAATGCAGCCAGCCCCCCATAGAATGTAATGCAGCCAGCCCCCCCATAGAATGTAATACAGCACAGCCCCCATAGAATGTAATGCAGCACAGCCCCCATAGAATGTAATGCAGCACCCCCCCATAGAATGTAATGTGCCAACCTCCCATAGAACGTAATGCAGCACAGCCCCCATAGAATGTAATGCAGCCAGCCCCCATAGAATGTAATAAATCCCCCCCATGGAATGTAATACAGCCCCCTCCAATAGCCCCACAATCCAGTTATCACTCATTGATATATTAAAAAAAAACCAAAAAACATTCTCCTCACCTCTCCTCGTGCCCGCGCTGCTCCCTGCAGTCTGCCCGGGCACACAAAGCAGGTGCGCGATGATATGATGTCATCGCACACCCGCAGTGTCAGAGGCAGAGTGGGGAATGATGGGAGAGGGAGTGACAGCAGATGCTCTTTCCTCCATCATTGCATTCAACTGTATCGGCGTCATAGACCAGTCCGGCCCTGCGTCCCAGGCTCTGTAGGTACACGGTCTCTCCAGGTGTTTCCAGGAAGACTCCACTCACAGGAGCTTCCAACACAGACCACCAGGTCCACGGTCTCTCAGGTGCTTCCAGGAAGGTCCAAAACCCCACCACGTGCTATTCAGGGAGATAGCACTCCCAACACATAGGCTTTTCCAGGACCTACAGCACAGACCATAAAGGTCTACAGTCTTAACTCATATGACCCACACCCTGGTCACATTACATACTTGTAACCACTCCCATAGGTGGGAGTTGTGTGTGTGGCTGGTTTGACCCGCCCATCTCTCATAACTAGCCCTGACAGCCTCCCTTTACAATTCTTCAAACAACACATTTACTTGTGGGACTACAGGTCCCAGAACATTCTTACTTCTGGCTGACAGTGCAGAGTATCTTCCTTTGCGACACACATACCGGCTATTTACAACTCTGCCGGTCACTAATTCACAATTATTTTGTCTCCAGGCGCACACACAGCGCCCCCTGGCTGTAACGTGGGTCACCGCACTACATAGGTCAGACGGAGTTGCAAGAATAGTGAGTAACCTATCTACCATTGCTTGTATAGAGATCAATGGTCACATTCTTCAGACACATCTCCCCTATGTACATCAGTGGCAGACTATTGATCATAAGTTGTTCTGCTGATTGAACCCTCAGCAATCCTACTTATAATTTACTAAGGAAATTCTAGAAAAAATTTTGTATTGCAGCACCAAGACTTGGACAATAATGAAATACTTGCCACCCCTTTGAAATCAACAGGCTATCAGAGGTGAAGGGGTTGTCTGGTGCCATTCACTTTGCATAATGAAGTGAGCAGCACTGATGAAATTGGCAGAGCACATACCTTCCAGAACGGAATCCCTAACAATTGTCCAGGTATACAGTGGGTATGGAAAGCATTCAGACACCTTTAAATTTTTCACTCTTTGTTTCATTGCAGCTCTTTGGTAAATTCAAAAATTCTCATTAGTGTACACTCTGCACCCCATCTTGACTGAAAAAAAAACCAGAAATGTAGAAATTTTTGCAAATTTAATAAAAAAGAAAAACTGAAATATCACATGGTCATAAGTATTCAGACCCTTTGCTCACTCATATTTAAGTCACATGTTGTCCATTTCCTTGTGATGCTCCTTGAGATGGTTCTACTCCTTCATTGGAGGCCAGCTGTGTTTAATTAAACTGATAGGATTTGATTTTTTAAAGGCACACACCTTTCTATATAAGACCTCTCAGCTCACAATGCATGTCAGGCCAAATGAGAATCATGAGGTCAAAGGAACTGGCCAAGGAGCTCAGAGACAGAATTGTGGCAAAGCACAGATCTGACCAAGGTTACAACAGAATTTCTGCAGTACTCAAGGTTCCTAAGAGCACAGTAGCATCCGTAATCCTTAAATGGAGGAAATTGGGACCACCAGAAGTCTTCCTAGACCTGGCCATCCAGCCAAACTGAGCAATCGTGGGAGAAGAGCTATGGTGAGAGGTATAAGAAGAACCCTAAGATCTCTGTGGCTGAGCTCCGGAGATGCAGTAGGGAGATTAGAGAAAGTTCCACAAAGTCAACTATCACTGCAGCCCTCCACCAGTCGGGCCTTTATGGCCAACGGAAGCCTCTCCTCAGTGCAAAACATATGAAATAACAAAAGATGCAGCACTCACCGGAATCTTGCTGAAGGTAGTGTCCTTTATTCGCTTTATGCGGTGTTAGACATTATGCGGAGAGGCGGCAGGAAAGAGGAATAGGTGCGGGGGAGAGAAGGGATGGACTACGGCCGTTTCACGCAAATGCGCTTCCACGGGTCCAGGTGCACAATCAAGTGTGTAATTTCCTTTTTATAGGAACCGACAGGTGAGTGAAAAAAGTAAGTAAGTGTAAAAACAGCATATAGTTACACATAAGAATTAAAATCACATTGTGCTGCGGAAATGTATAAGATACAACATTGGAATGAATCATTATAACAATCATAAGACACAACATTGAAATAAATCATTATTGCAATCATAAAAATATTGACATGTCAAGTTTGTTGTTTAATCCTATTGGACCTTGAGCGTCTGTCTTTATAATCCACCTTGCTTCGTGTTGTAGGAGAATTTTATTTCGATCGCCGCCTTGGGGTGGATTTTTAACCACTTCCAAGCCGGCAAAATGTAAAACATTGGGATCTGCATTATGACTTTCTTGTATGTGCTTAATAAAAGGTAAAGATCCCTTGCCTGTGGATATCGATCTATAATGCTCTCTAAATCTCGTTGTCATTGGGCGAATGGTTTTGCCAATATAATAGAATAAGCATGGACAAAAGATGACATAGACCACATATTTGCTTTTGCATAAGATGAAATCATGCACTGTATGTGTTATGGGACCTATTCGTATAGAACTACCCACTACCCGAAGGTGACAGAAGTTACAGTTACCGCATCTATGATTGCCACTCGGCAATGATTTCTCTAGCCAATTTTGATTTTCTGGCAACATTCGATTGTGGACAAGTAAGTTACCCAGATTTCTTGTACGTTTATAGGCAAAATGAGGCTGTTTATGCATAATTTTTGATAGATCCCTATCATTTTGTAAAACATGCCAATTTTTTCTTATTGCGGCATACACTTCGTTGTCCATGGGGCTATGTGTGAAGGTAATCGTAAACCTCTGTGGTTCTCGTTGTTTTGATCTACACTGTTTGTCTTTTTTACGGTTTTTTAATATATCCTTCTGCGAGAGTTTAAGGGCTCTTGATTCAGCATTCGCTAATATCTGGGGAGGGTAATTTCTATTTACAAAGCATGCTTTAAGATCCTCTATTTGCTCCCTAAAAATTTTGTTTTCTAAGGCGCACCATCTGGCTATATGGTATGCTTCGTTTTGTGTGCAAAAGATGGGCACTATTAAAATGAAGTAAATTATTAGTAGCTGTTGGCTTTTTATACACTTTTGTGACTAATTTATCTTCTAATATTGATATTTGCACATCTAGAAATTCAAGAGTCTTATTATCAAAGCAGGATGTAAACCGCATGTTGTCCTCGTTAACCTCATTTAAATGGGAGACAAAATTGTCAAAATCACTTTTTGTGCCATCCCAGACGATAAAAATGTCGTTTGCGAATCGCAAGTAAAGTCGCATGGGTTTTAAGTACGGATTTCTTGCAGCCGTAATATATTTTTCTTCGAAGACTGCTAAAAATAAGTTGGCAAAAACACATGCAACGGGCGTACCCATTGCAGTACCAACACATTGCAAGAACCATTTATCTACGAATTTAAACGCATTATGCGACAAAACAAAATCCAAACTCTCCACCACAAATGAAATAAAATCAGGGTCTTTCTCAGTATTTAACAAGATTTTTCGTATTGCTTCTATACCTGTAGCCTGCGGGATTCTTGTGTATAAATTCACGATATCAATGGAGGCTAATGAAAAGCTAGGCTGCCAGTCAATCGATTGTAATGCAGATAAGAAGCTTCCTGTATCTTTAACAAACGAAGGGATCTTCTGCAGCAGTGGTTTAAGAAGCCAGTCAAGGAATTGAGACAGGGGTTCCGTTAAGGAATCAATCCCCGAAATTATGGGGCGTCCCGGGGGATGTGTTGCGTTCTTATGAATTTTGGGAATGCTATACCAATGTGGAATTTTAGGGTGTTCTGGAAGAAGCTTTTCTGCTCTATTTTTTGTTAATATACCTTTTACCACATATTTATTCAATAAGGATCTTAATTTGTCTTTAAATTTGGATGTAGGATTATTGTCCAACGGGATATATGTATCCCTATCATTCAATTGTGACAAGGCTTCATTAATATAATAATCTTTATCAAGTATTACTAAATTCCCACCCTTGTCCGCCTTTCTTATGACGTCTTTCCACTGCTGCATTTCCCGAAGGGCTCTATCCTCATTTAGCGATAAATTTATTGGAGGTTTTCGATATAGCAATGCCTCAACATCTTTTAGGACTAAGTCCTGAAATAAATCGATAGAATTCCCCGGAGTAATCGGTGGCATAAAGCTGGATCGCACTCCTCCCTTAAAAGGATCGACAATAGGTTCAGTGATAGAACTGGCTCCTAGATGATTTAAATTGGGAGTCTCCTCGCCACATAACTTCAATGTCTTTCTCATTATCCGGAGGAAACGCCATAAAGCCAAGATTACCTATAGAGGCCGGAACCTCCGTTGTTGGTAATGATGAGGTTTCATTTGTATTATTTGTATTTTTATGAGACACAAAATATTTATGTAGATGCAATTTCCGTGTACATTTAAAAAGCTCTACTTTGAACTCAGTCAGGTCGAATTCTTCTGGCAAGCAGAAGTTTAAACCAAGCGACAATACTTTTCTTTGATCTGCAGATAGTGTTTTATTAGACAAATTTATAATTTGAAGTTCATTATTAACTGATGCTATTTCCTCCACGACACTTGCTTGCGTTTTTTCTGCATTCCTATTTTTCCGGCCCCCTCGTCTGGTTTTCCTCCTAAAGGGATATTGTCTCTCTGCAATGTTGTTGCCATGTTGATATTTTCCACTTGCTCCTCGACCCCACTGGAATCGGAATCGGTATCGGTAATCCAACCGTCTCTCTGTGGTGTTTTCTTATTCTGAGTTCTTACCTGAAGGTTTCTTTGAAAAAATCTCCTTTTGTTTTTATTCCACGAGAATATTTGCCCCGATTCGAAATCGTTTTTGTCTCTTAAGAATTTTTCTTTTTTCTTTTGTTTTGAATCTAATTGAATCACCACCAATTTTTTCTCTAATTTTTTGAGGAAAAGATTGTATTGCGTTTCCGCTATTCTTGACAACAGTTCTTTCTTGGCTTTCTCTAATTGCTCACATAGAATTCCATACTCCTTTTCATTCTGTGAAATCACCAATAGTAATACATTTTGGGAGCACTGAAGATGAATTTGTTCCCATGCTTTCTTAAATGAAACATCATCCAAAAATTGTGAGATGTCTTTAAAAACTCGGAGTCCCCTAGGAACACGTTCACATTCTACGTACGACTTTAATTATTTGATTGTCCAATATAGTCTGATTTCTCTTTCAGCCAAATTGTGGATTTTATTTTCCAATGTTTTAGTACTTATCATTTCCAATTCCTCTTTATGGTTACAATCCATAAAGAATTCCGCCGCACCCTCTCTTCCTGCCAATAAACCATGCTCCGAAACTGTGCTTAAGTCAGCTTCCATATTTTCTTCTTGACTAACCTCCATTAGTCACGTTACAAACAACACACAGCGATGCCTGACTGACATTTGTGGTGGAGAGTTTGGATTTTGTTTTGTCGCATAATGCGTTTAAATTCGTAGATAAATGGTTCTTGCAATGTGTTGGTACTGCAATGGGTACGCCCGTTGCATGTGTTTTTGCCAACTTATTTTTAGCAGTCTTCGAAGAAAAATATATTACGGCTGCAAGAAATCCGTACTTAAAGCACATGCGACTTTACTTGCAATTCGCAGACGACATTTTTATCGTCTGGGATGGCACAAAAAGTGATTTTGACAATTTTGTCTCCCATTTAAATGAAGTTAACGAGGACAACATGCGGTTTACATCCTGCTTTGATAATAAGACTCTTGAATTTCTAGATGTGCAAATATCAATAATAACCCCTTCATGACCCAGCCTATTTTGACCTTAAAGACCTTGCCATTTTTTGCAATTCTGACCGGTGTCCCTTTATGAGGTAATAACTCAGGAACGCTTCAATGGATCCTAGCGGTTCTGAGACTGTTTTTTCGTGACATATTGGGCTTCGTGTTAGTGGTAAATTTAGGTCAATAAATTCTGTGTTTATTTGTGATAAAAATGGAAATTTGGCGAAAATTTTGAAAATTTCGCAATTTTCACATTTTGAATTTTTATTCGGTTAAACCAGAGCGTTTTGTGACACAAAATAGTTAATAAATAACATTTCCCACATGTATACTTTACATCAGCACAATTTTGGAAACAAAATTTTTTTTTGCTAGGATGTTATAAGGGTTAAAATTTGACCAGTGATTTCTCATTTTTACAACGAAATTTACAAAACCATTTTTTTGAGGGACCACCTCACATTTGAAGTCAGTTTGAGGGGTCTATATGGCTGAAAATACCCAAAAGTGACACCATTCTAAAAACTGCACCCCTCAAGGTGCACAAAACCACATTCAAGAAGTTTATTAACCCTTCAGGTGCTTCACAGCTGCACAAGCAACATGGAAGGAAAAAATGAACATTTAACTTTTTAGTCACAAAAATGATTTTTCAGCAACAATTTTTTTATTTTCCCAATGGTAAAAGGAGAAACTGAACAATGAAAGTTGTTGTCCAATTTGTCCTGAGTACGCTGATACCGCATATGTGGGGGTAAACCACTGTTTGGGCGCACGGCAGGGCTTGTAAGGGAAGGAGCGCCATTTGACTTTTTGAATGAAAAATTGGCTGCACTATTTAGCGGACGCCATGTCATGTTTGGAGAGACCCTGTGTGCCTACACATTGGAGCTCCCCCACAAGTGACCCCATTTTGGAAACTAGACGCCCTAAGGAACTTATCTAGATGCATAGTGAGCCCTTTAAACCCCCAGGTGCTTCACAAATTGATCCGTAAAAATGAAAAAGTACTTTTTTTCACAAAAAAAATATTTTAGCCTCAATTTTTTCATTTTCACATGGACAACAGGATAAAATGGATCATAAAATTTGTTGGGCAATTTCTCCTGAGTACACCGATACCTCACATGTGGGGGTAAACCACTGTTTGGGCACATGGTAAGGCTCGGAAGGGAAGGAGCGCCATTTGACTTTTTGAATGAAAAATTATCTCCATCGTTTGCGGACACCATGGCGCGTTTGGAGAGACCCTGTGTGCCTAAACATTGGAGCTCCCCCTCAAGTGACTCCATTTTGGAAACTGGACCCCCCAAGGAACTTATCTAGATGCCTAGTGAGCCCTTTAAACCCCCAGGTGCTTCACAAATTGATCCGTAAAAATGAAAAAGTACTTTTTTTTCAGAAAAAATTTATTTTCGCCTCAATTTTTTCATTTTCACATGGGCAATAGGATAAAATGGATCCTAAAATTTGTTGAGCAATTTCTCCTGAGTACGCCGATACCTCATATGTGGTGGTAAACCACTGTTTGGGCACACGGCAGGGCTCGGAAGGGAAGGCGCGCCTTTTGACTTTTTGAATGGAAAATTAGCTCCAATTGTTAGCGGACACCATGTCGCGTTTGGAGAGCCACTGTGTGCCTAAACATTGGAGCTCCCCCACAAGTGACCCCATTTTGGAAACTAGACCCCCCAAGGAACTTATCTAGATGCATACTGAGCACTTTAAACCCCCAGGTGCTTCACAGAAGTTTATAATACAGAGCCATGAAAATCAAAAATAATTTTTCTTTTCTCAAAAATGATTTTTTAGCCTGGAATTTCCTATTTTGCCAATGGTAATAGGAGAAATTGGACCACAAATGTTGTTGTCCAGTTTGTCCTGAGTACGCTGATACCCCATATGTGGGGGTAAACCACTGTTTGGGCGCACGGCAGGGCTCAGAAGGGAAGGCATGCCATTTGGCTTTTTAAATGGAAAATTAGCTCCAATCATTAGCGGACACCATGTCGCGTTTGGAGAGCCCCTGTGTGCCTAAACATTAGAGATCCCCCACAAATGACCCCATTTTGGAAACTAGACCCCCAAAGGAACTAATCTAGATGTGTGGTGAGCACTTTGAACCCTCAAGTGCTTCACAGAAGTTTATAACGCAGAGCCATGAAAAAAAAAAAATTCTTTTCTCAAAAATGATTTTTTAGCCCGCAATTTTTTATTTTCCCAAGGGTAACAGGACAAATTTGACCCCAAAAGTTGTTGTCCAGTTTCTCCTGAGTACGCTGATACCCCATATGTGGGGGTAAACCACTGTTTAGGCACATGCTGGGGCTCGGAAGTGAAGTAGTGACGTTTTGAAATGCAGACTTTGATGGAATGCTCTGCGGGCGTCACGTTGCGTTTGCAGAGCCCCTGATGTGGCTAAACAGTAGAAACCCCCCACAAGTGACCCCATTTTGGAAACTAGACCCCCCAAGGAACTTATCTAGATGTGAGGTGAGCACTTTGAACCCCCAAGTGCTTCACAGAAGTTTATAACGCAGAGCCGTGAAAATAATAAATACGTTTTCTTTCCTCAAAAATAATATTTTAGCCCAGAATTGTTTATTTTCCCAAGGGTTACAGGAGATATTGGACCACAACAGTTGTTGTCCAGTTTCTCCTGAGTACGCTGATACCCCATGTGTGGGGGTAAACCACTGTTTGGGCACACGTCGGGGCTCAGAAGGGAAGTAGTGACTTTTGAAATGCAGACTTTGATGGAATGGTCTGCGGGCGTCACGTTGCGTTTGCAGAGCCCCTGGTGTGCCTAAACAGTAGAAACCCCCCACAAGTGACCCCATTTTGGAAACTAGACCCCCAAAGGAACTTATCTAGATATGTGGTGAGCACTTTCAACCCCCAAGTGCTTTACAGAAGTTTATAACGCAGAGCCGTGAAAATAATAAATACGTTTTCTTTCCTCAAAAATAATTTTTTAGCCCAGAATTTTTTATTTTCCCAAGGGTTACAGGAGAAATTGGACCCCAAATGTTGTTGTCCAGTTTCTCCTGAGTACGCTGATACCCCATATGTGGGGGTAAACCACTGTTTGGGCACACGTCGGGGCTCAGAAGGGAAGTAGTGACTTTTGAAATGCAGACTTTGATGGAATGGTCTGCGGGCGTCACGTTGCGTTTGCAGAGCCCCTGGTGTGCCTAAACAGTAGAAACCCCCCACAAGTGACCCCATTTTGGAAACTAGACCCCCAAAGGAACTTATCTAGATATGTGGTGAGCACTTTCAACCCCCAAGTGCTTTACAGAAGTTTATAACGCAGAGCCGTGAAAATAATAAATACGTTTTCTTTCCTCAAAAATAATTTTTAGCCCAGAATTTTTTATTTTCCCAAGGGCTACTGGAGAAATTGGACCCCAAAAGTTGTTGTCCAGTTTCTCCTGAGTACGCTGATACCCCATGTGTGGGGGTAAACCACTGTTTGGGCACACGTCGGGGCTCAGAAAGGAAGCAGTGACTTTTGAAATGCAGACTTTGATGGAATGGTCTGCGGACGTCTTGTTGCGTTTGCAGAGCCCCTGGTGTGCCTAAACAGTAGAAAGCCCCCACAAGTGACCCCATTTTGGAAACTAGACCCCCCCAAGGAACTTATCTAGATATGTGGTGAGCACTTTGAACCCCCAAGTGCTTCACAGACGTTTACAACGCAAAGCCGTGAAAATAAAAAATCATTTTTCTTTCCTCAAAAATGATGTTTTAGCAAGCAATTTTTATTTTCTCAAGGGTAACAGGAGAAATTGGACCCCAATAATTGTTGCGCAGTTTGTCCTGAGTATGCTGGTACACCATATGTGGGGGTAAACCACTGTTTGGGCGCACGTCGTGGCTCGGAAGTGAGGGAGCACCATTTGACCTTTTGAATACAAGATTGGCTGGAATCAATGGTGGCGCCATGTTGCGTTTGGAGACCCCCTGATGTGCCTAAACAGTGGAAACCCCTCAATTCTAACTCCAACACACCCCTAACCCTTATCCCAATTGTAGCCGTAACCCTAATCACAACCCTAACCCCAACACACCCCTAACCACAACCCTAACCCCAACACACCCATAACCTTAACCACAACCCTAATTCCAACCCTAACCCTAAGGCTATGTGCCAACGTTGCGGATTCGTATGAGATTTTTCAGCACCATTTTTGAAAAATCCGCAGGTAAAAGGCACTGCGTTTTACCTGCGGATTTTCAGCGGATTTCCAGTGTTTTTTGTGCGGATTTCACCTGCGGATTCCTATTGAGGAACAGGTGTAAAACGCTGCGGAATCCGCACAAAGAATTGACATGCTGCGGAAAATACAACGAAGCGTTTCCGCGCGGTATTTTCCGCACCATGGGCACAGCGGATTTGGTTTCCATATGTTTACATGGTACTGTAAACCTGATGGAACACTGCTGCGGATCCGCAGCCAAATCCGCACCGTGTGCACATAGCCTAATTCTAAAGGTATGTGCACACGCTGCGGAAAACGCTGCGGATCCGCAGCAGTTTCCCATGAGTTTACAGTTCAATGTAAACCTATGGGAAACAAAAATCGCTGTACACATGCTGCAGAAAAACTGCACGGAAACGCAGCGGTTTACATTCCGCAGCATGTCACTTCTTTCTGCGGATTCCGCAGCGGTTTTACAACTGCTCCAATAGAAAATTGCAGTTGTAAAACCGCAGTGAAATGCGCAGAAAAACCGCGGTTTAGCACTGCGGATTTATCAAATCCTCTGCGGAAAAATCCGCAGAGGACCAGAATACGTGTGCACATTCCTAACCCTAACCCTACCCCTAACCCTAACCCTAACCCTACCCCTACCCCTAGTTCTTACCCCAATATTAGTGGAACAAAAAAAAAAATTCTTTATTTTTTTTATTGTCCCTACCTATGGGGGTGACAAAGGGGGCGGGGGGGTGTCATTTACTATTTTTTTTATTTTGATCACTGAGATAGGTTATATCTCAGTGATCAAAACTCACTTTGGAACGAATCTGCCGGCCGGCAGATTCGGCGGGCGCACTGCACATGCGCCCGCCATTTTGGAAGATGGCGGCGCCCAGCAAAGAAGACGGACGGACCCCGGGAGGCTAGGTAAGTATAAGGGGGGGAGATCAGGGCATGGGGGGGGGGGCGTCGGAGCACTGGGGGGTGGATCGGAACACGGGGGGGTGGATTGGAGCACGGGGGGTGGATCGGAACACGGGGTGGGGGATTGGAGCACGGGGTGGGGGATCGCTGTGCGGGGGGGTGGATCGGAGCACGGGGGGGATCGCTGTGCGGGGGGGATCGCAGTGCGGGGGGGTTTGATTGGAGCACGGGGGGTGTGATTGCAGCACGGGGGGAGCGGACAGGAGGACGGGGGAGTGGAGCACAGGACGGAGGGGAGCGGACCACAGATCGGGGGGCTGGGGGGGCGATCGGTGGGGTGGGGCGGGGGCACATAAGTGTTTCCAGCCATGGCCGATGATATTGCAGCATCGGCCATGGCTGGATTGTAATATTTCACCAGTTTTTTAGGTGAAATATTACAAATCGCTCTGATTGGCAGTTTCACTTTCAACAGCCAATCAGAGCGATCGTAGCCACGGGGGGGTGAAGCCACCCCCCCTGGGCTAAACTACCACTCCCCCTGTCCCTGCAGGCCAGCTGAAATGGGAGTTAACCCTTTCACCCGATCTGCAGGGACGCGATCTTTCTGTGACACAGCATATGCGTCACAGGTCGGATTGGCACCGACTTTCATGACGCATACGCTGTGTCACAGGTTGGGAAGGGGTTAAAAGATAAATTAGTCACAAAAGTGTATAAAAAGCCAACGGCTACTAATAATTTACTTGATTTTAATAGTGCCCATCCTTTGCACACAAAACGAAGCATACCATATAGCCAGATGGTGCGCCTTGGAAAAATAAATAATAATGAAGAAATTTTTAGGGAGCAAATAGAGGATCTTAAAGCATGCTTTGTAAATAGAAATTACCCTCCCCAGATATTAGCGAATGCTGAATCAAGAGCCCTTAAACTGTCGCAGAAGGATATATTAAAAAACCGTAAAAAAGACAAACAGTGCAGATCAAAACAACGAGAACCACAGAGGTTTACGTTTAGCTTCACACATAGCCCCATGGACAACGAAGTGTATGCCGCAATAAGAAAAAATTGGCATGTTTTACAAAATGATAGGGAGCTATCAAAAATTATGCATAAACATCCTCATTTTGCCTATAAACGTATGAGAAATCTGGGTAACTTACTTGTCCACAATCGAATGTTGCCAGAAAATCAAAATTGGCTAGAGAAATCATTGCCGAGTGGCAATCATAGATGCGGTAACTGTAACTTCTGTCACCTTCGGGTAGTGGGTAGTTCTATACGAATAGGTCCCATAACACATACAGTGCATGATTTCATCTTATGCAAAAGCAAATATGCGGTCTATGTCATCTTTTGTCCATGCTTATTCTATTATATTGGCAAAACCATTCGCCCAATGACAACGAGATTTAGAGAGCATTATAGATCGATATCCACAGGCAAGGGATCTTTATGTTTTATTAAGCACATACAAGAAAGTCATAATGCAGATCCCAATATTTTACGTTTTGCCGGCTTGGAAGTGGTTAAAAATCCACCCCAAGGCGGCGATCGAAATAAAATTCTCCTACAACACGAAGCAAGGTGGATTATAAAGACAGACGCTCAAGGTCCAATAGGATTAAACGACAAACTTGACATGTCAATATTTTTATCATTGCAATAATGATTTATTTCAATGTTGTGTCTTATGATTGTTATAATGATTCATTCCAATGTTGTATCTTATACATTTCCGCAGCACAATGTGATTTTAATTCTTATGTGTAACTATATGCTGTTTTTACACTTACTGTTTTTACTCCTCCTATGTTGTTACTGCCTCTGAAGATTGTTACACCGAGTGCCGCTCAGTTCTCCTTCTGCTGGTCAGTGAACAAAAAATATGAAAGCCCGCATAGAGTTTGCTAAAAAACACATGAAGGACTCCCAGACTATGAGAAATAATATTCTCTGGTCTGATGAGAGGAAGATAGAACTTTTTTTTATGATAATTCTAATCAGTATGTGTGGAGAAAACCAGGTACTGCTCATCACCTGCCCAATACATTTCCAACAGTGAAGCATGGTGGTGACAGCATCATTCTACTGGGGTGTTTTGTTTTTCAGCTGCAGGGACATGACGCCTGGTTGTAATTGAAGGAAACATGAATGCGGCCAAGTACAGAAATATCCTGGATGAAAACCTCTTCCAGAGTGCTCTGGACCTCAGACTTGGCCAAAGGTTCACCTTCCAACAAGACAATGACCCTAAGCACACAGCTACAATAACAAAGGAGTGGCTTCAGAACAACTCTGTGACCATTCTTGACTGACCCAGCCAGAGCCCTGACTTAAAGGGACACTGTCACCTGGATTTGGAGGGAACAATCTTCAGCCATGGAGGCGGGGTTTTTGGGTTTTTGATTCACCCTTTCCTTACCCGCTGGCTGCATGCTGGCTGCAATATTGGATTGAAGTTCATTCTCTGTCCTCCATAGTACATGCGTGCGCTGTGCAAGATTGCCTTGTGCAGGCATGTACTACGGAGGACAGAGAATGAACTTCAATACAATATTGCAGCCAGCATGCAGCCAGCGGGTAAGGAAAGGGTGAATCAAAAACCCAAAAACCCCGCCTCCATGGCTGAAGATTGTTCCCTCCAAATTCAGGTGACAGTGTCCCTTTAAACCCAATTGAGCATCTCTGAAGAGACCTGAAAATAGCTGTCCACCAACATTCACCATCCAACCTGAAGGAACTGGAGAGGATCTGCAAGGAAGCATGGCAGTGGTTCCCAAATCAAAAGACGACTCATGGCTGTACTAGGTCAAAAGGACGCTTCTAGACAATACTGAGCAAATGGTCTGAATACTTATGAGCATGTGATATTTCAGTTTTTCTTTTTAATAAATTTGGAAAAATATCTACATTTCTGTTTTTTTTTCAGTCAAGATGGGGTGCAGAGGGTACATTAATGAGAAAAAATGGCGCCACACGCATTCTGATGTGGAAGTACGCGGTGTCAGACAATCGTTTTAACTTTCAGTTCTGCACCTGTCCTGAAGTAGTGGTGACATGTCAAATTTATAACAACATTTTTATACAGTATATATTAAAGGGAACCTGTCACCCCCAAAATCGAAGATGAGCTAAGCACACCAGCATCAGGGGCTTATCTACAGCATTCTGGAATGCTGTAGATAAGCCCCCAATGTATCCTGAACGATGAGAAAAAGAGGTTAGATTATACTTACCCAGGGGCGGTCCTGCTGCGGTGGGCGTCGTGTTCCGATCTGGGGCCTCCCATCTTCTTACGATGACGTCCTCTTCTTGTCTTCACGCTGCGGCTCCAGCCTCTCTGACCTTTCCCAGCGCCTGCGCACTGCAGTACTTTGCTCTGCCCTCAACAGGGCAGACAAAGTACGCCTGCACCGGAGCCGCAGCGTGAAGACAAGAAGAGGACGTCATCCTATAAAGATAGGAGACCCCGGACCGGGCCACGACGCCCATCGGACCAGACTACAGCAGGACTGCCCCTGGGTGAGTTTAATCTAACCTCTTTTTCTCATCTTTCAGGATACATCGGGGGCTTATCTACAGCATTCCAGAATTTTGGGGGTGACAGGTTCCCTTTAAAGGGCATGCTGAGAGTTTTAGTTTTGCAATAGCTAAAGAGTCATAGGTCAGAGATCACTGCTGTGCACTACATGGCTTATAATCCTGTGCACATGGCATTCAATTGGTGTTCATCGAGAAGGCTTAGGATACGACTTAAGAGCAACTAGTTCTGCAGCTGATGTACTGAATATCATGTTGATGTGATATTTGTCAAGGTCATATGGGATAATATCAGATGATTAACATTTCTGTCTATGATGACTAACGCATCACATGCTATTTCATGCCTTTTATCTGCTTCACCTATCACCAAGGTAACTGAGCTGAAGAATGAACGGGCACATGTGTAATTATTACACCCAATTAGTAGTGCCATTTTATGCTCACGTGTTATGTGTTTTACAGTTTGGTACATTTGTCATTTTGATTTTTAACTAGGGACACTCCCTCCATCAACTTAGTGCCTCTAAGCAGCTGACTCACAATCACCATAGTAATACTGACGACAGCGTAAAACCGTGATCCCCCAGCACAGGATGGATCAGAACTTACAAGATCAAGTGATCCAACAGCCCAAGCTTTCCAAATTAGTTAGATTTACAGGTGAGCACCAAAGCACCCAGCCAGGGCTGAATTTCATTGTGTTCTACATTCTGTCCATTCTGGCTATGCATAAGTGCTATATTTTTCAGTGTTATAAATTTTGAGTACATGTGGGATTTTTTTTTAACCAGGTACATCTCCCAAGCAGCTGGCTCAGAGTCACATCTGGGAATGCTACTCACTTGGGGGCGTGGTGAGGTAACACAAGAACAGTTTCCATTTAAATGTCCAGGCTGATTTATTTGTGCTTCGCACACCATACCACAAGAAAAGGAAAATAAATGGCATTTCAGAGGAGGCAAAACATAGTAAACAGTTCCAACAAAGTCACTTATATATGCAGTTGTGCTCAAAGCTCAAAAGCTAACATACCCCAGCAGAATTTTTGCTTTCTTGACCCTTTTTCAGAAAATATGAATGGTAACACCAAAACTTTTTCTTCACTCATGCTTAGTGGTTGGGTGAAGCTATTTATTGTCAAATTTATTGTGTTTTCTCTTTTTAAATCATAATGACAACCCAAAACATCCAAATGACCCTGATCAAAAGTTCACATAACCAGGTGATTTTAGCCTGATAACATGCACAGAAGTTGACACAAATGGATTTGAATGGCTACTAAAGGTAGCATCCTCACCTGTGACCTGTTTGCTTGTAATCAGTGTGTGTGAGTTACTGGGATCCAAACAGACTCTTGCATCTTTCATCCAGCCACTGAGGTTTCTGGATTGTGATTCATGGGGAAACCAAAATAATTGTCAACGTATCTACGGGAAAAGGTAGTTGAGCTGTATAAAACAGTAAAGGATTCAAAAACATATCCAAGGAATTGATAATGCCAGTCAGCAGTGTTCAAACTGTGATTAACAAATGGAAAATCATGGGCTCTGTAAAAACAAAACCACGGTCAGGTGGACCAACAAAAATTGTGTCCCCAACTGCAAGGGAAATTGTTTGAGGTGCAAAGAAAAACCCACAAATAACATCAGCTGAAATACAGGACTCTCTGAAAACTAGCGGTGCGGCTGTTTCAAGATGCACAATAGGAGGCACTTGAACAAAAATGGGCTGCATGGTCGAGTCGCCAGAAGAAAGCCATTACTGCGCAAATGCCAAAAAATATCTCACCTAAAATATGCAAAACAGCACAGAGGCAACCCTCAAAACTTCTGGAACAAGGTAATTTGGATTGATGAGACCAAAATGTAGCAACCCTCAAAACTTCTGGAACAAGGTAATTTGGATTGATGAGACCAAAATGTAACTTTTTGGCCACAACCATAAACGTTACATTTGGAGAGAGGTCAACAAGGCCCTATGATGAAAGGAACACCATTCCTATTGTAAAGCACGGAGGATCGCTGATGTTTAGGGCATGTGTGTGTAACGGTTGTTGTTCGAGAATGGGATACGGCGCTTGTTGTGAATTCCGCTCTTGGGCTCCCTCCGGTGGATGTAAGTGGCACTTTTGTGACTTCTGCTCTTGGGCTCCCTCTTGTGGTTTCTAGTGGTATGGCTGCTCCTTGGAGTTAGCTGTCATCAGCTGCCTCCACTTATCGTCCGCTATTTAAGTCTGGCTCTTTCTTCAGCCTGTGCCACTTGTCAATGTTTTCTGGCTGGATTCACATCTCTGCTTGGATTCTCCTGGTTTCCTGACCAGTTCTGCAAAGATAAGTTCTGGCTTTGCTCATTTCAGTCCACATGTTGTGGACTTATTGTTCTGTGCATTCTATATTTGTCCAGCTTGTCAGTATGGATTTTTTCTGTTAGCTGGAAGCTCTGGGAAGCAGATTTACCCTCCACACCTTTAGTCAGGTGTGGAGATTTTGTAAACTCTGTGTGGATTGTTTTGTAGTTTTTATACTGACCGCACAGTATCCTTTCCTGTCCTATCTATCAAGCTAGACTGGCCTCCTAGTCTAAAATCTGATTTCATTTCTGCGTATGTTATTTTCCCCTCCTCTCACCGTCAATATTTGTGGGGGGCTATCTTTCCTTTGGGGATTTTCTCTGAGGCAAGATAGGTTTCCTGTTTCCATTTTTAGGGGAAGTTAGATCTTAGGCTGTGTCGAGGGGTCTAGGGAGCGTCAGGTACCCCCCACGGCTATTTTTAGTTGCGCTGCTAGGTTCAGGGTTTGCGGTCAGTACAGATACCACCTCCTTCAGAGCTTGTATCATGTTGTTCCTAAACCACCAGATCATAACAGGCGCTGCTATGAACAATTCAGAACACAATATGATATTAAACCAACTTTTCTTTACAACTTGTGCAAAGGATAACAGGATTCTATTCCTCGACAAAATATGGGCCACAACAGCCTCAAACCACGCAAAACAAATAATGCAGCCTGAGAGATCCCAAGTGCCAGCTTCACAGACAAGAGAAAGACTACCCCAAGGCTATGCCACTCCCTCCCTTATCCAGTACCAGGCTTATGCAGGGTTCTACCGCGACTGTGACATGTGGTTTTCTCAGGTATAAAAGTGCTGAGCAGATACCCTGAGAGAACATACTCAACAGTAAACAATGGGACTTGTTATCCAGATGTCCAGGCACAGGATTCAAACAGTTTTCTAGGTCACCAAATCTTCTGATACAAATGCAGATGAAGTTTCCAATCAGTTCCAGTAACATTTCACAGCCAGAATCTTGACATATGGGAATTCACACAGTTTCTATCAGTTCATGTGCAATCTTAGTAACAAGAGTGTCCTTGAATATGCTGCAGCTTCTATCTAACTATCCCTAACTAACTACACAGTCGGTGACCAGTCACACTTCTCCGTTTACTTACAGGAGTCGCTCTCTTTGAATCACACTGTCCAATCAGGCTCGCTTCAGGCTCTGGATTCCTCTGACTCTCTCAAACAGGGCTCCTTCACTCCATCTATCTGGGAAAATCTCTGTCCTCTCAACTTCCTGTTTTCAGAGTTTTCTTTTTGTTACACAAAGGTGACTACTGGCTGAACTAAATTACTGCATCATCATTGTTTATAATAGAAAACACCAACATACTACATGTGAGCTACAAAGGCACAGGAAATTTGGTCAAAGTTGAAGGAAAGATGAATGCAGCATGTTATCAGCAAATACTGGAGGCAAATTTGCACTCATCAGCCCGGAAGCTGCACATGGGACATACTTGGACAACTCAACATGACAATGATCCAAAACATAAGGCCAAGTCGACCTGTCATTGGCTACAGCAGAACAAAATGAAGGTTCTGGAGTGGCCATCTCAGTCTCCTGACCTCAATATCATTGAGCCACTCTGGGGAGATCTCAAGCATGCAGTTCTTGCTAGACAGTCCAGGAATTTACCGGAATTTGAGGCTTTTTGCCAACAAGAGAGGGCAGCTTTACCATCTGAAAAAATAAAGAACCTTATCCACAACTACCACAAAAGACTTCAAGCTTTCATTGATGTTAGAGGGGCCAATACATGGTATTAAGTAATGGGGTATGTGAACTTTTGATCAGGGTTATTTGGATGTTTTGGGTTGTCATTATGATTTAAAAAAAGAAAACACAGCAGTTTGACAATAAATGGCTTCACCCATCCACTAAGCATGAATGGAGAAAAAGTTTTGGTGTTATCATTCATATCCTCTGAAAAAGTGCAAGAAAGCAAAAATTCTGCCTGGGTATGTAAACTTTTGAGCTCAACTGTATATAGCAATGATGTTACATTCCATGCATAACTCTCCCCCTCTCCAAGCAGGAAGGTCCAGCACCATTTCAGGCATCAATAAGCAACTCAATTACATCAAGCGAATCAGCTGTATGGAAACACACTGATATCTCTCTATGTCTATGAAGCTGTTAGCCATGCTTGTCATCACTTCCAACAGTAAACACGATACAGCAAACTGTTATGTTAATAGGGACATTGTGATTTTGATAGTAAATGGGGATCTTAACACAAAAATACAAGTGAAAAAAAGTTTTTATCTTGGATGGTGATAGTCCTTTGTAAGCTAATATTGATTTTTTAATTGATTGTCCACTAGAGATTAGCGAATATATTTGAGTGGAATTGAATTCTACTCCAACACTCTCTGCCATTTTTCTAAACTGTTATAATAGATGAATGTGGATAAAATCCGTGCTTCTGTGACAAATGATGGATCTAGATATAGTTATAGGATGTTCAGGTGGTTTATTCAACGCGTTTCGAAGCTCATGGCTTCTTCTTCAGGAGGTTTCCACAGAAAGATACCTTTCTGTGGAAAGTTCCTGAAGAAGCCATGAGCTTCAAAACGTGTTGAATAAACCACCCAAACATCCTATAACTATATCTAGATCCATAATTTGTCACAGAAGCACGGATTTTATCCACATTCATCTATTATAACAGTTTTGAGAGGTCGCAGCGCCGACCTATGGATCTGCAGCAGCTGACAACTACACGCTTTTACTGTGTACCACCATGTGAGCAGTTCTCTCATAATTGATTGGAAACAATCCTGGGGATAAGACCCTATTTGCGTTTTTTTTGTCTCCTACCTTTCTATACTAAGAATTTTTCTAAACTGCGAAGGGCCATCAAGAAGATAAGAAAAAAAATCCTTATACCCACTTCACCACTCACCTCTCCTGCAATTCACTCTTTACTGTTACACATCCAGCCTCACAGCATTTTCTGATCGCTGCCGCTCGTGCTGAAATCCCCAGAGAATTCCAGCTCTGATGAGGTCCGAGAGGGTGCTACTCATCTGCATGTAAAATCATGGTGTATGTCAAGACATCATAACATGACGTACCATGCTCTAATACACAAGTCACAAGTCCCAGCCTAGTGCGAGAAAGGGATTTGAGCACAAGCAGTGGTGATCAGAAGACACGGTGAGCACTGGACAGGTGACTGTTGAGGGGCAGGATAGGCGAGTATACAGATCTTTTCTATTTTTTACATGTTGTATTTAACATGCTGCAGGGTCTGAAGAGACCCCAGGGCATAATAAGAGATGTTAAATTCATGGAGAATAACTTATCTGTGAATCAAATTTCCTGGGAAACTAGGTGCAAACAAGCAAATTCTAATTTTGCCTGATTTGCTCATCTCTGTTTTCCACCTTTAGCACCATGTTATTTTAGGTCCAATATTCAATTCTGATTAATTTCTTAATCTCTATGCCATCCCAGCAGTGCCCTTTTTTGGTGGAGCTAGCCTAAGGCGTTGTAAAAACGCCAAAATTGCTACGTTTTTGCACAACTGTGCATTGTGCAAAAATAATGCACCAGAATTGTAGTGTAATCATTTTCTTATTTTTCGGCAGTCGTCTGCTATGAGTGCACCCTTTACTGGACTAAAACCTAATAAATATGTTAGAATGATACCAACAACAATCAAGGAAGCACATTCAGCCGAAATACAGTGAGTACGGAAAGTATTCAGACCCCTTTAAATTTTTCACTCTTTGTTTCATTGCAGCCATTTGGTAAATTCAAAAAAGTTCATTTTTTCTCATTAATGTACACTCTGCACCCCTATCTTGACTGAAAAAAAACAGAAAAGTAGTAATTTTTGCAAATTTATTAAGATGGCTCCTGACTGTCCCTGAAAAACTGGTCTCGTCAGCATATTTAGTTCAGTCTGACAGAAGACTTTCTCTGACACACCATTCTTTTGGAGATCATCAGACACAACAACAACTTTCCCAGAATCCCCTGGGACTGTGCTAACCACTCCCTGTCTCCTGTATCCACTTTAACCCATCTAGTTGCTGGGTAATTCTAAATCATCAATGCAGCTTCTACTTGTCACACTTGGAAACCACCTCTAACTACCGTATATACTCGAGTATAAGCCGAGATTTTCAGCCCACTTTTTTGGGCTGAAAGTCCCCCTCTCGGCTTATACTCGAGTCATATACCCGGGGGTCGGCAGGTGAGGGGGAGCGGGGGCTGTGTAGATATACTTACCTGCTGCGGCGCGGTCCCTGCAGTCCCTAGCTTCCCCGGCGCTGCAGATTCTTCCTGTACTGAGTGGTCACATGGCACCGCTCATTACAGAAATGAATAGGCGGCTCCACCTCCCATAGGGGAGGAGCCGCATATTCATTGCTGTAAATGATCGGTAACTGTGACCGCTCAATTACAGGAAGAAGCTGCAGCGCCGGGGAAGTCAGGGACTGCAGAAACCGCAACAGGAGCAGGTGAGGGGAGCGCAGCGCTGCGCGATATTTATCTGCTCCTCGCTCCGGTGCGGCTCCGTCTGCAGCGTCCTCTAGCAGTGACGCTCAGGTTAGAGGGCGCTGTGACGTAGTCAGTGCGCGCCCTCTGCTGAGCGTCAGTGCTGGAGACGGAGCCGCACGAGGAGCAGGTAAATATTGAAAGCGCTGGCGTCCTGAGAAGAGAGGTGAGTATGTGATTTTTTTTTTTATGGCAGCACCAGCAGCATTATATATGGCACAGCATTATATAAGGAGCATCTATGGGGCCATAATCAATGGTGCAGAGCATTCTATATGGCACAGCTTTATATGGCACATCTATGGGGCCATAAAGAACGGTGCAGAGCATTATATATGGCACAGCATTATATAAGGAGCATCTATGGGGCCAAAAAGTACGGTGCAGAGCATTATATATGGCACAGCTTTATAAGGAGCATCTATGGGGAAATAATGAAAGGTGCAGAGCAATATACCGTATATGGGGCACAGCTTTATAAGGAGCATCTATGGGGCCATAATCAATGGTGCAGAGCAATATACCGTATATGGGGCACAGCTTTATAAGGAGCATCTATGGGGCCATAATCAATGGTGCAGAGCAATATACCGTATATGGGGCACAGCTTTATAAGGAGCATCTATGGGGCCATAATCAAAGGTGCAGAGCAATATATATGGGGCACAGCTTTATAAGGAGCATCTATGGGGCCATAATCAACGGTGCAGAGCAATATATAGATGGCACAGCTTTGTAAGGAGCATCTATGAGGCCATAATGAACGGTGCAGAGCATTATATGTGGCACAGCTTTATATGGGGCCATAATGAACGGTGCAGAGCATTATATATGGCACAGCTTTATGTGGAGCATCTATGGGGCCATAATGGACGGTATAGAGCATTCTATATAGCACAGTTGTATATGGAGCATCTATGGGGCAATAATGAACGGTATGGAGCATCTATTTTTATTTTTGAAATTTACGAGTAGCTGCTGCATTTTCCACCCTAGGCTTATACTCGAGTCAATAAGTTTTCCCATTTTTTTGTGGCAAAATTAGGGGGGTCGCCTTATACTCGGGTCGGCTTATACTCGAGTATATACGGTAATTATCTTGGAGACAGAAAACATCTTTTTAAAATTCTATCTTTGTGTCTGACCTTCATCACATTATTCTGATTCTTCTGAATATACTGTAAATGAGTATAGACATAAACAGCATGCACAGATCTGATGCTTATTTGTACAACTTAAAAGCCTTCTTTACTCTAATTCTCCAAATCTTTGAAGTAGTAATACAAGTAATAAATAACCCTGTCTTATTCATGACACATTTACATCTGCATTAGTCACGTGTTGGTTGTCCATACTGTTACATTCTGAACCATCCTCAAAGGTTGCTAGGCAACTGATAACCTGGGACCTGGATGCAACTTTCAGCAGTGAAACTAACGTGAAGAGACATTTACTGATCACAATATTACTTCAAGTTCTGAAGTCATTTCTGGACCTTATGTTGATTTTCTTCATTGTAGTCCGTTCTGAAGGTTGCATACAATACGACCTACAGTCACATCCTCTATATGTAGTCACTATAGCAATGTTATGAGCCATGCACAGTATTCAGAAGTCATTGTGAATCGCAAATATATTTATTTCCATTGGTAGCCAAAGCACAATGGAGGCCATCATTTTATAGGCAGGCCCCACAACAATATATGATACTTTGATTATGCATGTGATAAATAAGTTAATATCCTATATGTTCCAAAATATTTGTTCAGCCCCAGAATGGTATTACATAATGTCACTGATTGTTGTGTTTCCGTCAATATTTGATGGTATATACTCAGAGGTGTATCTAGGTTTCCTGGCATCTGGGGCAAGAATTTATTTTAAACCCCCCACCCCCCCCCAAGCACATATGCGATTTGCACTCTTAGTCACGTACCGACGATCTGTTCTCCCTAGTGCTCTCAATGTTCAGTGAAAAACTGAAAGAAGCAGGAAGAGAAGCTCGTTGTCACAGGACCATAAGTATGAAAGTTGCATATGAGTGAAGTGTCCATGTGGCGACTACTGGAACCTGCAGAGCTGAATCCTGACATCGCAGCTTCTGAATTCTCACAACAAATGCTCTGCACACTTTTAGGATTCTCCCTTGCCGGTGGACAGTCATGTCAGCACAAGTATGTGATTTGTATACTTCTGACCACATTCCGACTAGACGTGCCCAGCCGCACTCAGTTCATTTTAATTGAGTGAAGCCACACATGTCTAGTCAGCACGTGACTGCATGTATGTAAATCATCAACACAAGAGAATCCTGACAGCGTGCAGTGCGCATTGTGAGAATTCAGAAGTCTGCAGTCACAAAGAATGACTGCAGACTCATCACAAACCTGGACATTCCCTTTAATGCTCCTAACATAAATAAAAACATGAGAATTAGATAGTATCACAAATAACATTTACATCCAGGTACCTTATAGATGACGTCATCTCTGGAGTCATTCTCCTTCTTTTCTTCATCTTGTCCAGACCCCATGATGAGTTTTCTCATCCCCGGCTCGTTTCTGCAGACTTCCATCTTCTCCGCTTTTTTGCTGAAAATGTCCACATGATGCCCTTAAAGATAGAAGTGTCATTATAATGCTCCTGTATAAAAAATGGCCCCTCACTATATTGTCTGCACAAAATATGACCCCCACATTGTCCCTCTTATGGAACATGCTCTTTACACTGACCTCTCCTTTCCATACCGGCCCCCTCTTCACACTGTCCTCTCATACTGTGTCGCCACTACTCAGTTTCTATTCTGTGCCCACTCACTTTTCTCCCCCCACACTGTCTCCTCACACTATTCCCCTCCCTCCTCATACTATCTCCTCTCACATACCCCCTGTTCACCATACTGTCTCCTCATATATTTACCCCCTCACTTTCTATACTGCCTGCTCACCTGACTCCCCATACTGTGTCTGCACACATCCCATCACCTTTACCCCCTGTACTCTGTCCACATATATTTTTCACATCGCTACTCATACTGTGTCCGCATACATTCCCCTGTTCACTCCCCATACTGTCTGTACCCACCCCCATACTGTTTCCTCATATATGCCCCCATTCCCTCATACTGATTCCTCATACATGCCCCCATTCCCCAGTACTGTTTCCTCATACATGCCCTCATTCCCCCATACTGTTTCCTCGTACATGCCCCCCATTCCCCCATACTGTTTCCTCATACATGCCCCCATTCCCCCTTACTGTCTCCTCATATATGCCTCCATCTCCCCTTTTCTCTTCATTTTGTGTTGTCAAATCTCCCCCACACATTAAATCTCCCATCCCCACTATAAATGTCCCCACACACAATAAATAACCCCATCTCCACTCAAAATCCCCCCCACACATTAAATCCCCCTTCCCCACTCCAAATCTCACCCCACAAATTGAACACCCCCTTCCCTACTCCAATTCTCCCCACACATAATAAATCCCCTAATCCCCACTCAAATTCTCCCCACACATAATAAATCCCCCATCCCCACTCCAATTCTCCCCACACACAATAAATCCCCTCACCCCCACTCCAATTCTCCCCAAACACATTAAATACCCCCATCCCCAATGAAATTCTCCCCACACATAATAAATCCCCATATCCCCACTCAAATTATTACCACACATAATAAATCCCCCTATCCCCACTAAAATTCTCCCCACACATAATAAATCCCCCCATCCTCACTCAAATTCTCCATCATTTCCTTCTCTCCCATCATCTCCATCCTTGCCCATTCCACCACTTCCATCATTTCCTCCTCCCCACCATTGCCCTCTCCATCAGCCCCATCACTGCCCTCTCCTCCCCTACACACACACCATTTACCTCTCTGCACATTCCTCCGCAGCACTACGCATGCACACACGCACACACACACACACGCACAGACACACACACAGCACCTCTCACCTGTCCGCATGCTCTCCTGCAGCTGAAGCATCACGATCAGCAGCTTCCGCTCTCTGGCACAGCCGGCTGCTGAATGATGACATCATCCAGGGGCGCTGCTGTCTGTGTGAGAGAGACAAAGCGCGGGCAGGAGGCAGAACAGATCACTGCACATGCGGTATGTCCGCCCATGTCCCTGGGAGCCGGCGCGCTGCAGATTCTCTGTGCCGGCTGTCAGCTTGACAGTCAGCACAGAGAACAGCCTACTCTCAGGGGGGCAGCAGAATGCAGCTGCCGGGGGAGACAATACAGACTGCCGCATTAGGTGGCCCGACTACACCCCCTGCCGGATGCACCCCCTAGATACGCCTCTGTATATACTGTAGTATACACCAGGGTATCAAACTAAATTGGTGTCTTTGTCCATTTAGAAAAATTACATTATGGCGGAAGCTGCATTGCAAAATTTAGGCTGGGGGTTACACGGCGACTTTGGCGGTAACAGACTCATAGTCCCGCACACTGCACCCTTGAATAGAATCTTCACTAATAATGTATAATTAGCCACTATGCAACTCACCATTCAAAATATAAATTGATAAGCTAGCACTCTGCCCCCATTAACTATACTTAGTCACTTTTACCTTGGCCAATAAAAATAAATAATTTTCCACTGTGCCTCACCCAAAATGTATTACAAATCCCCAAGTCCAAGGCTTTCAGGAATCTGGAACTTTCCCGATGATTAGATGCAATGAGCACAACTTGGCCTGCTTCAGCCTCTGACTTTATCTCTTTTTCCTATCTGCTTTCCTTGGATCTGCTGAAAACCGTACCCCCTCTCACAGTTGAAACATAGAACCACCCTCCCGTTAATATGTCAGACCAGGTCCTCCATTCCAGGGTTGTCCAGCTTGGTCCACAGTTGCTCCTCCCTTCTCTTTTTGTCCCAGATTACGCTGGTGATACACCATGCCTTGGTGACAGCGGGTGCTGATACAGGGATGGGGACCACTTCCATGAGTTGGCAGAGAACCCACCGGCATCTGGGTCTGTAAGGCCGCCAGTTGCTTGGCCCTTCTGTGGGCTATGAATCAGGCCGCAGTCAGAGGCACAGACTTATGCTCACGTTCGGCCTCCGTCTCCTCCATCAGTCCACCCGGCCTCACCGCTCTCACTAGACCTTAGGTCTGTTTTCTACACACTCTCTGGCTCTTTCTGACAGGAAACTGTCTCTGTCCCTTCAGCCCAGCCTCACACTTTGAGCTACTCCCAACCATTAACTCTAACTTTCCCTACTGTCAAACAATTCCCAATACCAACATCTCAGTTCACATTGCACAATTTAACCATTCACATGTTCTTCAAGGTGAAATGTGGGCAGTATGTCCATCTACTTACAGAAGCACCAGGCAGGAAGCCAAAAATAGCTTCTTGGTGACTTGGTATGTCAGTAATTTCTTTTTCCAATCAGTAGCAAAAAATTGTATGGCTGAAAGCATGAAAATGCAGATTTCCCATTAAAGACAATTACAGATGGTTTGTTAGCGGATTTTACATAAACATGATCAATCTCTGTCATGGGAGTTTTATAACTGCAGCGAATCTTTGCATACAGACACTATATCACTGCTCTATTATTTAGGCAGAAATTATGTTATCTTAAGCTACATAACAGAAACTTTCTGTACAGAAGTTGGATAATTTCTATAATTTCCAGAGCTGATAGGAAAAATGTATGTGTGAAGATGTAGTCATATAGTTCACACAAACTCAGAGACCGATGTTATGTCTACGCAGTTCATATACTGGACTTGTGGTCATCCTGCGGATAACATGACACAGCTGCCCATAATGAAATAAAATTTCTGCTAGAGTGCTACTTTAAGGGTCACATGGATTCCAAGGCCCAGTGGTGTAGCTACAAAGTTATGGGCCCCAGGCAAACTTTCAAATGGGGCCCCTCTCATGCCAAAATATATAGGTGAATTAGAAATGGCGACACGTGCAAACGTCATCTGCGTTAGTAATACATGCACCATTACAGAATTAGTTGTAGGCTGTGTTCAAAGAGTGAAGTTCATGATCTGTATACAGACCACAACCTCCAGCCTCACGGAGGGTATCCTGATCCGAACTCACACCCTCATGTGACTATTGCAATATGCTCCTGTAAACCCAGCCTGACAGGGACAACCCCTTATAAATGGAAGTGTGCCCCTCTAAACCCTGCAATCACCTGGTGAGGAAAGTCACATCCTAACAAGTAATAACACCAATTCTCCAACCATATGATATGCATTTCCAGAGCTGGGAAATGGGAGTTCAATACTAGAACACCTCAACTATGGTTCCCGTCCCACCTCAAGGAAGTATGGCAGACAGGTGTGATAAAGACTATTAGAAAAACTACTGCCACACACATGGTGTACCTACTGGTGGAAGTGTGAGGGCATTAGTGCCTGTGTATGGACATGTCAGAGGCTAGAGAGAAGAAAATTTGGTCCCCCTTAGCTTCTGGCAATGTTTTACCTCAGCTCACATTTGGGCCATACCATTGTAAAAGAGTAGACACATTTACTCACTGACCTTACTATTCATAAGGAACTGCTGTCTACACTTTAGTTGCCCACTGTATATAGCCAGTGTGGGGATGTAGGCTACAGAACAACACAGGGTGATGACACTGCTGCCTGAACCCTTCAGCTGCCCTACAATATGCAGAGAGTAAAACCAGTATAAAGTATGGCAGCCTCTCTACAGAGCTGTCCAGGGCCGGACTGGGACAATAAAGCAGCCCTGCCACACAAACCCCACCAGCCCACATGCTATAACACTCCCCCATACCCGATCAGTGGATTTTGCTATACTTTGTCGTGCCCTTCAACACTCCTCTTATAGGTGTTATTTGAAAAGCCATGTGTGAATGCCGCCACAGTGCGCATGATCGACCACTTCTTTAGCGCGCCGGTTCTCAGGATCATAGGGGTCCCAGCGGTCAGACCCCAGCGACTACAAAGCTCTCAGGATAGGGGATTACTTGGCATTAGGGTTGAGCGACCTTGACTTTTTTAGAGTCGAGTTGGGTTTCGCAAAACCCGACTATCTCAAAAGTCGGGTCGAGTGAAATCGGCCGATTATGACGTAAAGTCGGGATCGACCGAAACACGAAACCCAATGCAAGTCAATGGGGCAGCATAGTCGGCAGTGAGTGGGGGCCAGGAAAACACCTAGAGTGCCCATTTTAATGGCAAAACCATCCATTCTTCTTAATGAAGCTTGTCAATCTTAATTTCCCTTATAATAATAGCTAGGCATTGGAAATTGGGGGTCATTTGGCTAAAGTTGTGGGGGGTAGGGCTGGTTCAAGTATTTAGTGGGCCCAGGTAATCTGGACCACCTCAGGGCAGTGGAGCAGGGAGAGGTAAGTATTTAAACTTTGCAAGTGCTGTGATCCTGAGCAAGCAGGGGGGGCCCACTCGTTGGCATTGGCACTGGCACAGGGCCCCTCAAAGTACGGCGGTGTGTTTGCACGGCGGGGGCACCTCCCACCGGCAGCGACACTTTTTGCGTACTATGAGGGGCCCTGTGCCAGTGACGTCGCCAACGAGTATTCCCCCCCACCTGATGAAGGAACCTGCACTTTCATCTGCACTTTCCTCTTTGTCCCCGTGTAAGGTGTTATGGCATGTGGGAAGGGGAACCTGACTTTCAGCAGGGTCACATTCTGGCTGTGTAGCGAGCACGGGGAATGTAGCGTTCTGGGTCAATGTACCAGCAGACTCATCTATCACTGGCTGGGCAATGGGCAGGATGAGGAGGAAACACAGATATAGGCCCAAAGAATAAAGTGGGTTAAATGCAGTTCAAAATTGGTAAGAGGACTAACCAGGGGGCATTGCTTTGTTCAGTGGAGGACAACTGTAATGAGAGGCTGACACAGAGAGTAGGCCCAAATCAGTAAGTAGTCTAAATGCAGTTCAAAATTGGCAACAGTAGTAAACAGGCGGCACAGCTTTGTTCAGTGGAGGAGAACAGCAAGGAGCGGCAGACACCGATAGTAGGCCCCAACCCAACTAGTAGGCCAAATGCAGTCTAACATTAACAACTACTTAACGAGAGCCTGAAAATGGAATTTCAGGACAGGAAACCAGGAGAACAGCAAGGAGCGGCAGACACTGTTAGTAGGCCCCAACCCAACTAGTAGGCCAAATGCAGTTGTTCCATTTAACAACTATTTAACAAGAGCCTGAAGATAGAAGCTCAGGAAAGGCAACACCTTGGACCGGAAGACACCGTCTCTACAACCCAGACCCAACTTGTATCTAATGCAGTGTTGTTTTCAACAACTACTAAACGAGAGCTTTAAGATTGAAGCTATGGAGAGGAAACCTGGGGAACACCTTGGAGCAGAAGACACCGTCTCTACAACCCAGACCCAACTTGTATCTAATGCAGTGTTGTTTTCAACAACTACTAAACGAGAGCTTTAAGATTGAAGCTATGGAGAGGAAACCTGGGGAACACCTTGGAGCGGAAGACACCGTCTCTACAACCCAGACCCAACTTGTAGGCCTAATGCAGTGTTGTTTTCAACAACTACTAAACAAGAGCTTTAAGATTGAAGCTATGGAGAGGAAACCTGGGGAACACCTTGGAGCGGAAGACACCGTCTCTACAACCCAGACCCAACTTGTAGGCCTAATGCAGTGTTGTTTTCAACAACTACTAAACGAGAGCTAGAAGCTCGAAGCTATGGAGAGGAAACCTGGGGAACACCTTGGAGTGGAAGACACCGTCTCTACAACCCAGACCCAACTTGTAGGCCTAATGCAGTGTTGTTTTCAACAACTACTAAACGAGAGCTTTAAGATTGAAGCAATGGAGAGGAAACCTGGGGAACACCTTGGAGTGGAAGACACCGTCTCTACAACCCAGACCCAACTTGTAGGCCTAATGCAGTGTTGTTTTCAACAACTACTAAACGAGAGCTTTAAGATTGAAGCAATGGAGAGGAAACCTGGAGAACACCTTGTAGCGCAAGACACCGTCTCTGCAACCCAGACCCAACTTGTAGGCCTAATGCAGTGTTGTTTTCAACAACTACTTAAGAAGAGCTAGAAGATCGAAGCAATGGAGAGGCAACCTGGGGAACACCTTGGAGTGGAACACACCGTCTCTACAACCCAGACCCAACTTGTAGGCCTCATGCAGTGTCGTTTTCAACAACTACTAAATGAAAGCCAGAAGATCGAAGCAATGGAGAGGCAACCTGGGGAACACCTTGGAGTGGAACACACCATCTCTACAACCCAGACCCAACTTGTAGGCCTAATGCAGTGTTGTTTTCAACAACTACTAAACGAGAGCTAGAAGCTCGAAGCAATGGAGAGGCAACCTGGGGAACACCTTGGAGTGGAAGACACCGTCTCTACAACCCAGACCCAACTTGTAGGCCTAATGCAGTGTTGTTTTCAACAACTACTAAACGAGAGCCAGAAGATCGAAGCAATGGAGAGGCAACCTGGGGAACACCTTGGAGTGGAAGACACCGTCTCTACAACCCAGACCCAACTTGTAGGCCTAATGCAGTGTTGTTTTCAACAACTACTAAACGAGAGCTAGAAGCTCGAAGCAATGGAGAGGAAACCTGGAGAACACCTTGTAGCGGAAGACACCGTCTCTGCAACCCAGACCCAACTTGTAGGCCTAATGCAGTGTTGTTTTCAACAACTACTTAAGAAGAGCTAGAAGATCGAAGCAATGGAGAGGCAACCTGGGGAACACCTTGGAGTGGAACACAAAGACACCGTTAGTAGGCCCTAGCGAAGTAGTAGCCCCAATGCAGTTTTCAAATTCCTATAGGCTGAAAACCAGACTATTGACGCTCAGCTTTTTTAAAAGGAGGACAGCTGTATTGAGTGGCGCACACAGACACAGGTAGTAGGCCTTAAACAAAAAATTTGGCTCAATGCAGTTTAAAAGAGGTTACAGGGGTACACGGGCAGCAGTGGTCTGGTCAGTGGAGGACTAGTGAAAGGATGGACCGCAGACAGGCGTAGTAGGCCTAACATAACAAAAGTTGGCTGTAGGCACTTTAAAATTGGTTCCAGGGGTACACGGACAGCAGTGGTCTGGTCAGTGGAGGACTAGTGGAAGGATGGACCGCAGACAGGCGTAGTAGGACTAACATAACAAAAGTTGGCTGTAGGCACTTTAAAATTGGTTCCAGGGGTACACAGGCAGCAGTGGTCTGGTCAGTGGAGGACTAGTGGAAGGATGGACCGCAGACAGGCATAGTAGGCCTAACATAACAAAAGTTGACTGTAGGCACTTTAAAATTGGTTCCAGGGGTACACGGGCAGCAGTGGTCTGGTCAGTGGAGGACTAGTGGAAGGATGGACCGCAGACAGGCGTAGTAGGCCTAACATAACAAAAGTTGGCTGTAGGCACTTTAAAATTGGTTCCAGGGGTACACGGGCAGCAGTGGTCTGGTCAGTGGAGGACTAGTGGAAGGATGGACCGCAGACAGGCGTAGTAGGCCTAACATAACAAAAGTTGGCTGTAGGCATTTTAATATTGGTTCCAGGGGTACACGGGCAGCAGTGGTCTGGTCAGTGGAGGACTAGTGGAAGGATGGACCGCAGACAGGCGTAGTAGGCCTAACATAACAAAAGTTGGCTGTAGGCATTTTAATATTGGTTCCAGGGGTACACGGGCAGCAGTGGTCTGGTCAGTGGAGGACTAGTGGAAGGAGGGATCGCAGACAGGCGTAGTAGGCCTAACATAACAAAAGTTGGCTGTAGGCACTTTAAAATTGGTTCCAGGGGTACACGGGCAGCAGTGGTCTGGTCAGTGGAGGACTAGTGGAAGGATGGACCGCAGACAGGCGTAGTAGGCCTAACATAACAAAAGTTGGCTGTAGGCACTTTAAAATAGCTTCCAGGGGTACACGGGCAGCAGTGGTCTGGTCAGTGGAGGACTAGTGGAAGGATGGACCGCAGACAGGTGTAGTAGGCCTAACATAACAAAAGTTGGCTGTAGGCACTTTAAAATTGGTTCCAGGGGTACACGGGCAGCAGTGGTCTGGTCAGTGGAGGACTAGTGGAAGGATGGACCGCAGACAGGCGTAGTAGGCCTAACATAACAAAAGTTGGCTGTAGGCACTTTAAAATAGCTTCCAGGGGTACACGGGCAGCAGTGGTCTGGTCAGTGGAGAACTAGTGGAAGGATGGACCGCAGACAGGCGTAGTAGGCCTAACATAACAAAAGTTGGCTGTAGGCACTTTAAAATAGCTTCCAGGGGTACACGGGCAGCAGTGGTCTGGTCAGTGGAGGACTAGTGGAAGGATCAACCGCAGACAGGCGTAGTAGGCCTAACATAACAAAAGTTGGCTGTAGGCACGTTAAAATTGGTTCCAGGGGTACACGGGCAGCAGTGGTCTGGTCAGTGGAGGACTAGTGGAAGGATGGACCGCAGACAGGCGTAGTAGGCCTAACATAACAAAAGTTGGCTGTAGGCACTTTAAAATTGGTTCCAGGGGTACACGGGCAGCAGTGGTCTGGTCAGTGGAGGACTAGTGGAAGGATGGACCGCAGACAGGCGTAGTAGGCCTAACATAACAAAAGTTGGCTGTAGGCACTTTAAAATTGGTTCCAGGGATACACGGGCAGCAGTGGTCTGGTCAGTGGAGGACTAGTGGAAGGAGGGACCGCAGACAGGCGTAGTAGGCCTAACATAACAAAAGTTGGCTGTAGGCACATTAAAATTGGTTCCAGGGGTACACGGGCAGCAGTGGTCTGGTCAGTGGAGGACTAGTGGAAGGATAGACCGCAGACAGGCGTAGTAGGCCTAACATAACAAAAGTTGGCTGTAGGCACTTTAAAATTGGTTCCAGGGGTACACGGGCAGCAGTGATCTGGTCAGTGGAGGACTAGTGGAATGATTTATCGCAGACAGGCATAGTAGGCCTAACATAACAAAAGTTTGCTGTAGGCACTTTAAAATTGGTTCCAGGGGTACACGGGCAGCAGTGGTCTGGTCAGTGGAGGACTAGTGGAAGGATGGACCGCAGACAGGCGTAGTAGGCCTAACATAACAAAAGTTGGCTGTAGGCACTTTAAAATAGCTTCCAGGGGTACACGGGCAGCAGTGGTCTGGTCAGTGGAGGACTAGTGGAAGGATGGACCGCAGACAGGCGTAGTAGGCCTAACATAACAAAAGTTGGCTGTAGGCACTTTAAAATTGGTTCCAGGGGTACACGGGCAGCAGTGGTCTGGTCAGTGGAGGACTAGTGGAAGGATGGACCGCAGACAGGTGTAGTAGGCCTAACATAACAAAAGTTGGCTGTAGGCACTTTAAAATTGGTTCCAGGGGTACACGGGCAGCAGTGGTCTGGTCAGTGGAGGACTAGTGGAAGGATGGACCGCAGACAGGCGTAGTAGGCCTAACATAACAAAAGTTGGCTGTAGGCACTTTAAAATAGCTTCCAGGGGTACACGGGCAGCAGTGGTCTGGTCAGTGGAGAACTAGTGGAAGGATGGACCGCAGACAGGCGTAGTAGGCCTAACATAACAAAAGTTGGCTGTAGGCACTTTAAAATAGCTTCCAGGGGTACACGGGCAGCAGTGGTCTGGTCAGTGGAGGACTAGTGGAAGGATCAACCGCAGACAGGCGTAGTAGGCCTAACATAACAAAAGTTGGCTGTAGGCACGGTAAAATTGGTTCCAGGGGTACACGGGCAGCAGTGGTCTGGTCAGTGGAGGACTAGTGGAAGGATGGACCGCAGACAGGCGTAGTAGGCCTAACATAACAAAAGTTGGCTGTAGGCACTTTAAAATTGGTTCCAGGGGTACACGGGCAGCAGTGGTCTGGTCAGTGGAGGACTAGTGGAAGGATGGACCGCAGACAGGCGTAGTAGGCCTAACAGAACAAAAGTTGGCTGTAGGCACTTTAAAATTGGTTCCAGGGATACACGGGCAGCAGTGGTCTGGTCAGTGGAGGACTAGTGGAAGGAGGGACCGCAGACAGGCGTAGTAGGCCTAACATAACAAAAGTTGGCTGTAGGCACATTAAAATTGGTTCCAGGGGTACACGGGCAGCAGTGGTCTGGTCAGTGGAGGACTAGTGGAAGGATAGACCGCAGACAGGCGTAGTAGGCCTAACATAACAAAAGTTGGCTGTAGGCACTTTAAAATTGGTTCCAGGGGTACACGGGCAGCAGTGATCTGGTCAGTGGAGGACTAGTGGAATGATTTATCGCAGACAGGCATAGTAGGCCTAACATAACAAAAGTTGGCTGTAGGCACTTTAAAATTGGTTCCAGGGGTACACGGGCAGCAGTGGTCTGGTCAGTGGAGGACTAGTGGAAGGATGGACCGCAGACAGGCGTAGTAGGCCTAACATAACAAAAGTTGGCTGTAGGCACTTTAAAATAGCTTCCAGGGGTACACGGGCAGCAGTGGTCTGGTCAGTGGAGGACTAGTGGAAGGATGGACCGCAGACAGGCGTATTAGGCCAAACATAACAAAATTAGGCTGTAGGCACTTTAAAATTGGTTCCAGGGGTACACGGGCAGCAGTGGTGTGGTCAGTGGAGGACTATTGGCAGGAGTGACCGCAGACAGGCTTAGTAGGCCTAACATAACAAAAGTGGGCTGTAGACACTTGGAATTCTCTTGCAGGGGTACACAGGCAGCATTGGTGTTTTCAGCGTAGGCCGATTTTAATGAGTGTATGCCAGTTAGTACTCCCAAAAAATAAATAGATGTTTATGTCTCGTATTACACCAAAACCAAAACACAAAAGGGTGGAATACTTAGGTACAGGGGTGGGCTCCTCTGCTGAGTTTCAGACCTAGTAATTTGGCGCAAAGTATGTACTGGTGTAAATATAGGACACTGCCCCTGACTATGTTAAGTACCATCATACATGTCAACACAATGGTATTGTCAGTGCTAGGCATTGAAGGATGTCAGCGCATAGACTAAACATTGGTGGAACTGTGAGAGATAATTTTGCAAGTGGTAGAGCAATGTTTGAGCTGGGGGGGACTCTCTTGTGGCCGGCGGTACAGGCCCAGGGCCCCTCATGTTACAACGGTGTGTCTGATGTTGGGTGCGCACCACCACCGCCAGAGACACTTTATTATACTATGAGGGACCAAGTGGCAGTGCCGTCGACCAAAAGCGGGCACACCCACCTCTTCAGACAAACGGCACTCTCACGGGTGCTTGCGCCAAGTGGCGAGACCACGGCCCCGTGGGGAGAGTTTGGCCATTTAGGGTGGTGTAAACATGTCGTATGCTGGACAAACAGCTGCTGCAAATTACGCGATTGGAAAAGTCAGTCAGAGTATTCCACAAGCAAGACCTATTCATAGGAAAGCTAGGTGTCAGCTGGGCAAGGTGGGGCAAAAGAATTCGAAATCCAGTTGTGGTTCATTTTAATGAAGGTTAGATCATCAACATTTTGGGTAGCCAGATGAGTCCTTTTTTCGGTTAATATTGAACCTGCAGCACTGAATACTCTTTCTGATAGGACACTAGCTGCCGGGCAAGCAAGCTCCTGCAATGCATATTTTTGCCAATTCTGGCCAGGTGTCTAATTTGGATGCCCAGTAATCAAATGGGAATGACGGTTGAGGGAGAACATCGATAAGGGATGAAAAATAGTTTGTAACCATACTGGACAAATGTTGTCTCCTGTCACTTTGAATTGATGCTGCAGTACCTGTCCTGTCTGCGGTCATAGCAAAATCACTCCACAACCTGGTCAGAAAACCCATCTGTCCAACGCCACTTCTGATTTGTGCACCTCTAACACCTCTGGTCTGCTGCCCCCTGCAGCTCGTGTGAGAACGATCACCGGCGCTGTGTGCTGGGAATGCCTGAATCAAACGGTCAACAAGAGTTGATTGTTTGGTTGCTAATATTTGTTCCAAGTTCTCATGTGGCATAATATTTTGCAATTTGCCTTTATAGCGAGGATCAAGGAGGCAGGCCAACCAGTAATCGTCATCGGTCATCATTTTAATAATGCGTGGGTCCCTTTTGAGGATACGTAAGGCATAATCCGCCATGTGGGCCAAAGTTCCAGTTGTCAAATCTGCGGTTGTGCTGGGTTGAGGGGCAGTTACAGGCAAATCTACGTCA
This sequence comes from Ranitomeya imitator, assembly GCF_032444005.1. Taxonomy (NCBI): domain Eukaryota; kingdom Metazoa; phylum Chordata; class Amphibia; order Anura; family Dendrobatidae; genus Ranitomeya; species Ranitomeya imitator. The sequence goes on from NC_091286.1 coordinate 526,498,926, forward strand.
TTTGTGTCCCTCAAAAAACCAGAACCCAGCCTTGCCACGCCACCAATTTCCAGTGGCCCTGGAGAAGCTTCCTCATTAAAAAAATACTCATCCCCATCATCATCCTCCTCGTCCTCCTCCTCCTGTTCGCCCGCTACCTCGTCCTGTACACTGCCGTGACCAGACAATGGCTGACTGTCATCAAGGCTTTCCTCTTCCTCTGCTGCAGACGCCTGCTCCTTTATGTGCGTCAAACTTTGCATCAGCAGACGCATTAGGGGGATGCTCATGCTTATTATGGCGTTGTCTGCACTAACCAGCCGTGTGCATTCCTCAAAACACTGAAGGACTTGACACATGTCTTGTACCTTCGACCACTGCACACCTGACAACTCCATGTCTGCCATCCTACTGCCTGCCCGAGTATGTGTATCCTCCCACAAATACACAACAGCACGCCTCTGTTCGCACAGTCTCTGAAGCATGTGCAGTGTTGAGTTCCACCTTGTTGCAACGTCGATGATTAGGCGATGCTGGGGAAGGTTCAAAGACCGCTGATAGGTCTGCATACGGCTGGAGTGTACGGGCGAACGGCGGATATGCGAGCAAAGTCCGCGCACTTTGAGGAGCAGGTCGGATAACCCCGGATAACTTTTCAGGAAGCACTGCACCACCAGGTTTAAGGTGTGAGCCAGGCAAGGAATGTGTTTCAGTTGGGAAAGGGCGATGGCAGCCATGAAATTCCTTCCGTTATCACTCACTACCTTGCCTGCCTCAAGATCTACAGTGCCCAGCCACGACTGAGTTTCTTTCTGCAAGAACTCGGACAGAACTTCCGCGGTGTGTCTGTTGTCACCCAAACACTTCATAGCCAATACAGCCTGCTGACGCTTGCCAGTAGCTGCCCCATAATGGGACACCTGGTGTGCAACAGTGGCAGCTGCGGATGGAGTGGTTGTGCGACTACGGTCTGTGGATGAGCTCTCGCTTCTGCAGGAGGAGGAGGAGGAGGAGGAGGGGGGGCGAACGGCTACAGCCAACTGTTTCCTAGACCATGGGCTAGGCAGAACTGTCCCAATATTGCTGTCCCCTGTGGACCCTGCATCCACCACATTCACCCATTGTGCTGTGATGGACACGTAACGTCCCTGGCCATGCCTACTGGTCCATGCATCTGTTGTCAGGTGCACCTTTGTACTCACAGATTGCCTGAGTGCATGGACGATGCGCTCTTTAACATGCTGGTGGAGGGCTGGGATGGCTTTTCTCGAAAAGAAGTGTCGACTGGGTAGCTCGTAGCGTGGTTCAGCGTAGTCCATCAGGGCTTTGAAAGCTTCGCTTTCAACTAACCGGTAGGGCATCATCTCTAACGAGAAAGTCTAGCTATGTGGGCATTCAAACCCTGTGTACGCGGATGCGAGGATGAGTACTTCCTTTTTCTAACGAGAGTCTCATGTAGGGTGAGCTGGACTGGAGAGCTGGAGATCGTGGAATTAGCGGGGGTGCCGGTGGACATGGCAGACTGAGAGACGGTTGGAGACGGTATTCTTGCCAGTGCCCTAGATGCAGTGTTTCCTACTACGAAACTGGTGATTCCCTGACCCTGACTGCTTTGGCCTGGCAACGAAACCTGCACAGATACTGCAGGTGGTGCGGAAAATGGTGGCCTTACAGTGACGGAAGGGATGTAGCGTTGCTGACTAGCTTCATTGGCCGAGGGTGCTACAACCTTAAGGAACGTTTGGTAGTTAGTCCAGGCTTGCAAATGCATGGTGGTTAAATGTCTATGCATGCAACTTGTATTTAGACTTTTCAGATTCTGACCTCTGCTTAAGGTAGTTGAACATTTTTGACAGATGACTTTGCGCTGATCAATTGGATGTTGTTTAAAAAAATGCCAGACTGCACTCTTTCTAGCATCGGATACCTTTTCAGGCATTGCAGACTGAGCTTTTTTAACCGGATGGCCACGCTGTCCTCCAACTGGTTTTGACTTTGCCACGCGTTTTGGGCCAGATATGGGCCCGGCAGATGGAACTTGTTGCGATGTTGATGCCTGCTGCGGCCCCTCCTCCTCTGCTTCATAACTACTGCCGCCTGCACCCTGTTCCCCCAATGGCTGCCAATCGGGGTCAACAACTGGGTCATCTATGACCTCCTCTTCTATCTCATGTGCAACTTCGTCTGTGTTACCGTGTAAGCCGGTGGTATAGCGGTCGTGACGGGGCACCATAGTCTCATCAGTGTCTTATTCTGGATCAGTACACTGCGAGGGCAATGTTGTGGTCTGAGTCAAAGGAACAGCATAGTAATCTGGCTGTGGCTGTGCATCTGTGCACTCCATGTCCGATTCAACTTGTAATGGGCATGGCCTGTTAACTGTTTCACTTTCTAACCCAGGAACGGTATGTGTAAAGAGCTCCATGGAGTAACCCGTTGTGACGCCTGATGTGAATTCTGTTGTCGACTCCCTCCTGTGGTCATGAATGGTACTTCGGCTGGTTCTGTCCATGGACTTCCTCTGGTGGGTGTTTCTGAGTTTCCTTCCACAGGTGACGAGGTTAATTCGTTAGCTGGCTGCTCTATTTAACTCCACTTAGATCTTTGCTCCATGCCACCTGTCCATGTTACAGTATTGGTCTAGTTCACTCCTGGATCGTTCTTGTGACTTGTCTTCCCAGCAGAAGCTAAGTTTCAGCTTGTATTTCTTTGGTTTACTATTTTTCTGTCCAGCTTGCTATTTTTTATTGTTGTCTTGCTTGCTGGAAGCTCTGGGACGCAGAGGGAGCGCCTCCGCACCGTGAGTCGGTGCGGAGGATCTTTTTGCGCCCTCTGCGTGGTCTTTTTGTAGGTTTTTGTGCTGACCGCAAAGTAACCTTTCCTATCCTCGGTCTGTTCAGTTAGTCGGGCCTCACTTTGCTAAATCTATTTCATCTCTGTGTTTGTATTTTCATCTTTACTCACAGTCATTATATGTGGGGGGCTGCCTTTTCCTTTGGGGAATTTCTCTGAGGCAAGGTAGGCTTTATTTTTCTATCTTCAGGGCTAGCTAGTTCTTTAGGCTGTGCCGAGTTGCATAGGGAGCGTTAGGCGCAATCCACGGCTATTTCTAGTGTGTTTGATAGGATTAGGGATTGCGGTCAGCAGAGTTCCCACGTCCCAGAGCTCGTCCTTTATTATCAGTAACTATCAGGTCATTCCGTGTGCTCTTAACCACCAGGTCCATTATTGTCCTGACCACCAGGTCATAACAGTACAGGTGGCCCAAAGTACTAATGCATCTCAATAGAGGGATAAGAGAAGTTCTGAGACCATTTTTTTTTCTTTGCAGTGTGTTTTGTCTCTCTTTTCCCCTTTACCTCTGGGTGGTTCAGGACACTGGTGTAAACATGGACATTCAAGGTCTGTCCTCTTGGATGGATAATCTCACTACAAGGGTACAAAACATTCAAGATTTTGTGGTTCAGAATCCGATGTCAGAGCCTAGGATTCCAATTCCTGATTTGTTTTTTGGTGATAGATCTAAGTTCTTGAATTTCAAAAATAATTGTAAATTGTTTCTTGCCTTGAAACCTCGCTCCTCAGGTGACCCTGTTCAACAAGTAAGGATCATTATTTCTTTGTTACGTGGTGACCCTCAAGACTGGGCATTTTCCCTTGCGCCAGGAGATCCGGCATTGCGTGATGTTGATGCATTTTTCCTGGCGCTTGGATTGCTTTATGACGAACCTAATTCAGTGGATCAGGCAGAGAAAATCTTGCTGGCTCTGTGTCAGGGTCAGGATGAAGCGGAGATATATTGTCAGAAGTTTAGAAAGTGGTCTGTGCTCACTCAGTGGAATGAATGTGCCCTGGCAGCAATCTTCAGAAAGGGTCTCTCTGAAGCCCTTAAGGATGTCATGGTGGGGTTTCCCATGCCTGCTGGTCTGAATGAGTCAATGTCCTTGGCCATTCAGATCGATCGACGCTTGCGTGAGCGTAAAGCTGTGCACCATTTGGCGGTACTATCTGAGCATGGGCCTGAGCCTATCCAATGTGATAGGACTTTGACCAGAGCTGAACGGCAAGAACACAGACGTCGGAATGGGCTATGTTTTTACTGTGGTGATTCCACTCATGCGATCTCCGATTGTCCTAAGCGCACTAAGCGGTTCGCTAGGTCTGCCACCATTGGTACGGTACAGTCTAAATTTATATTGTCTGTTACTCTGATTTGCTCTTTGTCATCCTATTCTGTTATGGCATTTGTGGATTCAGGCGCTGCCCTGAATTTGATGGACTTGGAGTATGCTAGGCGCTGTGGTTTTTTCTTGGAGCCCTTGCAGTATCCTATTCCATTGAGAGGAATTGATGCTACGCCTTTGGCCAAGAATAAGCCTCAGTACTGGACCCAATTGACCATGTGCATGGCTCCTGCACATCAGGAGGATATCCGCTTTCTGGTGTTGCATAATCTGCATGATGTGGTCGTTTTGGGGTTGCCATGGCTACAGGTTCATAATCCAGTATTGGACTGGAAATCTATGTCTGTGTCCAGCTGGGGTTGCCAGGGGGTACATGGTGAAGTTCCATTTTTGTCTATTTCGTCTTCCACTCCTTCTGAAGTTCCAGAGTTTTTGTCGGATTATCGGGATGTATTTGATGAGCCCAAAGCCAGTGCCCTACCTCCTCATAGGGATTGCGATTGTGCAATTAATTTGATTCCTGGTAGTAAGTTTCCTAAGGGCCGATTGTTCAATTTATCTGTGCCAGAGCACGCCGCTATGCGGAGTTATATAAAGGAGTCCTTGGAGAAAGACCATATTCGCCCGTCGTCATCACCGTTAGGAGCAGGGTTCTTTTTTGTGGCCAAGAAGGATGGTTCTTTGAGACCTTGTATTGATTACCGCCTTCTTAATAAAATTACAGTCAAATTTCAGTATCCTTTGCCGTTGCTGTCTGATTTGTTTGCTCATATCAAAGGGGCTAGTTGGTTCACCAAGATAGATCTTCGAGGGGCGTATAATCTTGTGCGTATTATACAAGGCGATGAATGGAAAACAGCATTTAATACGCCCGAGTGCCATTTTGAGTACCTGGTTATGCCATTCGGGCTTTCTAATGCTCCATCTGTGTTTCAGTCCTTTATGCATGACATCTTCCGAGAGTACCTGGATAAATTCCTGATTGTGTATTTGGATGATATTTTGGTCTTTTCGGATGATTGGGAGTCTCATGTGAAGCAGGTCAGAATGGTGTTCCAGGTCCTTTGTGCTAATTCCTTGTTTGTGAAGGGGTCAAAGTGTCTCTTTGGAGTTCAGAAGGTTTCATTTTTGGGGTTCATTTTTTCCCCTTCTACTATCGAGATGGACCCTGTTAAAGTCCAGGCCATTTACGATTGGACTCAGCCGACATCTGTGAAGAGCCTGAAAAAGTGGGCTTTGCTAGTTTTTATCGGCGCTTCATCGCTAATTTTTCTACTGTTGCTAAACCGTTGACTGATTTGACCAAGAAGGGTGCTGATGTGGTCAATTGGTCTTCTGCAGCTGTAGAGGCTTTTCAGGAGTTGAAGCGTCGTTTTTCTTCTGCCCCTGTGTTGTGCCAGCCAGATGTTTCGTTCCCGTTTCAGGTTGAGGTTGATGCTTCTGAGATTGGAGCAGGGGCTGTTTTGTCGCAAAGAAGTTCTGATGGCTCGGTGATGAAGCCATGTGCTTTCTTTTCTAGAAAGTTTTCGCCTGCTGAGCGTAACTATGATGTTGGTAATCGTGAGTTGTTGGCCATGAAGTGTGCATTCGAGGAGTGGCGTCATTGGCTGGAAGGAGCCAAGCATCGCGTGGTGGTCTTGACAGATCACAAGAATTTGACTTATCTTGAGTCTGCCAAACGGTTGAATCTGAGACAGGCTCGATGGTGGTTATTTTTCTCCCGTTTTGATTTTGTGGTTTCGTACCTTCCGGGCTCTAAGAATGTGAAGGCTGATGCCCTGTCAAGGAGTTTTGTGCCTGACTCTCCGGGTGTTCCTGAGCCGGCGGGTATTCTCAAAGAGGGGGTAATTTTGTCTGCCATCTCCCCTGATTTGCGGCGGGTGCTGCAAAAATTTCAGGCTGATAGACCTGACCGTTGCCCAGCGGAGAAACTGTTTGTCCCTGATAGATGGACTAGTAGAGTTATCTCTGAGATTCATTGTTCAGTGTTGGCTGTGCATCCTGGAATCTTTGGTACCAGAGATCTGGTGGCTAGATCCTTCTGGTGGCCGTCTTTGTCACGGGATGTGCGTTCTTTTGTGCAGTCCTGTGGGACTTGTGCTCGGGCTAAGCCCTGCTGTTCTCGTGCCAGTGGGTTGCTTTTGCCCTTGCCGGTCCCGAAGAGGTCCTGGACGCATATTTCTATGGATTTTATTTCGGATCTCCCCGTCTCTCAAAAGATGTCAGTCATTTGGGTGGTTTGTGATCGCTTTACTAAGATGGTCCATTTGGTACCTTTGTCTAAATTGCCTTCCTCCTCTGATTTGGTGCCATTATTTTTCCAGCATGTGGTTCGTTTACATGGTATCCCGGAGAACATCGTTTCTGACAGAGGTTCCCAGTTTGTTTCGAGGTTTTGGTGAGCCTTTTGTGCTAGGATGGGCATTGATTTGTCTTTTTCCTCGGCTTTCCATCCTCAGACAAATGGCCAAACCGAACGAACTAATCAAACTTTGGAAACATATCTGAGATGCTTTGTTTCTGCTGATCAGGATGATTGGGTGTCTTTTTTCCCGTTGGCTGAGTTCACCCTTAATAATCGGGGCAGCTCGGCTGCTTTGGTTTCGCCGTTTTTCTGCAATTCTGGTTTCCATCCTCGTTTCTCTTCAGGGCAGGTTGAGTCTTCGGACTGTCCTGGTGTAGATACTGTGGTGGATAGGTTGCAGCAGATTTGGACTCATGTGGTGGACAACTTGACATTGTCCCAGGAGAAGGCTCAACGTTTCGCTAACCGCCGGCGCTGTGTGGGTCCCCGACTTCGTGTCGGGGATTTGGTTTGGTTGTCGTCTCGTTATGTTCCTATGAAGGTTTCCTCTCCTAAGTTTAAGCCTCGTTTCATTGGTCCGTATAAGATTTCTGAGGTTATCAATCCTGTGTCATTTTGTTTGGCCCTTCCTGCTTCTTTTGCCATCCATAATGTGTTCCATAGGTCATTATTGCGGAGATACGTGGCGCCTGTGGTTCCATCCATTGATCCTCCTGCCCCGGTGTTGGTTGAGGGGGAGTTGGAGTATGTGGTGGAGAAGATTTTGGATTCTCGTGTTTCGAGACGGAAACTCCAGTACCTGGTCAAGTGGAAGGGTTATGGTCAGGAAGATAATTCCTGGGTTTTTGCCTCTGATGTTCATGCTGCCGATCTGGTTCGTGCCTTTAATTTGGCTCATCATGGTCGGCCTGGGGGCTCTGGTGAGGGTTCGGTGACCCCTCCTCAAGGGGGGGGGTACTGTTGTGAATTCTGTTGTCGGGCTCCTTCCTGTGGTCATGAATGGTACTTCGGCTGGTTCTGTCCATGGACTTCCTCTGGTGGGTGTTTCTGAGTTTCCTTCCACAGGTGACGAGGTTAATTCGTTAGCTGGCTGCTCTATTTAACTCCACTTAGATCTTTGCTCCATGCCACCTGTCAATGTTCCAGTATTGGTCTAGTTCACTCCTGGATCGTTCTTGTGACCTGTCTTCCCAGCAGAAGCTAAGTTTCAGCTTGTATTTCTTTGGTTTACTATTTTTCTGTCCAGCTTGCTATTTTTTATTGTTGTCTTGCTTGCTGGAAGCTCTGGGACGCAGAGGGAGCGCCTCCGCACCGTGAGTCGGTGCGGAGGGTCTTTTTGCGCCCTCTGCGTGGTCTTTTTGTAGGTTTCTGTGCTGACCGCAAAGTAATCTTTCCTATCCTCGGTCTGTTCAGTTAGTCGGGCCTCACTTTGCTAAATCTATTTCATCTCTGTGTTTGTATTTTCATCTTTACTCACAGTCATTATATGTGGGGGGCTGCCTTTTCCTTTGGGGAATTTCTCTGAGGCAAGGTAGGCTTTATTTTTCTATCTTCAGGGCTAGCTAGTTCCTTAGGCTGTGCCGAGTTGCATAGGGAGCGTTAGGCACAATCCACGGCTATTTCTAGTGTGTTTGATAGGATTAGGGATTGCGGTCAGCAGAGTTCCCACGTCCCAGAGCTCGTCCTTTATGATCAGTACCTATCAGGTCATTCCGTGTGCTCTTAACCACCAGGTCCATTATTGTCCTGACCACCAGGTCATAACAGACGCCTGACGCATCCTTCTCTGTTGTTGTTTTTGCTGAACAGAACAATGGAGGGACTTGTCCCTGAGCGTGAACATCCACTAACGACGCGCTGCTTTTACATTTACCAGTTTCAGAAGAGGAGACAAAAGAGCTAGAGGCTGAGTCAGCAAGGAAAGCCAAAACTTGCTCTTGCTGCTCCGGCTTTAAAAGCGGTTTTCCTACTCCCAGAAAAGGGAGCGTTCGAGGCCTTGTGTAGCCAGAAGATGAACCTGGCTCCACAGCTCGAGACTTAGGTGCTATATTGTTTTTCCCACGACCACCTTATGCTCCACCCCACTACCATCATTACCAGCTGGCAATGAACGCCCACGGCCACGACTGTTATGGACCTGGTGGTTAGGAGCACCCGGAACGACTTGATGGTTAAACTAACAAAGGACAAGCTCTGGGAAGTGGGAGCTCTGCTGACCGCAACCCCTAATCCTATCACACACACTAGAAATAGCCGTGGAGCATACCTAACTCTACCTAGACGCCTCTTCACAGCCTAAGAGCTAACTAGCCCTAGAGATAGAAAATAAAGCCTACCTTGCCTCAGAGAAATTCCCCAAAGGAAAAGGCAGCCCCCCCACATATATTGACTGTGAGTTAAGATGAAAGCCACAAACACAGAAATGAAACAGGTTTCAGCAAAGGGAGGCCAGACTTACTAAACAGACTGAGGATAGGAAAGGTATCTTTGCGGTCAGCACAAAAAACTACAAAAGACCACGCAGAGTGTGCCAAAAGACCTCCGCACCGACTCACGGTGCGGAGGTGCCACTCTGCATCCCAGAGCTTCCAGCTAGCAAGGCAAAATCATGATAGCAAGCTGGACAAGAAAACAATGAACAAATAATTAACTAGCAGGGACTTAGCTTCTGCTAGAGTAGACAGGTCACCAGAAAGATCCAAGAGCGAACTGAACCAGTACAAGAACATTGACAGCTGGCATGGAGTAACGATCTGAGTGGAGTTAAATAGAGCAGCCAGCCAAAGAATAAACTACGTCACCTGTGGAAGGAACCTCAGAAGCAGCAGCTCCACTCACAGCCACCAGAGGGAGTCCATGGACAGAACTCGCCGAAGTACCATTCATGACCACAGGAGGGAGTTCGATAACAGAATTCACAACACACGACCTCTTCCACCAGACTTCCTCATTGTTTTAAAAACGTAACCAAAGTAATGGTATTTGTTACTGTAAAACAACTTACAAGGTGAACTCAAACTTCTGTAGGATTTAGATATCCCTTTATAGGTGGGTGAGACTGCAAGGAAAATCAGGCACAATGTTACACACTCGGTTTTCTGTGGCACAAAATGAGACAGATGCCACACACGCAGGACTGGCACTGAAGCACAAATGCCAATATTAATCTCCCACTATTTATTTTTTTTCAGGGAGAATTTAAAAACCAAAATAAAAAGAAACAGACACTAGGCTTTCTGTGGCCCACATTTTAAGAGAGATGGCACACACGACTGGCACTCAAGCACAAATGCCAATTTTAATCTCCCACTATTTATTTTTTTTCAGGGAGAATTTAAAAACCAAAATAAAAAAAACAGACACTAGGCTTTCTGTGGCCCACCATTTGAGAGAGATGGCACACACGACTGGCACTCAAGCACAAATGCCAATATTAATCTCCCACTATTTATTTTTTTTCAGGGAGAATTTAAAAACCAAAATAAAAAAAAAACAGACACTAGGCTTTCTGTGGCCCACCATTTGAGAGAGATGGCACACACGACTGGCACTGTAGCACAAATGCCAATATTAATCTCCCACTATTTTTTTTTTTCAGGGAGAATTTAAATACCAAAATAAAAAAAACAGACACTAGGCTTTCTGTGGCCCACAATTTGAGAGAGATGGCACACACGACTGGCACTGAAGCACAAATGCCAATATTAATCTCCCACTATTTATTTTTTTCAGGGAGAATTTAAAAACCAAAATAAAAAAAACAGACACTAGCCTTTCTGTGGCCCACAATTTGAGAGAGATGGCACACACGACTGGCACTCAAGCACAAATGCCAATATTAATCTCCCACTATTTTTTTTTTTTCAGGGAGAATTTAAAAACCAAAATAAAAAAAACAGACACTAACCTTTCTGTGGCCCACAATTTGAGAGAGATGACACACACGACTGGCACTCAAGCACAAATGCCAATATTAATCTCCCACTATTTATTTTTTTTCAGGGAGAATTTAAAAACCCAAAAAAAAAAAAAACAGACACTAGGCTTTCTGTGGCCCACAATTTGAGAGAGATGGCACACACGACTGGCACTGAAGCACAAATGCCAATATTAATCTCCCACTATTTTTTTTTTTTATTTCTGGAAGTATTGGCAAGAAATCAGGCCCACTGTTAGACTGTATGTTTTCTGTGCCAGAAAATGAGACACAGATGCCACACACAGGACTGCCACTGATGCAGATTTGCCAATTTTAATCTGCACCCTTTTTTTTTAATTCCGGGAGACTAGTGAATAAATCTTGGCCACTGTATTAGAGTATATTTTCTGTGGCAGAAAGTGGCTTGAACAGATGTAACGAAAAAAAAAGGGACTGTCCTACAATTACTGTCTCCCTGCAGTAATCTCAGCAATGTATGGCAGGCAGCAATAACAAGGAGTGGACTGCTGCACAAATTAAATAAAAAGTGTGGACAAACAAACAAGATAGCTGTGCAGAAAGGAAGGAACAACAGGATTTGTGCTTTGAAAAAAGCAGTTGGTTTGCACAGCGGTGTACAAACAGCAATGCAGCTATCAGGGAGCCTTCTAGGGCAGCCCAATGAGCTACAGCGCTGAGGAAAAAAAATGTAGCCTCCACTGTCCCTGCAAACAAAAGGTGGTGTTGGACAGTGGAAATCGCTACAGCACAAGCGGTTTGGGGGTTAATGGACCCTGCCTAACACTATCCCTGCTTCTGACGAAGCGGCAGCAACCTCTCCCTATGCTCAGATCAGCAGCAGTAAGATGGCGGTCGGCGGGAATGTCCCTTTATAGCCCCTGTGATGCCGCAGACAGCAAGCCAATCACTGCAATGACCTTCTCTAAGATGGTGGGGACTGAGACCTATGTCATCACGCTGCCCACACTCTGCGTCCACCTTCATTGGCTGAGAAATGGCGCTTTTCGGTTCATTGAAACGAAAGTCTCGTACCGCATGGCCAACCCCACACAGGGATCGGGTCGGGTTTCATGAAACCCGACTGTGCCAAAAGTCGGCGACTTATGAAAATGACCGACCCGTTTCGCTCAACCCTACCACTGAGGATTCTCAATTCTAAATATTTTAGTATTGTAGTATTCATTCATTATGTGGTGGTAATATGTAGTCCGGTTATGTGTTGTGAATTCTGCTCTTGGGTTCCCTCCAGTGGTTGTTGGTGGGAATGCAGTTGTCTCTGACTCGCAGTCCTGGCCAGGTGTATCGGATAATTACAATTCTGACTGGGATATTTAGGTGTGCTGGATCCTTTAGCCCTGGCCAGTTGTCAAAGTTTCTTTGGAAGTATTGGATCTCTGCCTGACCTCACCTGCTTAGCTGCCAATTTCAGCAAAGTTAAGTGCTTTTGTTTTTGTATCTGTGGCACACTGTTGTGTGCTTGTTTCAGTTTATTCCTGCTCTGTTTGTAGGATTCACTGGAGTTGCAGATATACGCTCCTACATCTTTAATTAGATGTAGGAAGTTTTTTGTATATTCTGCTGTGGATTTTTTGAAGGGTTTTAATACTGACCGCACAGAACTCTGTCCTATCCTGTCATATCTAGCTAGAGTGGCCTCCTGTGCTAAATCCTGTTCTTTCTGCCTGTGTATGTTTTTTCCTCTCCTACTCACCGCCAATATTTGTGGGGGGCTGTCTATCCTTTGGGGATTTTCTCTGAGGCAAGATAGTATTCCGATTTCCATCTTAGGGGAATCTAGTCCTCCGGCTGTGATGAGGTGTCTAGGTGTGTTAGGTACACTCCACGGCTACTTCTTGTTGCGGTGTTAAGTTCAGGTTTGCGGTCAGTATAGTGGCCACTTTCTCCAGTGAAAGTTCTCATGCAGCTCCAAGGTCACCGGATCATAACAGTTATGGTGTAGTTGTTAGTGGTATTTGTCCCTTGTATGTGGTATTACTTGGTCACTCTGTAGTGGTAATATATGGTCTGGTCACTATGTGGCTGTGTTTGCCCCTTGTATGTGGTATTATTCATTCACTTTGTGGTGGTAATATGGGATCTGGTCAGTGTGTGATGATATTTGTCCCTTGTATTTGGTCACTATGTGAAAGTAATATGTGATCTGGTCTTTCTGCAGTGGTATTTATCCCTTGTATGTGGTTTTATTTGATCACTATGTGGTGGTAATATATAGTCTGGTCATGGTGCCGCAGTATTTATCCCTGTAAATGGTATTATTGGGTCACTATATGGTGGTAATATATGGCCATAGTGGTGGTATTTCTCCCGTTTATGTGGTCTTAATGGTATATTGGTCTTGCTATAGTGGATTGTCTTATGCATGGAGATCACTTGTTCTCTTTGATATAAGTAGAATATTCTTTATTTTCATTATAGATTACATACTTGGAAGTTTAACCTTTCCCTGTTCTGTAGCATACTGTTACACAGTGGCAAATATGTGGCTTCTCTGGTGAAGACAAGTAATCACATATCCACAGGATAAAGGATAAGTGATAATTAATTATTGATTGGTCTGACAGTTGGGACCTGCAACGATCGTGAGAATGTGGAACTTTTATCCCAATTAGAAAGAAGCTTCTTATATGACATAGCTACTGATCCAAACCCTGGAATGGCTACCAAGCGCTGCATTTGGCTTTTTCTGCCAGCTTCAAGGGTGAATGGAGCGGTGGTAAGATATCTGACCCACTGCTCCAATTTAAAATGGGGATAAAAGTGCCCTGTCAGGCATAAGAGTTCCCCATTCTTCAGATTGGTGCAATTCCCAATGATCAGACCCCAAATGAACAATAATTTATCATCTATCCCATGGATGCTGTGGATAGGTGCTAACTTGTTGTTAGGGCTAGCGGAACGCACCGAGTAAATAGAGATGTTTATTGATATTGGTGCGTTCGCAGCCCGGGGTCCACCGTGAAGGAGTACCTGCTGCTAGCAAACGGCGGAGCTATATGGCGGTATAGACTAACTCAGTTAATTCACTGAGTAGCCGTGAAAGGAAAGCACTGTGCCCTGTTAGACTCCACAGAGGCACAGGCTAACTGCCCAAACAGAGAGCAGTCAGTGGTCACACAAACACACAAAACTCCTCGCCGGAGGAGCCAGCATTCTAGGGGCTTATTTCAGCCGGGTCCCTGAACACACATATATGTGACCACACTGGCGCAAAGCACATAACATAAGACAATACTAGCGCATGGCCGTGCGGTCATGCACAGTTTATATAGTTGCAGCACAGGAAGCTGCTACTGAAGTTTTTGCCCTTTCAGGACCTTCCAGAAGGACCAATGGAAAGTGCTGCAGTACCTGAGCATGTTTTGCCCTTTCAGGACCTTCCAGAAGGACCAATGGAACGTACTGCAGCACCTGAGCATGTGACCGAACATGTGGCCCTCGACCTCCAATGGGAGACCCTGCCCTGGGCATGCTCAGTGTGAGTAAACAAGGACTTAGTCCCAGAGAGGCTCGCTCGCCGCAGATCAGTGCAGGGTACCATAGGAAAGCCAGAAAAGGCAGTAGTGACCCTATGCACCGAATCAGCCCCAGTGAGACGCTGGGAGCGACGTCTCCGCTGAGCAGAGCCCACTGCGGCCGATACCGAATGGGAGACCGCAGCAGACACGGATCGAGATTCCCCCTGTGCAGCAGAGGAAACTCGACTCCTAACACTTGTTTTCACCAAAGAACCCCTTTAATGCAAACTACTGTAATTGTAATTGTACATCATAGCTGGGGTTCTGTTCACAATAGATGTGTAGGAACCTCCTGTATTTTACAGTCGATACAACATTATAACGGGGATAATGCTTAACAGATATTTGCATTTAGCTGAGGGTGGGCCCCTAGAATCAATTCCTTCTGTGGACCCCAGTCCAAACATGGCCTTGTTTGAGCTCTAATCTCTTTAGCAATGCAACAATCTAGAATAACAATATTCATATGGTGACTAGGAGACAATGACACAATGACAATTAAAATAATCCAAACCGTTATAATAAAAAGTTTTTATTTTTAGCAACTAGTATGAACAGATTACTCCAAGAGTAACAATAAATTATGTAATCAACCATTACACAGCTTCTGAATTGAATCTACAGACAATAAAATAGCACATCATGTATAATTTCTTCATGTATACAAATTGCAGTACTTAGCTAAATGTCCAGAATACTGCAAGCCAAACATTACATTAAACATACTATAATTTGATATGCACAGTACAGTCTACTTTGTAGGCCAAACCTAGAGCTACATGCACCTGACAATATTAAAGAATGGTACTACAAATTCTCTTTTTTTCACTATCACTTTCTTGCAAAATATATGAAAGTATTTTGAAGACCATTCATGCCTTTTTTAATTAATAGATGTTTATAGGGCTATACGTGTATTTTTTTCATTTGTAGCTTTTTTTATTTTATTACAAAATGGTAATTCTTAATAAAAAGTTAAACTGAAACAGGAATATGATTCATATATTAAGGCTAAATAATTGTCTAAATTCCTAAACAGTTAATAAAATAAAATGATGGTTATATTTAATGTTTGATGATCTCAAAAGTAGTTTATACATCCCTTTCTTTGGATTAAAGTCATTTGTAGACGTAAAAGAAAATTCAGAAATGTTTCCAAGTATGCAATGCGGATATTTCTTCAAGTTTTTTTTATTAACCCCTGAGAGCCTCTTACTTATAAGATTTGATAAAAGGATGATGATTACTACAAAATGTTGCAAATTGAAAGTACTTAGATTCATATTGTGAAATATCTTTATTTATAGGTAAATTTCACCTGCATTTCCTTAATAATAATGATAATAAATATAACAATATACGAAAATTAATTTAGATCATTTGTAAAATTTTAGTAAGCTTGTCTAGTTAAAAAAACAACATTTTTATATGCCCTTTTAGGGAGCTCAGTAAGTAAACTGCAGATAGTCTTCGGTTTAAACCTCCATCAAAGAGATGGAGGACCTCCTCTTTGGAGGATTCATCCTGTTTATGCATTACGCAGAAAGCTCATTCATTTCAATATACATCATGATATTGATATCCCATGCGCTCGTGCTGCAGGAAAACTCAACCCTCTCTGCTGGTTCCTTTTGGGGATTACAGCTGAACACTGGTGCTCCCAGCTGTGGGACGACCATTTTGTTTTCGCCTTGAAGTGGAAAATCCTATTAAAGTTCTTTATCCCGTACTCACGGGTGAAAGAAAAAGTTTACCAATATTTAGAAATTGGATTCAATTAAATAGATTACAACGAAAAATACAAAAATAGAAATAGTAATAAAATACATTTAGTGCACATTTTGATTTTTTGCTTTGATTGTATATTGAAGTAATAGGAGGCTAAAAAAATGTTCCCAATGACCAGTAAATTGACTAAACTTGTAATTATGATTATCAAAGTTGATATGCCAGCTTAAATGGGTAAACCAATTTCAGACAAATATGGCCTATCCTATGGATAGGCCATACATATCTGATAGATGCAGGTTCAATCTCTGATCCCGTTACCTAATTTGAACCTTTGATACTCTTTACTATTTCCAGAACAGGGAATGATTATGCACCCCCCGTGAATGGATTGGTGATCACACACGCGAAGTGCACTCTGTTCACTTTTATGAGAGTCCTGAAAATAGTGAAGCTGCATAAAGGCACTGTTTTGCAGCTTTAGGTCTGTTCTCCATTTAGCTAAAAAGATTGCCAATTGGCTAATAGAACACCACAAGAATTCATAGGACTCATTACTCTGAGTCCGGCGTATTCGTTGACCTGTCAGATCTACTTTAATATATTTTGATTTATTTACTAGGGCTTGACAGGCTCCTCATTTTCCACTGTCAAAATAATACAAAATGTTGAGGTCCAGTTATATACTGGTGTCAAGCTTTCATCATTAAGGCCTCCTTAAAGATATCTTCTGATTTTTTTTTTCTGTTATGAAAATATTTAAGCCACTTTAGAAGTTTGTACATTTACATTTTTAGTAGTTTATTTTTTCATTTACCTCCAAATAATTTTTTTTCTAAATCTCAAATTCTCAGTGCAATCCAACATTTAAATTGTTTAGGCACAAAAATGATAATAAACAAAATTATAAATTACAACAGTAAAAGAACTACACATAGAATTTTACATTTCAATAAAACTAAATTGTTTTTCATGTTTTTAAATTATGACACATTATGTAAGACTTGGCTTCATCAGTATGCTCCACATTTTATACCTGGGTGAACAATTTCTTCTTAAAATTAAAAGAAAAAAAACAACCTTTTAGCAGAGTAGGTCAAATAACACAATTTATTTTCTTTACATTATTTCCTATTACACATTGGCCCTTATTTATAATGACGTTTGCAATATTCAATAAACTATTTTACAAAAATTCAGGTAATTATGTCTTGATGACCCTAACTCATTGGTCAGTCATTAAAAAACACCCTGATTAGATGCAGTATATTCAGTGATTTGACATGATTAACATCAGTAGATCTTACCAGCCTAAATTACGTGGGTTGGAAACACAATCTATAAAATTGTTGATGATTCATATCATCTCAAAACTCCAATCCTTGTCTCCTGGACAGGTAATGTCTAACTATACAAGCCTCATACCATTATTATGATTGACTTGGATTCATGGTGCAATATTTTTAAGATTTCTACATCAACTTCAAAGATGAATTAATCCCCTCATAGGCACACATTAAAATTACTCTTCTATATTTATAAAATCTAAATTACAGTCCAAATACTATAAATCATTATTTAATTTTAATGAAATAATACCCAGTGGTTGTATGAGAGAGTAATTCTTTTTTTTTTTTGCGTTTACACTACCTTATACTATCGTGAAAAAATCTAGCCCTTATTTTACTGTACAACCTAGTTTTAAAAGCTAATTCTCTACAAAAATAATGATATGAATAGATATTACAAACTTGTTGGCTATCATCAGTACTCTTACCATAGTGGTGATGCTCTCCACCATACCGTCAAATATTCAGATTATGGTATAATGTTCTTATAGATCCAAAATATGTTTGGCTTAACACAAATTAATATGCAAGATTGTTCAAACCATGGAAAGATGCAGGCAATATTTTGTCTTGGTTAGACTACTTTATACTGTAATTAGATTGACATATGGTAAAATATCTGTAGGCAGGTTTTAGTTTTTGGAATTTTCAAGCTCGATTTTAAAGATAGAAAACAATAATGGGTTTTCTGTTTTAGGACAATTTAAGTAAATAAAGAAAGATGCCTCATTTGGGATCTTTCTTGCCAGAGAAGAGAGCAGCAACAAAAACCTTCAGATAGTCCATCTATTGCTTTATTTCTCAATTAGTGGTGCCACAGGGGAACTAGACATCTATTTCCATGTTCTCCAGAGATGTCAGCTATCCAATTGTGTCCCAGCAGAGGGACAACACAATCAGTTTATTTAGGGAATTTTTCTGACCAACACGGACATAAACTTTTGATATCAAACTCTTTGCCAGTCATTGTCAATTTTGTTTAGAGTACCTATAAATGTCCTACACAACCCAACCATTGATTTAACCCTGCTGTTGTCTTCGGTCAAAAACGACCGACCTTGAACTTCAATATTTTTTAAAATATTCAAGATGCGGCTCTGAAACCCGTGGCCGACCGACCCATCCTCATTTAAGTCAATCAACCACAAGTTTCAGAACCGCATCTTGAACACCCCAAAAAATACAAAAGTTCAAAATCGGTCTCCCCAGACCAAAGACAACAGCAGGGTTAAATAATAATCCAAATTTCTAATAAAGTGCAAATTATATTGTGGTACCGTGTTAGCCAGAAAAATCGATGTGAATACTTTTCTGCCCAATGATGACAGAAGTATTCTAGGAGTGATACCTTTATTGGCTAACCAGAAAATAATATGTTTGCAAGCTTTCAGAGCAGAGTGGCTCCTTCTTCAGGCAAGATTACAAATAGATTGATAAGAAACAAGCACAATATTTAAAGAATAAAGTGCAACAAACATACAATCCTCCATTGAGGAAGGTAGTATATAAGAGGTACCTGAATTCTAAATATCTGTGCCAGACACCAGTCCTACAATCTGACGCATACAATGCTTGAAATTAATTTGTGTATTGTATCTTAAATATAAGATGAAGACTTGTGAGTCTATATAACAAGACAAAAAAAATGTAACAGATATTTCTAGCTGCCAAAACAACAGCAATGCATATTCTCTTCAATGCAAACTGAATGATGCATGAATATTGTATATCATGACATAAGTAAATAACTGTGCTGTCACTGTCATTTTTCAGGCATCTGTCAACTACAAAATTGGTATGGCAGCATATAAATAAAGTATGGGCCAGCCCTGGTTCTCCTGTGACTGGTGATACAGCAAAACCCGTCTCCATTGTATAACACTTCACTATACATATTAGAGATTTCTGATCATTCTGATTGATTACATTGTTTTTCTCAAACTATTGGAATTGTATTACCCTCATAATTATAGAATTACCATACAAGTCCCCAAAAATAACTTCTGGGACAAACATCAGATACAATACAAACGTTGTCAACGATGGACGGATGGAGGAGACTGTCAAAGCATAGGATGAATTAATTTCTCAGCATCGAAACATTATCTGTTTATTGTATATAATGTATAAAAATAAAACCTTGTGAAACTGTAGAAAGGTATTTTTGAAAAAATAATACTTAGGTTTACCTCTTTAAGTTTCTTGCTAAGACAGGTTTTAAACATGATATGCTTGTCCCATATTTTGTATTATTGCTTTGCACTATGCACTGTATTCAAGTAGCTTTTTCAAAATTACCAAGACAGACATATTATACTAGATATGTTTCTTTCAACTATTACCTCTATCCATAAAATTAATTATCTGGGTGATTATCACTGATCTCAACTAGCATTGATGTACATTACATTCTTCTAAATGTTTGGGTGCCATTCTAACATCCCATAGCAAGAGTTATAATTTACAGGCCAGATGACCAGAAACCATGATGAATTACTTAAGTGATAAATAAAAAAAAAAGTCCAATGGGATTAAATCAATGTCGGATTAGCCATGGGCCACCAAACAAGGCCTTAACTGATGACTTAATAAAGTAGTGGTTGATGTGTAACTTGCAATATCTTCCATGTCCACAAATAATCCAATAATCTACCATCACACTCTCATCTCCACCTAGTTTTGTTTTAACGCCACCCTCATGAAAGATAGGAGTGGCCGTAATCTGTACGACAGTTTAGCCACAACATGACCAACAAGTATATGAAAAGAGAGGAATCTGACAGCTGATGAATGCAGAGGCACTGGCTGCATGATTACAGCCATATATGTTTGCTGAAATTATCTGAAATGCTGCGGTATTTCAGAGAAGAACATATCTTAATAGTTGCCTGGGATCGAACAGCACAAGAGACTAGTTGGATAGACAGATCTCTGGCAGCTTTGCCACTCTTGCTCCCCTTGAGTGATAGGTCTCTCCCTCACATGTTAGGTTCCCTTTAAACTGTATGTATTGTGGAGGGATAGTGGGCATCACTATTAATTTACCACTGATTATGGCACTTGATGCTTTTTTTTATAGCACTGGTAGGGTGATATGGCCAAACAATACATACACAGCATCCACAGTGGGAACCTAACCTATATAATATAACTTGGTTTGAGATTATATTTAATTAAAAATATTCCTTGTCTGCTTTAGTATGACATTTAGCATTTTTTAAACACAGAAGATTGTTCTTCGATACTGATTCCACATATTAGAATTATTACTTTTTTTTAAAAAAAATTACCCCCAATTACATTCTAGCTGGATTAACTCATGACTTCATCAAACATATTTAGGCTCAGGCTAAACAGTAATATAAGTCTGGCCTATGCTGGAAAATGGCAACTTTCTCTATATTTCACTATAAGAAAGGAAGTCCCAGGTGGCCATGCAACCATCATGAAAAATGCTGACTACATCAGAATAATTGCAAAGTTGCTTACGATTGTATCTGCACTGGGAAATATTGAATACGCATTGCGGTTTTACATTGCTTTTATGGTGAATTGCTAGCATCTTTGTCGCCAATACTTGCACTGATATTCTTCCAGGTATAACACTTCAGTGATGGCTTAATTTATCCTTCATCCCTCACTAATGGTCACATTGATGTCTTTGTAATGAGGTGGTCTAGGCTGTAATACACAATGCAAGTAACTTGGGAATAAGTACAACCTAAGTCGCACAACGTTCTGTAAGACCTTATTGAGACGACCATTCAAAAAACTGCAATGAAATTACTTTTAGATGAGTCGTCCCCTCTTAGAAGAAGCTGACGTACAAAGGACATTCTTTCTAAACAAGTTGGTATAAATAGGATCTGGAGATGTTTTATAAATGCTTTCTATCTTCTGTAGATGATATCTGTATGTAAACTGTAAAATGGTGACCATATGCTTTATGGTAGTGCCTCACTGATGCTCATACCATTCGGGAATTCTATGTAAGGTATATATATGCAAGGTATTGCCTGTAAAGTTAATCATCCCTTGTTTACCATATAATAAAATATAATAGTTCCTCTTTGGCTTCTTTTATAAATAAACATAAAACAAATTTTGGTTAAAAACAGAAATTTTTCACATACAAAACTACCTCGAGCAAAACAATTAATAGAAACAACAGCAGAAATTATAAAGTAAAGTCAAAACATTTCATCATTTTGCAATGTTCAGTATATTTTTCACTATAAAGATTAACATCATTTTTTACCCTTATAGGAGTAGCACTATGTATAAATATTGATTTACTAGATCACAAAAAACAGCAATTTTTCAGCTAAAACAATTTTAGGAAATACTTGTGTCCAGATATCTGTTATACATACATATGTTACGGTGCCCCTGATGTCTTTTTATTCTTTTTTAGGAGGTCCACCTAAAGTGTCCTATGTTAGTGGTCATGCTCAGTAGCTCAGTTGCACCATCTGTATTCTCATAAACAGGGTTGATAGAGTTATTCTTACTATTGTTCAGGCTGGACAATATAACTATGTAACAGCAGCAGGGAGGGACATATCATTGATGTAACCTTTGTAGCTGCAAAGGGGGAACTAGCGGTAAGGGAGGCCTATTTGCACCTCCAAAACAGGTGGAATTGTGCATTATAAGAAGCTCTAGGATTGCAAATGGCCCATATATTGTTCTTGCACTTGGGCCCTTCTCTGTCTGTGTCTGCCAGTGAACAGCAGTATATAGATACAGGAGTTATATTTTTAAATGAGTCCAGTTGATAATTTGCAATGTTTTGCAAGAGTAAATGATCTTAATCCAATGGCAACCCCTTTTAAAGGAAACCTGTCTCCAGGCTTTTACTTTCAAAACTGGCCACACTATGCTGTAAGTCTCCCCCGCCAGTTCTGCTGTCCGGCATTCCTCTGAAATAACGCTTTAAACTTGTCCAGGATTATAAACTAATCAGGCTGGGTAATCTGATGGACAAATATGGACCGTGCTCGGTGCATTCTCTCTGCCCGCAATCAATGCCCATCCAGAGCACAGCAAAGGCAGAGCAAATTGCGCATATGCAGGCCGTTACCGCCGTTTGCTGTTGCAAAACTTAGCTGGCTTTGTGGATAACATAGAAGACGTCATTGACGTCAGTCACACACGGAGGATTGTGGGTAGAGAAGGTGTGCCAAGCAAGGTCTAAATTTCCATTGGACCGCTTGGCTCCAATTAGCACAGGACTAGCTTAAAATGTCAGGTTACCAATAAAATATGTCCATTAAGTGATTGAGAGTTCTAGCCAAGAAACAATTTAGATTGGGTTAAAATATCTGAGCATGACTCTTAAGAAAAATCAAAAATCCCCAATACATGCCCCAACAAATAATTATGGTTTTTTAAAAACAGTACATAACAACCAATGGGATCTGTCATTTACCAGCAAATATACAGTTGCAATGGTTATGTAAAATTGGCCCCACAAGCTCAGGCCTTGTTAATATATAATACTCATCCCAAACGGGTTACATATTTTTATCCATAATAAAGTAATAAAAGAGAATATCTACTTTTAGCCCTTTTCTGGTAATTCCTACCAGTCATCTTGTAATCTTTAACCATTTTAATTTTTAACAAAAATTATGGATATGAACAATATTAACAATCAGCAATAAACGATGGAAGATTATGAAATATTGTAAAATAAATGGGTAGCAAACACGCTTCATCATTGTCTACATCTTTGTTTTGTACATACAGTGGGGGAAATAAGTATTTGATCCCTTGCTAATTCTGTAAGTTTGCCCACTGACAAAGACATCAACAGTCTATAATTTTATGGGTAAGTTAATTTTAACATTGAGGGATAGAATATCAAAAATAAAATCTAGAAAATCACATTGTATAACTTATATAAATTGATTTGCATTTTGCAGTGAGAAATAAGTATTTGATCCCCTACCAACCATTAAGAGTTCTGGCTCCTACAGACCAGTTAGACACTCCAAATCAATGTGTTACCTGCATTAAAGGCAGCTGTCTTACATAGTCCCCTTTAAAAAAGACTCCTGTCCACAGACTCAATCAGTCAGACTCTAACCTCTACAACATGGGCAAGACCAAAGAGCTTTATAAGGATGTCAGGGACAAGATCATAGACCTGCACAAAGCTGGAATGGGCTACAAAATCACAAGTAAGATGCTGGGTGAGAAGGAGACAACTGTTTGTGCAATAGTAAGAAAATGGAAGAAATACAAAATGACTGTTAATCGACATCGATCTGGGGCATCATGCAAAATCTCACCTCGTGGGGTATCCTTGATCATGAGCAAGGTAATAGACTAGCCTAAAACTACACGGGGGAACTTGTTAATGATCTCAAAGCAGCTGGGACCACAGTTACCAAGAAAATCATTGGTAACACATTACGCCGTAAAAGTTTTAAAACCTGCAGTGCCCGCAAGGTCCCCCTGCTCAAGAAGGCACATGTGCAGGCCCGTATGAAGTTTACCAATGAGCACCTGGATGATTCTGTGAGTGAAGGGGCTGTGGTCAAATGAGACAAAAATTGAGGTCTTTGGTATTAACTCAAATTGCTGTGTATGGAGGAAGAGAAATGCTGCCTATGACCCAAAGAACACCATCCCCACTTTCAAGCAAGGAGGTGGAAACATTATGTTTTGGGGCTGTTTCTCTGCTAAGGGCACAGGACTAATTCACATGGGAGAATGGATGGAGTCATGTACCATAAAATCCTGAGTGACCAACTCCTTCCCTCCACCAGGACATTAAAAATGGGCCATGGCTGGGTCTTCCAGCAAGACAATGGTCCAAAACATACAGCAAAGGCAACAAAGGAGTGGCTCAAAAAGAAGTACATTAAGGTCATGGAGTAGCCTAGCCAGTCTCCAGACCTTAATCCCATAGAAAACTTATGGAGGGAGTTGAAGCTCTGAGTTGCCAAGCGACAGCCTCAAAATCTTAATGATTTAGAAATGATCTGCAAAGAAGAGTGGACCAAAATTCCTCCTGACATGTGCGCAAAATTCATCAACTACAAAAAATGTCTGACTGCTGTGCTTGCCAACAAGGGTTTTGCCACCAAGTATTAAGTCTTGTTTGCCAGAGGGATAAAATACTTATTTCTCACTGCAAAATGCAAATAATTTTAAATAATTTATACAATGTGATTTACTGGATTTTATTTTTGATATTTTATCTTTCAATGTTAAAATTAACTTACCCTTAAAATTATAGAGTGTTCATGTCTTTGTCAGTGGGCAAACTTACAAAATCAGCAAGGGATCGAATACTTATTTCCTCCACTGTATCCAATAAGTAATTATATGCTTTTTAAGTAATAATTAGACTTTTTTCAGCATCAATGTTAATTCTTATGTTACATGGTTTTTATCCTATAGGACACAAATATAGCTTAATTAAAGGGACAATCTAAGCAAATATTCTGTTTAGGTACTGTCTGAATTTATGTGGCATGGCCCAGGCTTTTGCACGGAATCCCTTATAAAAAAAAACAGTTGTCCCAATATGAGAGCACTAAGTAACATATACGTAAACCACTAAGGCCTTGTGTATGGAGAATCTGTAATTAGATAGATGATATAGGACAGATATACCAATACTCTCAACAGAAAAACTATAGCTCAGAAAATTGACACCTAAAGAGGTAATATTTACTCTAAAGCAGGGGTCCCCAACCTGTTGGTCGAGATCAACATGATAGGGAAATCAGGGACCACCTTAATATATTCCTTAATTCATATATATTTCTACTTGTAACAAGCCATGTTCAGACATGTCTAGCTTTCCTATGTCATTCTGACCTTTGATTAGAGCTGCTGACTTTTCAGAGATTATAGACTACGCCTAGAGTTATATTGATCTAGGGTGGCTAGTGATGGGTAATGGGTCTACGAATAGCCTATTAGCCAGATAACGGTTTTAAACTGTATTAGGGTGTAGCTAATTACATTGATTTTGAGACCTTACGATATTAAACACCTGTTCATAGTTCACTTCTAATGGAAAATCACCTGATCAATTAATGATGATCTCATTTTGTAATAAACAGCTGATGTGCACATGACCAGAATGTATATGCCCACTCAAAAGAGTATATAAGGGCAGATATGGTCAAATAAAGTTTATGGAGTTGGAAACAGACCATTCTGTCTCTGTCCCATCACTGCTCGAGCATCCTTATATCTGGCAACTATCCAATATCCCTGATGGTCTGACTTGCAGACTAACCTAAAAAACATGTGGCCCGCGAGGCCCGTGATGTGTGACTAATGGTTATCTGCCGTCTTGGTGCATTAGCACCAGGTGTAGCAAACAAGGAATCAAATTAGATCTTTAGATGATGACTTTTTTTGTGTAGCCCTGCACAGAAGAGCAGATTTGGATGGGGGTAAGATAGGAAACCCTAAAGCTTGGCATACTGCCTTGATGTGATTTCAGTGGAAAAGCTTTAGCTCTCATTATACTGGTAATAGGGAGCTCTGGGTGTACTACTGAAAATGGGAGAACAGCTGGGGGTGGCTTGCGCCCCTCTCTCATAGCTGAATGTGGCTCGCGACCCTCTTTCATAAATGAATTTGGCT
Organism: Ranitomeya imitator; assembly: GCF_032444005.1. Lineage (NCBI taxonomy): Eukaryota > Metazoa > Chordata > Amphibia > Anura > Dendrobatidae > Ranitomeya > Ranitomeya imitator. The sequence goes on from NC_091286.1 coordinate 526,524,563, forward strand.
CTCATGGTCGGAAAGGTTGGGGACCTCTCCTCATTTTCATTTGACTTGAAAAGGGAAATGAGAATATGTAAACTACATGCCTGACAACCTATTTTTGATCACCACAGATCGCAGATATTTAATATTTGTGGGTGGCAAAATACATTTTAAAGTGGTTGTTCATATTAGACATCCCTTCCTAACTTGTTCTAAGGCATATTGAGGTGGCATGGGTGTCTTTTATCCGAGAGTTATTTTCTAGAACTGGATTAAGTATTCAGATTTTGGAAGATGGGGTCCTTTTATGTGAACAGTCAATTACATAAAGGCTTTCACAAGTGGGACCCCCTTCAGTTGGTCTCAGGGAACATGCACTCTCTGAAGAAGGATTGTCGAACCAGAGAAACCTTAACATCTGACTGGCTGTTTTTAGTCAAATACAAGTTTGACGTTCACATCCCAAGGTTATTACCTTCTTCTATCTTAATAATAAAACGACTACTGGAAGCAGAGTGGAAATGGGATTACAGGAACCGCATGCATTTTCATTTTGCAGCCATTATTTCACAAATCTAAGAACTATCTAAAATGTAATAGTTTAACATGTCTAACTCCATATTCACATTCTATTTTTAAAAGGACATCATTGTGCTCTTTTTAAAATGAACACTTTAGTAGTGGTGGTTAATATGCCCCAAAAGGAATAAATTTATTATGTACAATCAGCACCAAAAATGCTATAAACAAACAAAGTTACCAGGTGTTGTAGAATGTCACAGTAGTGAACATTCACCTATATATATATATAGCTCTACTATATACTCTTTTCTTTAAAGACCTATTTATGTGCATGTTTTCAACACATAGATGTAAACATAGAAAATACAATAATTAATGCAACAATTAACTATATGCAAGTTATTGAGAAGCTCAAATTTAATATGCAATAAAATAGAGGTTTAAATGCTGATACATGTCATGCAAAAATATTGTATCTAGCAGATAGAAAGTGTTAATTCTAAGCTTAAATATATATTTATTAAGGCTGTAGAGCCGGCCTAAACAACCTGCCTCATTTCAATTACTGCAAGGCTACAAGTCTCAGCAAGGAGTAGCTCTAGCCTGCTACGGGAGCGTGAGTAGGATGAGTTGAAGAAAATGTTTTTTTTTCCTTCCTTATAGCACCCATGTGCTTGCTTTATTCTAGAGAGTCATTAACTTGTGAATGCATTGGGTAATGGGTATTTTTTGTACCAGAAAAGTATCATTATTGCTGCTTACAAAAGTTCTAAGGAACATACCTAGCAGAAATGTAAAGATTTCTTAATGGCATCGAGTGGATTTATAATGCAAATTGTACCACAAGATTACCTCTAAAGTAATAGGACATGCAATGGCATTTGCAGGTAGGAGATTTAGAGGAAATGTGAAGAAGTAATTCTATCTAATATTAGAAATTATATTTAGTGCAAAAAAAGACTTGGTGATGCCCAACTCCCGTCACTCCAGATCTAAAATTACACATATTTTTTACTTTGTATTTAAAAGGGAAATTCACACAAGCATCTTATATAACTTAAAGAGGTTGCCCACTACTGTAACATTTATTATGTATCCTTATGATAGGACATCAATGTCTGATTGGTGGGGGTGCAACACCTGGCACCGTAGGCGATCTGCTGATATCGGTGCCGGTAGCTGCTGGAATTGCTTAATTACGGAGCTATGAGCAGGTACTGCACATCCACACTGTATTGATTTGAATATGGGAAAGATATGCAGTACCCGGCCGTGCTGGCCACTATCAGAAGATTGAGCAGCTCCATAACTGAGCACTTCCAACAGCCACCAGCACCAAGAAGAGCTGATCATGAAGGGTGACGGGTGTTGAACCCCCACCAATTATACATTGATAACCTATCCTAAGGTAGGTCATCAATGTTAAAGGGAACCTGTCACCCCGTTTTTTCAGATTGAGATAAAAATACTGTTAAATAGGGCCTGCGCTGTGCGTTACAAGTGTATGTAGTGTACCCTGATTCCCCACCTATGCTGCGAAATACATTACCAAAGTCGCCGTTTTCGCCTGTCAATCAGGCTGGTCAGGTCGGGTGGGCGTGGTCAAATCAGACTGGTCAGGACGGGTGGGCGTGGTCACAGCGCTGTTTCTTCCCCAGCTTTATGTTGGTGGCGTAGTGGTGTGCGCATGTCCCAGTGCCGAATCCACTTGCGCGCACGTGAAGAAACAGCGCCACGATCTGCGCTATTACTGTCTTCGGTGGGGGCGGCCATCTTCCTGGGGTCGCGCATGCGCAGATGGAGTGCTCTGCTGCACGGGGCTTCAGGAAAATGGCCGCGGGATGCCGCGTGTGCGCAGAAGAGATCGTGGCGGCCATTTTCCTGAAGCCGAGTATGCATATTCGGCTTCAGGAAAATGGCCGCCGTGATCTCTTCTGCGCACGCGCGGCATCCCGCGGCCATTTTCCTGAAGCCCCGTGCAGCAGAGCACTCCATCTGCGCACGCGCGGCCCCAGGAAGATGGCCGCCCCTACCGAAGACAGTAATAGCGCAGATCGTGGCGCTGTTTCTTCACGTGCGCGCAAGTGGATTCGGCACTGGGACATGCGCACACCACTACGCCACCAACGTAAAGCTGGGGAAGAAACAGCGCTGTGACCACGCCCACCCGACCTGACCAGCCTGATTTGACCACGCCCACCCGACCAGCCTGATTGACAGGCGAAAATGGCGACTTTGGTAATGTATTTTGCAGCATAGGTGGGGAATCAGGGTACACTACATACAATATTGTAATGCACAGCGCAGGCCCTATTTAACAGTATTTTTATCTCAATCTGAAAAAACGGGGTGACAGGTTCCCTTTAAAGTAGTGGAAATCTCTTTAACGTGATGTTATTAACATATGACAGCAATGGGGATCCTAACCATCTGTTATGGGGCATCTGCATGATCTGCTGCCATATAAAAGTCCAGGATGGCTAGAAGTTAGTGACAATATCATCCTAAATTCAATATGGCGTCATTAATGTATATAGATCTATGTCAATCTACACCTCTAACTCAATACTTTTAACATAATATTTAAAGCAGCTATCAACAATAAAAAATATGGCAACTTAAAATTTGTGATGACGTTATTCATTATTGGCATGTTTCTTTATTGCCTGGAAATATACGATTCCGGTTTAGCATTAAATTCTTCAAAATAGCGAATGCGGGCTTATGAATTTTGTCCAAATTAAAAAATGCTCCTTATTTTTGTCTTTTACCTTTTTTTTCCACCTTTTTAATGCAAAATGCCAATCCATTAAAATATCATGTGGAAAATTGCTAGTGCACAAAAATCATTTCATGGAAAGACTGGAGTATATTTGCACCCAAAAAATTGTGACTTTTTAGAAATCTGGAAATAAAAATCTGACCACAAAAAAAACCCCATGAGAACAAGTCAAAAATAGACTTCAAAATAGGTGCAACTTGAAGGAAACCTGTCACGCTGTACTGGCACTTTGATTTGTGAACAGCATGATTTAGGGAAGGAGAAGATGAGTGAGCAAAATGGTATTTAGGTAGGGTTGTGAGAAAAGATTCAGGATAACTTGTCTTTTATTTCAGTGGACTCATATGAATCCAAACGCCAGGGATTTTATTGAATAAAGTGTAAGTTTTGCTGCAGGTTTTCATACACAAATGTGTATAGATTATATATTATTATTATATGTGTATAGATCAGCTCCTCCTGCTCTGTAATAAATCCCTCTGGCCGATCAGATATAATTTTCAAAGATGAACTTGGCACAAAACAAAGGCATCCATAAAACCAGAAAAACTAGAACCTAAATTGCACAAATGCAATAATGAATAGAGCACATTGACTTGGATGAATCACTTATTTAAAGGGCTAATTTTGATGGGATATCCTCTTCAACAAACCTTCTACAAGTATGTGAATGTCAAGGAAGATCTACCCTACTATGATGTCCCCTCTTGCATGTAGACTTTAAAAAGGGTCCTTTGTTATGAGGGATTCAAAGTGGCCAAGTACAACATGTATGTATTTGATTGGGCGCCATAAGATATTACACTTCATGTTCAGTTGATATTATTGGGGTTTCGCCAGTCAGACTTAATGCATCGGGTAATCACTGGGGCAGCTGCATTCTGAATGAACATTGTCCAGTTGACATAGCCCCTTTAACTAATGAAGGGTTATAGATGAGTGTAAATTATGGTGTAAATTGGGGTGTTAAATTCTTGTAAAAGAGGTTATAACTTAGAAAGAAGAAAGTATAAAAAAAAGATACTATTGTAATGCTGGTATCAAACATGTAAGCCAGCTAGCTTACCTCTACGACATCTGCCTCTCATGCTCTATTTTTGTCCCAGCACTTTTGTCAGATTATTGTGGCAATAAGACTTTTATTCATATTCCTATTATTTAGTCTCTCATATGAGTTTCTCCGATAGTCAAAAATCAAAACTACACAATTAAAAATAATGTTTTAGATTTGGAATATTTACATATTAGCAAAAACATTTTAAAAATTGCAGTATCAATTAGATAAAGTAAGTAAATAGTATTTTACACATTAGTGTGTCTTATCTTCCAATGACCACGAGTTCTAGTCCCCAATCTTTTAAATATGGCATGCAATTTCCACTGCAATTTTCCATTGTTATTTTAAATTAAAAGGAGTATTCCTATCTCCAAGATGCTATGTGTGCAGGGAATTGCAGTAGCTTAGGTATCTATGGTTACAGCCAATCACATAGTGACCGTTAGTTGTTAGTTATCATAACCATAGATACCTAAGCTACTACAATGCCCTGCACATGAAGTAAGCAACATTGCTAATCAGTAGAACTATACATTTTTAACTGGAAGAATTTGCTAATATTATTAGAACAATGACTACATACTGTATTGGGATATGATCTTGGAGATGGGAATACCCTTTTAAATCTGCAATTGCCTACAGTACACAGGGAGATTTGGCTTGCAGTACAAAAAGTTGGTATGGAGACCACTATCATTCCTATGTAAGAAACATCAATGGTCATGTTGAAAAAGGTTTCATGGAAGTAAAATGAAGCGTATATGATGAACACATTTTAGCATTCTTTATATCATAGTTTTAGCTTATATTGCAGTATACTCTGTCTCTACACTAAGAATATATCTCAATTATTGGTTTTCCTTATAGGACCATAGCTTCAGTATAGACTTTAGTGAGCTTACTACGGGCTTTCTTTGTATAAGAGAGAATAGCATGAAACTCAGTAAACTAAAGAGACCTAGCTCTGTGGGTAATTGACTTGCCTTATTTGGTAGGTAATCAATTTCTCTCAACAAGGATACGACACCCATTTTGTTGCTGCCACTAGGTATTGGCCTATTGTCAATCTGTTACTGTAGCTATTAATTGGAAACCTTGAACAAAAAATCTTTCAGACCTTTAAAGGGATTACGCCTTTAGCTTTTAAAGCACATCTTCAAGCAACATTTTTGTATATTACATTAAAATATATTTGACATAAACATTCTTTTTATGAAACAACATGGCAATAGTTCACTACATGCAAACACGTACATGGCTTTGAGGCATCAAGTCAATTAAAATAATAACTCTAGAGTTTAGGTCTTATTGAATTGGATTACCTATGCATTTTAGGGAGAAATACCATGGTGAGGATAATTCTTCTACGGCCATGGTACAATCATGTATCGAGTATTATTTTGGCTAATATTATTTGGCCAACATTGAAACTTTACTGATGTGGAGTACCAAATAAAGCTGAAGACCTGGACTACTTTCGATTTTTTACTAAAATATCTGCACCGAAAAGCATTGACATTAGCAAAATATTTGATGCTTTGACTCTAATGATAGTAAACTAGAATTGACTCAAAGTCTTCCCTACCCATATTACGCTTGTTGACACCCAAATCTGAACATGTATATTGCTTCTACACATAAAGAAGTATAAGCTCTGTATTTATCAAATGCTAAACTCTGAATCTACATATTTTTTTATTCTACTTACATTACAAAAATAACATTTCTGAATATGATATCTTTAAAATAACTAAAATGAGAAAATCAATCCACCCAGCTATTAGAACCTACAATCGACCACCGACTTGGGTACAAAGTGCAAACTGATTCACCAACTATTCTTCATTTTCAAGTATGAATCTCAAGACTAAACTTGACCCTCACAATGTTTCCAAATGGCAGACAAACTACAATTAAATTTGCACAGATTGATTCACTCATGGACTATGGATCGGCATTCACAGTTTCTCTTAAACTCATTATCAATGCATGTGCTATGCATAATTGGATTAAAAAAATAGAAGATATTGACACGCACTGTACAGAAGTATTTGGAGTAAAGTGGAACAAAATGGCGAGTGCCTCCACTCTATGGACTGCAACATGCTAACCTCAATGGTTATTTATGCATATGATTGCAAAAAGTGCTCAGTATGCATGACAAAAATATTAAAACACACAATATGTAATCAATAGAATGACATTCACCTGAAATATATGTACACTCATATAATAGCATTATGTCCTTTCATAAACACTGACCTTCATTATTTTGGTATTGGAATCAGCAGCAACACATATTCCAAAAAATACAGAATTTTCTATACAATTCTATTTGCGTTTTAGGCTTGGAAGTTTCTTTTTTTACTTTTTTTTTGCTGTATCAAATGATGTCATGCAAGACTTGATCCTTCTTCTATGCGCTAATTACCTCTCGGATGTGAGGCTTTAACACAGGATTGTAGTGTAAGCTACCATGATTGTACAGAGAAATGACATTAGTTTCCAAAAAATCTGGTTTGCTATCACATTTGCTAATTTCCTGCATCAAAATATATAGTTTTAGAATAACTTCTCAATTTTTGCTAGCCTTTAATGTCGTTAAGAAGAAACTTGATTATCTTGAAGTTATGCTTTCATTTTGTATTCTTTCAGGTTTATGAGCTACGGCAGAAGACGGTTCAAAATATATGAATTTTGAAAATACTATTTGTTTTTCATACTGCTAAAATCATGCTGAAAATGTACAAGAGATTGAAAATGACGAACTATGTAATTAAACTAGATGCTGGTACACAATGGCTTAAATTTATATTGGTTTTTAGCACTTTAAGAAAAAAAGTGCTTCCCTGATCAAATAATATGTATATATATACTACCTACATCTTTATCTATTCTAATTCAATTATATATATTCCATTCCCAATATGATTTATCAACTGCATTGGCCAAGTAGTAAAAGACACTTCCTGGTAGATTGGCACAGTTTTCAAATCACAAAGATATTTCTATTACACAATAAATAAAATATTATCCCCAATGAAAAGTTGCAGTTCTTTCTTGACATTTTTATAGTCATTTCTTCCAGGTACAACACATTTTGTTCTAGGAATGTTTAAAAAGTTCTTGATAGAAAGTTATGAAAATATCTTTCTCTAGAATAAAAGATACTGCAACTTTTAACAATTCTCACTTTCAGATTCGGGAATATACATGACATCAAACGTGAGAATAGAGGTAACTGTACGATTGTAGACCTCGAATAGTCACCCGAAGTTACTTTCATACACGAAGGGAAACCATACTTTCTCCTCTCAGCAGGTTGTTTGGTTGCTTTCAGCTTCCAAAAATTGGTCAAACATGCAAGATGTTTGAGGTCAGAGATCCAAACAAAGCCTTGGTAGTGGGTTATAAAAAGACAAGTCAAGAAGTCAAGTCATTTTCTTTACTATTAAGATCACTCGCAACATGGTCCTACAGTGCTTTCCAGGGAAAGTTGTGAAGCTTGACGAAGAAGAGGACCTGTTGATGGATCAACCATTGATGAGGTTGGGAATAACTTGTACCAGCCAATAACCGTGCTTGATAAGTCCAATTCTTCTAGAAGTATTCTGGCAACTCCCATAAAATGCTTTCTTTCCATTCTTCCATAATTTCCCCAAACCATCACCTTTAAGACAACACATATATCATCATTCATCATCATTATACAACAGTGCCCTTGCTACTGCGACATTTCATGACCTGAAATAATATATACAGAGGTGCAATACGACTCAACGGACAATACGGAAAACAAAAATATGATAGATGGCGAAGTGGAGAAGGCTGCTGCCAGACACCTCTGTGTAAAAGGTATAGAAGGAGAAGGCTCTGATATTCAACATGCCTGATCCTTTTTTTCCTATGACAACATTGGGGTTGCCAGAGGCTCCCATGCAAATTTAATGGTCAGCTGTTCCTCATGAAACCAAATGAATGTAGGCACCTTAAACGGAACCTGTCACCATGAAATTTACAGTCCAATCTCAATGTTATTGAGTAGGGGGAGTACAGTAGATTGATATATAATTTTGTGAGAAAAGATTCAGTATAAACTGTATATTAGTCATTTACTACTCGGCTCTTTTGGGGATTTTTGGTCAAGTGGGCAGTCCTATCAGTGATTACCAGCTGACTCTGTATGCACACGTCTACAAAGAAAGCTGTCAGTGACTGATAGGACCACCCACTGGACCGAAAATCCAGGAAAGAGCATAGGTTTAAATGATTAAAACACAAGTAATATTAAATCTTTTCATGTTAAACTACTCGGCTCCACTGCTCTATAACATATTGTCTGCAGATTGGACTGGATTTTCATAGTAACAGGTTCTTTTTAAGTCACAGTTATTTTTGAATACCAAATCTTTGTTGATTTTTGCACCGATTTCTGTGTGTGTTAGATCACCTTGTGATTGGGCTCTGTTCCACTCTGCATAATACACTTGTTTCTATTTTACAATATTACTGTTTAATATTAAGGCTTTTCCATCAGCTTATTTTAGGGGACTTTAAAGGGAATCTGTCACCTCATTTTTCACATATGGCCACCGCCATTAGGGGCTTATCTACGGTATTCTATAATGCTGTAGATAAGCCCCTGATGTAACCTGAAAGATAAGAAAAATAAGTTAGATTTTGCTCACCCAGGGGCAGTCCGGTGCGGTCCGGATCTGATGGGCGTCGCAGGTCCGGTGCCCCCCATTTTCATGCGATGACGTCCTCTTCCTTGCTTCTGTGGCGGCTCCTGCACAGGCGTAGTTCTCTCCCCTGTTGAGGGCAGAGCAAAATACTGCAGTGCGCAGGCACCGGAAAGATCAGAGAGGCCCAGAGCCTGCGCACTGCAGTACTTTACACCAGCGCAGGAGCCGCGACAGAAGCAAGAAAGAGGACATCATTGCTTGAAGATGGGAGGCGCCAGACCCGCAACGCCCATTGGACCCAAACCGAACCGGGACCGCCTATGGGTGAGTATAATCTAACTTGTTTTTCTTATCTTTCGGGTTACATCGGGGGCTTATCTACAGCGTTACAGAATGCTGTAGATAAGCCCCTAATGGCGGTGGTCGCAGCTTATATGCGAAAAATACAGTGACAAATTCCCTTTAAGAATGGCAAAGAAGAGAATTGCCATACATCTCCTCCTGAGGACAGATCTAATAAACCTGTAAAAAAAAAGCTGTGTATAGATCGGCTGCTGTGCCAACAGTCACAATGATGTTAAATCAACTCTTAAAAGAGCTGGAATAGGATGTGAGTGACTAATTGCTTTCTTGGGGATGTAGTTTCACATTAAATTATACAGTATTTGAAGAGAAAGGACATGGCTTTTAGTCAGCTCTGCTGTTAAGTGCACAGATACCGAGACGTATCTTGCATAGCATTGTCACTAAGCCAAAGAATTAGGTGTGCATTCTGCAAAGATCAGTTCCTTTTATCACAGAAAAAAATTGTTAACCTTTCTATGTATCTATTTCGGCTCCATGTGACATTCAGGTTTATTTTAGGGCATCCACCAGTCCATTTTTTATCTCTCCTCAACAACTATTGGTAAATGTATAAATTATACCTATTCAGCTATTGTATATTCAAACTTGTAGTTGTAGAAAATATAGTTAAAGAGAATCTGTCACTAGGATGAGCCCTTCTAAGGCTACTTTCACACTAGCATCGGACTCGGCCCGTCGCAGGGCATCGGGCCGAGGTTCCGACGCTAGCAGTGAAACGGAGGCACAACGGAGGCAGCGGATGCATTTTTCCTGCGCATTCGCTGCCCCATTGCAAGGTGCGGGGAGGTGGGGGCGGAGTTCCGGCCGCGCATGCGTGGTCGGAAAAAGCGGTCCGTCGGCAGCAAAAAACGTTACATGTAATGTTTTTTGCTCCCGGCGATCTGCCACAACACGGCGCAACCGTCGCACGACGGTTGCAACGTGTGGCAATGCGTCGCAATGCGTCGCTAATGATAATCTATGGGGCAAAAACGCATCCTGGGAAAAACTTTGCAGGATGCGTTTTTCCCCCTAAACAACGCATTTAGACGTATTGCAAAAAACGCCAGTGTGAAAGTAGTCTAAGTCGTCTATATGAGAATGCTGATGATAGAATCCTGAATAAATTGATGCCTTGATGTCTGTGATCTGATGTCTCATTCCAGAGAAATCTACATTTTCTTAATATGTACATGAGCTGTTAAGATCTATGGGCAGGACAAAGATCTTCATGAGACTCTGCCTCCAATGCTTATTTTAAATGAAAGGGGGCATTACCAGTGTGAGACATGTAGATGAATACAGGAGACTGTCAGTCATTACTTGTCTCACACTGGTAACGTCCCATTCCATTTAAAATAAGTTCTGGAGGAAGATTTATAGGGAGATCTGTGTCTGACCCATAAATCTTAGCAGCTCATTTACATATTAAGAAAAACGTGGATTTCTCAGGAATAAGACAACTGATTGCAGATATCAAAATATAATTTTATTCAGCTTTTTATAACTTACTTGCCTATGTAGACAGGTTAGGAGGGTTGCTCCTACTGACAGACTCGCTTTAAAAAAAAATTGAACGTGGCTTTGACAATTACATAGCTATGCTATTACGCCACCTACAAGTTTAAGATGTATAATTAAAATGGTTAATTAATATCTAATAACATAGTAACATAGTAACATAGTTAGTATGGCCGAAAAAAGACATTTGTCCATCCAGTTCAGCCTATATTCCATCATAATAAATCCCCAGATCTACGTCCTTCTACGGAACCTAATAATTGTATGATACAATATTGTTCTGCTCCAGGAAGACATCCAGGCCTCTCTTGAACCCCTCAATTGAGTTTGTTATCACCACCTCCTTAGGCAAGCAATTCCAGATTCTCACTGCCCTAACAGTAAAGAAACCTCTTCTATGTTGGTGGAAAAACCTTCTCTCCTCCAGACGCAAAGAATGCCCCCTTGTGCCCGTCACCTTCCTTAGTATAAACAGATCCTCAGCGAGATATTTGATATATAAAGTCTCAAAATATGTAAAGTCTCAAATCAACCTAAAATGGCAATGTACTCAGATTATATATTAATGGTACATAGTCACACTAATGCCAATAAATAATTCCAATTATGATTGGCAGAAAGTATAAGGTGGCTATGAGAAACTGGGAGTGAATGTAGCTAATTGAAATCAGTATCTTTCTCACCTTAAGGCCACATCCCTTTTCAATAATCAGCAACCCTACTCTGTTCAGTAGGACTCTTCAAATAAGTACATTTTCTTTACTTCATTTGCTTAACTACTTATCTTGTTGGAAGTTTGTTTCCATTTCAAAAATTAATGGCAGTGGGGTCTGCTCTACCAACAAAGGGAGTGCAGGGCCAGTGTACAGGGACAGGTGCTGTTCCCAAGACAGTTGGATCAGTAGGTGTCTCAAAAGTTGGTCCCTCACCAATCATAAAAATTGAAAAACCTCTCATTGATGGTTGCAAACATTACGTCACAAATTTGCAGAAACATATATTTCATATTGATTTATTCATTTTATTGTAATTGTATTGAAGCTTCTTCGCTATGAGGTCTAAACTGATGGTCTTTCAAGGGGGACATCTTCTAACGTGGCTAATGTGACTTTAGGTGGATTACCTCTTTATTTGAGATGGCAGATTAATTGCGATCAGATAACATTACGTGATGCAAAGATGACATTATGTGATCTCTAGCTAACCAAAAGCTATATCTGGGATCCTAGAACGTTAGAGATTCGCGAGCCTTGTGTCCAGCGGTCAGATACTACAGAACTGGCTGAAGGATCAGAGTAACACAAATCAATCTGCCCAACTCTACTCTTCACAAAAGATTGCTCATTTTCTTATCTATCATATTTATTTGTATTATTATGTTGTCTTTAATTTTTCTTTTTACTATCTTATTTCTTGGTTATAATAATATAAATGTCCTGAAAGAAAGGTTTCTCATCCTTACCTGTAATACTTTCCCTTGTGGGCTCTCTGAAAATACAAGAACCTGATTATATAATGGATCTAGTGATTTCCGGGCAACTTTTGTTTTCTTCTTAGCAACACAGAGTCCATTCTCTAGTAGATAAACCTTTATGTAAGCAGCTGGAAGATATAAAAACAGGCAATATTAAAACCATTTACCAAACAATGCAACAAACAGATTGCACACTGAGCAACATATGGACGATGCACACTGCAAACTGCTGAAGCTAACATTACCAGGGACACCAATCTCAGATTCTGAAAAATTACTGTTTTATTCCTAGTAAGTCAAGTTTTGCTCTGCTGCTGTGAAAGGGGAAGAGGAGCGGTAGGAAAGGGGCAGCTAATTAGCCAGAGTTCACAATTAACCTTTTAGGCTCCACAACAGGAAGAGTAGGCACTTTTGTAAAATTATTTTCTATCAATATTGTATTTTAATTTGCATTGTAAAAAAAAAGCAACTTTAGTAGCAGTGACTTGTTGGCGCCTGCGCCGAAGAAGTATGACGATATTGCCCATAGAAGGGCGGATAAGGTTTGGATAATAGCGCGAGTGCAGGGCACAGGTGCAGGATTATGGCACTACAACTGCACATCACAGGGCAGTGTAAAGTGCATGGGAAGGGGGGGTGGTATGATAATGAAGACAGGAGGCAGGGATTTCTTTCAGGCACCTCAAGCCCCGAAGCCTGGAAGAAATCATTAACATAAAAGATTAAAACTCAATTTCTCAACATCTAGACCGCAGCTATAAAGCATACAGGTAAGAATATTTTAACCATTCTATTACCTTTATGCATATAGTAATAGCTTACAAGCGTCCAGGGGGGTGACTGATTCCCTTTAATGCACCATGTCTCAGAGTAATGGGAGTGGGACAGTTCCTTCACTGTGTCTGAAGTTAGCCGTATACATTACATATATATTTGCCAAATATACCAATTTTGCAGAGACTTGCCAATCATTTACAACTTAGGTTATGCTCACACGCAGCATTTTTCATGCATTGTTTTTGCAGCCAAAACCTGCTCTCTTAGCAGCAAAAATGGTGTGTTCAAAATGCCAATTATACATTGTTTTTGATGCAATTTTCACTCACTGTGCTTTTTCTGCTTTTTTTTGCAGCGTTTTTGGGTGTGGATTACACGTGGAGTACATGTTTTATAAATGTAGTTTTGTTCACCAAAAATGCTTCAAAAACACAGCTAAAAATTCCGAGAAAATATTTGTTGCATTTTTTTGCAGAGTTTTGGAACTTTCTCGTTGCTTTCTATTGGTGAAAAAATGCTGCAAAAACGCTGAAAGAAGTGACATGCTGCAGATTTAAAAAATGCTGCAGTGCTCAAATTCAGTTAGGAAAAAAAAAATCAAGCTTGTGCATGAGATTTCCGAAATCGTAGAGCTTGTTGCTGATGCTGTGAAAATCTACCAAAAACTGAGCAGTCCAGTCTGGAACACATGCAGTTGGGTTTGCAGCCTTGTTAGGCTACATTTCCACGATGAGCTGTTGGTGAGTTTTTGACGCTACAGAATTTCTGCACCTATAATTTAACTTCGGTTTCGTGTGTTTTTTCATAACGTTTTTGTGTGCATTTTTTAACATGCATTTTTATCACATTTTTTTACTCTGTGGTTTTCGTCTCTGTTGTGTCATGCTTTAAATAAAGCTGCTTTGATTTTGATACTTCCCGTTTTTTTGCTTGACACAACTTTATTGATATATTTAGGTGCAGATTACATGTATTTTTGTTTTGTTTCCACTGTGTAAAAACACTAAAAATGCTGATTTTGTTATGCAAATGTATGAGAAAATTCCACACAGAAAACTCAGCGTACCCGCAAGAGATGACATGCTGCGGATTTGAAGCACTCACCGCAGGTCAGTTTACATTGAGTTAAAAAGAAACACAGTGTGCAGGAGATTTCTATAAATCCTATCCACTTTGCTGGAACTGTAAGAAAATATGTAGAGTCAAAAAAGCACCAAAAGCTCATCGTGGGAAAGTAGCCTAACACAGTTTTGGTACATGAGGCTGATTATGAGTGAGATCTCACAGTTTCTAAGCAAATGAAGAAAGAAATTACGTATGTTACTGGATGTGAATATTTCATGTGCTTAATGGTACGTAATTATACCAGAGTTATTTTTTTACAGCAATTTTCCTCATGTCTTAATTTTTTTTAGAAGAAATAGTTGACCCAGCAGAGACAGGTCTATTTATTTATTGATTGATTTTCTATTAAAGGCACAGCAGCGCACATTCCCCTGAGATATTGAAAGGCAGAAATGTAATTAGTTTTTTGTTAATTCACAGGTGGTTAATCAATGTCACATTAATCTTTATTGAAATGTGTTTTTAGATCGTCTATGCCTAGATGTCACTGTTCAGTCAGTCATTTCTTTTTCAAAAACGTGTTATAATCCACAACAATCAGGTTAAAGTGTTCAATTTTCAAGTAAAAGCTTTAATATGATTGGCCTCTACAATTCTACTTTCATTAGGTGTTAACGACCCTTATAAATTCACAAGAGCAGAGATCAACTTTGAAGAACACATCTGTGTCTCTAAGAATTTATTTTAATGGATACAATGGAATCCCTGATTTTCCCTCTGGAGGCGCTGCAGGTAAGTTTAAATTAGCTACCAGATTCCCCAGACTTTATAGTCAGAAAAGCCTTTTGATAATAGAGGATTGTCCACAGTAACATAGTAGCATAGTTATTAAGGTTGAAGGAAGACGTTAAGTCCATCTAGTTCAACCCATAGCCTAACCCAACATGCCCTAACATGTTGATCCAGAGGAAGGCAAAAAAAAAACCATGTGGCAAAGAGTAAGCTCTACATTGGGGAAAAAAATTCCTTCCAGACTCCACATACGGCAATCAGACTAGTTCCCTGGAACAACACCCTAGCAAGGAATCTAGTATATATACCCTGTAACATTATACTTTTCAAGAAAGGCATTCAGTGCCCTCTTAAATATAAGTAATGAATCACTCATTACAACATCATACGGCAGAGAGTTCCATAGTCTCACTGCTCTTACAGTAAAGAACCCACGTCTGTTATTATGCTTAAACCTTCTTTCCTCCAGATGTAGAGGATGCCCCCTTGTCCCTGTTTCAGGTCTATGATTAAAAAGATCATCAGAAAGGTCTTTGTACTGTCCCCTCATATATTTATACATCAAAATAAGATCACCCCTTAGCCTTCGTTTCTCCAAACTAAATAGCCCCAAGTGTAATAACCTATCTTGGTATTGCAGACCCCCCAGTCCTCTAATAACCTTGGTCGCTCTTCTCTGCACATGCTCTAGTTCAGCTATGTCTTTCTTATACACCGGAGATCAGAACTGTGCACAGTATTCTAAGTGTGGTCGAACTAGTGACTTGTATAGAGGTAAATTATGTTCTCCTCATGAGCATCTATGACTCTTTTAATGCATCCCATTATTTTATTTGCCTTTATAGCAGCTGTCTGACACTGGCCACTAAATGTGAGTTTGTCATCCACCCATACATCCAGGTCTTTTTCATTTACGGTGTTGCCCAGAGTTTTAGAATTAAGCACATAGTTATACATCTTATTACTTTTACCCAAGTGCACGACCTTACATTTATCCCCATTAAAGCTCATTTGCCATTTATCATCCCAAGCTTCTAGTTTACATAAATCATCCTGTAATATAAAATTGTCCTCCTCTGTATTGATTACCCTGCAGAGTTTAGTGTCATCTGCAAATATTAAAATTCTGCTCTGTATGCCCCCTACAAGGTCATTAATAAATATGTTAAAAAGAAGAGGGCCCAATACTGACCCCTGTGGTACCCCACTGCTAACGCGACCCAGTCCAATTGTGCTCCATTAATAACCACCCTTTGTTTCCTATCCCTGAGCCAGCTCTTAACCCACTTACACATATTTTCCCCTATCCCCATTATTCTCATTTTATCTATCAACCGTTTGTGTGGCACTGTATCAAAAGCTTTTGAAAAGTCCATATACACTATGTCCACTGCGTTCCCTTGGTCCAGTCCGAAACTTACCTCTTCATAGAAATTGATCAGATTTGTCTGACAGGAACGGTCCCTAGTAAACCCGTGCTGATACTGGGTCATGAGGTTATTCCTCTTCAGATACTCCAGTATAGCATCCCTTAGAATGCCCTCCAGGATTTTACCCACAGTAGAGGTTAAGCTTACCTATAATTTCCGAGTTCAGTTTTTGTCCCCTTTTTGAATATTGGCACCACATTTGCTATACGCCAGTCCTGTGGTACAGTAGGCAAGGTCTTTAATTATTTAGAAAAATAATAGGAACAAATAGGCACATTACAGTTGTTCAGCCGTAAAATGTTTTTTATTTTCTAGATGCCCTAATTATTAGATATTGAATATTTCCTTTAAAGTAATGGCCCTAATCTGCAGACCTCAGAAGTTATTTGAAAGCGCTTTCTGGAAACATCTGCGCCTCTTGTTCTATTTCCAATAATAACACAAAGCCTCGAGCTCGGTAATCTTTAGTGCTACAATTATTTGACAAACAAAGTAATCTTGATGAATAATGTATTTTTCCATTTAACTTTCATTTCGCAGACCTAAGAGTCCTTGGTAATATATTAAAAAAAAAGTTGAACGTCTTCCTGCATGTCCTCTAAAGGATAAGATGTTCTTTTATGCCAAGCTCTGATTCCACTGTGATTACCCGGGATTTTAATGTGAACTCAAGTTGTTGGAAGTGTGGACTTTGTATTTTACACAGTTATGTGTTTCTAATACTATTCATTATAAAAAGAGAATATAACAATGCAGTAGCCTGAGCCCTCTTCAGAGTCAAAAATAGTCCTAGTTCAACCAACCAAGGCAAGGGAGCTAAAGGCAAAGCTGCAGAAAAACACTCTTGAAATCTACAAATACAGTGGGGGAAATAAGTATTTGATCCCTTTCTGATTTTGTAAGTTTGCCCACGGACAAAGACATGAACAGACTATAATTTTAAAGGTAGGTTAATTTTAACATTGAGAGACAGAATACCAAAAATAAAATAAAATCCAGAAAATCACATTGTTTAAATTATATAAATTTATCTGTGATTTTCTGGATTTTATTTTTGATATTCTGCAGAGTGCAGGATAAATGTGCCCTGAGCCTTACTGTTATCTTTTGGAGGCATAATTAATAAATCAACAGCATGTAAAGAATTGGTTTTATTTATTTTTTATGCCATTCCTCAGGCGGTATAAGTCATTAGGCGACTTTATTCTTCGGGTCAGTGTGACTACAGCAATACCAGATTTATAATCGAGATTTTATGTTTGGCTGCTGTCACACACTGAAAGACGCTTTTTATTGCGAAAAATAGTTTTTGCATCACCATATTTTGAGAGCTATAATTTTTCCATATTTTGGCCGACAGAGTCGTGTTATTGCTTGTTTTTTGTCGGACGAGTTGACGTTTTGATTGGTACCATTTTTGGGCACATGACATTTTTTGATCGCTTTTTATTCTCATTTTTGGAAGACAGAATGAACAAAAACCAGTAATTCATGCATTGCTTTTTATTTGTTTTTTATACCGTTCTGCATGTGGTAAAATTGGTAAGGCAGCTTTATTCTTCGGGTCAGTAGAATTACAGTGATACCCAATTTATATATTTTTTTATGTTTTAGCGCTTTTACACAATAATAGCTATTTTATAGAAAAAATAATTATCTTTGCCTCACTTTATTCTCAGAGCTATAACTTTTTTATTTTTCGGCTGATAGAGCTGTATGACAGCTTGTTTTTTGCGATACAAGATGGCGTTTTCAGCGGTGCCATTTTTATTTACATTTGTCTTTTTGATCACGTTATATTGCACTTTTTGCATTGTTTTTTGCCTTTTTTATGGTATTTGATGAAGGGGTTAACTAGTGGGACAGTTTTATAGAGCGGGTCGTTATGGACGCAGCGATACCAAATATGTGTATTTTTATTTTTTACATAAATAAATGTATTTATTGGAAAAATATTTGATCCTTTTTTTTTTATTTGGGGATTTTAAAAAAATATTTTCACACTTTGTAATAATTTTTTAAAATACTTTTTTACATTGTCCCATCCCGGGACATCACTGTATAGTGTCAGATCGCTGATCTGATACTCTGCACACGGCAGATTATCACATCATCATCCGACATGCATGGAAGGAGGCATGAGTTCCCTGCGCGATGCTCCTCTATGCCGCTAGCACTACTGGCAGCGGCATT
Source organism: Ranitomeya imitator (assembly GCF_032444005.1). NCBI lineage: Eukaryota > Metazoa > Chordata > Amphibia > Anura > Dendrobatidae > Ranitomeya > Ranitomeya imitator. The sequence goes on from NC_091286.1 coordinate 526,543,182, forward strand.
AGAGGGGTTAAATGCCAGCGATTGGTGCTAGCACCGATCGTGGGCGTTGTTCCGGGGTGTCAATGTAAGGGGTGTACTGGGACTGCGTGATACTCTACTCCCACCCTCTATCTAAATGTTACCCTTATGTAATTGTTTATGAATCTCAATCCTGCTAACAAATAATGATAAACATAGGGAAGGCATAGTACCCTGTTCGGACCACTAGATGGGGCCCATTACGCCTTTTTTTAATAAGTAGTGTAGATAGTTAACAGTAGGAGAGGTTTACTGGGGATAAGGCTGGAACAGTTCCCTAGTTAGAGCAGAAGAGCTAGGGAGCCCAGATAGCTCATGTGGGTTCTTGAGCCCAAGCCATCCAGCAGCTCAGCAACATTTAAGGGAAGGATCCAGCCATCCAGTTCTCAGTGGACAGAAGGGCAACTAAACCAGCACAGAGTACAGCAGTGGTGAAGCAGAAGTGGCAGCGGGTCCACAGCAGTACGGGGACGCAGGTCGCTCGATATGTGGCAGATAATGGCATGGGCTGACGCCTTCAGATCCGGTCCGAAACAGATAAGGGAATCCCCAAGCACAGAGAATCTGGAAAGGGAGGACGCTGAGTTACTGCAAGAGGTGGTATGACCCGGACATGTACAGAAGAACCAAGGGAAGAGTGCAGGGAAAGTGGAAAGAGTCGTAAGGAACCCTATGCAAATGCTGTTCCTGTTAAGGATGAGCTGTGCAAAGAAGAAAGTAAAGTTTTATGTTTCAAGTTGCAACTGGACTGTGTCTCTGTTTGTACGCAAATGACTGGAGGGGGCCTTAGGCAACGGAGAGAAGGCCCAAATTGTGAAAACAAAAAAGAGGCAAGTACATTGACCTTGGGATGTTATTTGCATGTGACGGGAGACCAGGGCGTGAAAAACATGCTAATCTCAGCCACGACTATGGCCCTGGCCCTCCCTCACACTTGGTGTAGTCAGAGGATCCCATAGCCATGCAGAGTGGGGATGCTGTGAAACAAGAAGAGAATGACGTTTTGAAAGTGATCAGTCTATTGGACTTGATTAAAACCTTGGATGTCACTGACACTGTGATGGCAAACATGGCGGGAAATGGCGCGCAAATGGAGAAAGACAGCTCTGATCCCACCCTTCATGGGCGTCCTGACAGGGCAATGGCACCAAGAGCTGTCTGGCAGAGTCTGTGGCCTAATCATGGTGCTCGCCCCTGGTGGAAACGCTGGAGAAGGCGAAGGTCCCGCCCCCTACAACAGATTGCCAAGGAATGGGTGGAGTGGCCAGAAGCGACCCCATCCTGGAATGGGTGGGGCCCGGAAAAAAAGCCCCGGGTGCAGCTGCGCGGTGTCATTGTGAGACATGGCACCGGCAGCGATGGACCATGCTTGCACCTGTTGTCACGGTGGCATAGGCCGCATTGAATGGCAGTGGTGACAAGAAGAGGAAAGGACCCGACCCGGATGACAGAGGGGAGTTGCCGATTAAGTTTTGAATCACTGTTTTCCTGTGCTGGTGGAGGAGCCAGAGCACCATCATCAGCAGTCGGAACATCGCCAGAAGATGGAACCTCCTTACCGGGAGCCAGAACGACATCATCAGGAGCTGGAGGCCGGCAGACTGGAAACATCGACCACCCCGGAGGAACACGCGATGAAAGTCAAGGCCGAGCCGGGACTACAACCTTGGGAGCCGGACTGCACAGCCGCCGCAGAGGAATCCAACGATCGCGGGATGGGCGCGGATGAGCTGCTGACATCAGAGGTGGTGAGTACACCTCAGCCTTGATCCCGGAGGGATGGTCCTCACCGACCTGTTTCCCAGTCTCATATCCCAGGGAGTGGGTGTCCATGTAGTGAACCGAGGCCCCTTGATTTGTCACACAGCCACTGTGCTCAGGAGGCCAGACCTGTGACCAGTGCGAGTTCATCTGTGGGCGCCTCCCATTTTCATCAGTGGAGGGCCCATTCCACGCCAGTCCACCTGGATTGCAGGCATTATCGAAAGGAAGAATGGAATGGGCGCAGATGAGCTTCTGAGATCAGAGGTGGTGAGTACACCTCAGCCCTTGATCCCGGAGGGATGGTCTTCACCCCATCCCCTCACCTTGGAAGGCCGACCTGTTTCCCAGTCTTGTGGTGGCAGTGACTTTAGGTTCAACAGAGGAAATGGAACTGCATGTGAGCCTGGAGCTAGTATGGTCGGTGCCCTGTGCCTTACTTACCTAACAGTCCCACACCGCTACTGCCACGTCCTGGCAACTCACAGCTTCTGTGGCTGCAGAGTCATCGGCCCAAACATGGGCATGGAGTCCCAGGAGAGACAAAGGAGTACGGGACAAGAACTGTTGAAGTGTATAGAAATAACAGGACATTGTGCTCGTTGCACTACATAGTGTTGGAATAGAATAATGGGACTGTTCTGCTTCCATGTGGGCGAGGGAACCCTGAAGCACCCCCAGAGCCAGGTGTGATGTGGCCGGATAGTCAGAAGGGAATATTGAGTTTTTTTTCTTTATTGTTGTTCTGTTGCGTTCATTGCGCAACAGAACAACAATGCCCAGGAACTGTGCCATGGACTATGTACAACTGCAGCAACAGACTGTTCCCGGGACAGGCAGTGCACATAGCATTTAAGGGCAGTGTTACCCACAAAAGGAGGAGGATGTATTTTTCCTCCCTAAGGACAGTTGGCCCACTGGAAGGGTCACCTAATTGTTTATATATTAATTACTGGTGGAAAGACCGGAATATGGAACTGTCAGGGGGTTGCCTGGAGGACTGTGCATCAGGCATTCCTTAAGAGAGGAAGGACACTCCAGCAACATTGTACAGACCTGGCTCACATAAATAAATAAAGTAATGATGCAGAAATGGTCAGGGACGACTGTTGTGAATTCTGCTCTTGGATTCCCTCCAGTGGTTGTAGGTGGGAATGCAGTTGTCTCTGAGTCACAGTCCTGGCCAGGTGTATCTGCTGATTGCAGTTCAGACTGGGATATTTAAGTGTGCAGGATTCATTAGCCCTTTCCAGTTGTCAATGTTTCTTCTGAAGTGTTGGATCACTTTCTGGCTTCTCCTGCTCAGCTGTCAATTCAGCAAAGATAAGTGTCTGGTTTTTGTTTCTGTGGCACACCTGCAGTGTGCTTATATTCTGTGCTATTTATTTGTTTTTCTCTTGTCCAGCTTAGACTGTGTCAGTGTTTTCTCGGTCTTGTTGGATTCTCTGGAGATGCAGATATACGCTCCACATCTTTAGTTAGATGGTGGAGTTTTTGTATTTTCTGCTGTGGATATTTTTGGAAGGATTTTTAATACTGACCGCTTAGTATCCTGTCCTATCCTTTCCTATTTAGCTAGTGTGTGCCTCATTTGCTAAATCCTGTTTTCTGCCTATGTGTGTCTTTTCCTCTACTGCTCACAGTCAATATTTGTGGGGAGCTGCCTATCCTTTTGGGTTCTGCTCTGAGGCAAGGTAGAAATTCCTATTTCCATCTATAGGGGTATTTAGTCCTCCGGCTGTGTCGAGGTGTCTAGGTTTTGTTAGGCACACCCCACGGCTACTTCTAGTTGTGGTGATAAGATTAGGGTTTGCGGTCAGTATAGTTACTACCTACTCCAGTGAAAGTTTTCATGCTGCTCCAAGGTCACCTGATCATAACAGTACAACTGGCCCGTAATGAGTTAAATGCATCTCAGAAGAAGGGAAGAAAGGTCTTGAGCCATTTTTTTTTCTACAGTCTACTTTGTATTCTCCTCCCTCTTTATCTCTGGGTGGCTGAAGAGCCTTGTGCTAGCATGAATGTTCAGGAATTAGCTTCTCATGTAGACCAGCTTGCTGCTCGGGTACAGGGTATTTCTGATTATATTGTTCAGACTCCTGTTTTAGAACCGAAGATTCCTACTCCTGATTTGTTTTTTTGGTGACAGGTCCAAATTTTTGAGTTTTAAAAACAACTTTAAACTGTTTTTTGCTTTGAGACCTCGATCCTCCGGTGATTCCATTCAGCGAGTAAAAATTGTCATTTCCCTGCTGCGTGGCGACCCGCAGGATTGGGCATTTTCCCTGGAATCTGGGAATCCGGCTTTGCTTGATGTAGACTCCTTTTTTCAGGCCTTGGGATTGTTATATGATGAACCTAATTCTGTGCATCAAGCTGAAAAGACCTTGTTGGCCCTGTCTCAGGGTCAAGAGGTGGCAGAATTGTATTGTCAGAAATTCAGAAAATGGTCCATGTTGACTAAATGGAATGATGATGCTTTGGCGGCAATTTTCAGAAAGGGTCTTTCTGAATCCGTTAAAAATGTTATGGTGGGGTTTCCCACGCTTTCCGGTCTGAGTGATTCTATGTCTCTGGCCATTCGGATTCACCGGCGCTTGCGGGAGCGCAGAACTGTGCGCGCTGTGGCATTATCCTCAGAGCAAATTCCTGAGCCAATGCAGTGTGATAGGATTCTGTCGAGAACGGAACGACAAGGTTTCAGACGTCAGAATAGGTTGTGTTATTATTGTGGCAACGCTTCTCATGTCATTTCTGTCTGTCCTAAGTGAACAAAGAGGATCGCCAGTTCAATTACCATCAGTACTGTACAACCTAAATTTTTATTATCTGTGTCCTTGATCTGCTCATTGTCATCATTTTCTGTCATGGCGTTTGTGGATTCAGGCGTCGCCTTGAACTTAATGGACTTCGAGTTTGCCAAGCGTTGTGGTTTTCCCTTGCAGCCTTTGCAGAACCCTATTCCTTTAAGGGGCATTGATGCTACACCCTTGGCTAAAAATAAACCCCAGTTTTGGACACAGGTTACCATGCGCATGGCGTCAGTCCATCAGGAAGATTGTCGATTTCTGGTGTTGCATAATTTGCATGATGCTATCGTGCTGGGTTTTCCGTGGTTGCAGGTACATAATCCTGTGTTGGATTGGAAGTCCATGTCTGTGACTAGTTGGGGTTGCCAGGGGGTTCATAATGATGTTCCTATGATGTCAATCTCCTCTTCTTCCTCTTCTGAAATTCCAGGGTTTTTGTCTGATTTTCAGGATGTATTCGATGAGCCCAAGTCCAGTTTCCTTCCACCGCACAGGGACTTCGATTGTGCTATTGACTTGATTCCAGGCTGTAAGTTTCCTAAGGGTCGACTTTTCAACCTGTCTGTGCCTGAACATACCGCCATGCGGAGCTATATTAAGGAGTCTTTGGAGAAAGGGCATATTCGGCCATCTTCTTCACCGTTGGGAGCGGGGTTCTTTTTTGTTGCTAAAAAAGATGGTTCCTTGAGACCCTGTATTGATTATCGCCCCTTGAATAAGATCACGGTCAAGTTTCAATACCCTTTACCTTTGCTTTCCGATTTGTTTGTTAGGATTAAGGGAGCTAGTTGGTTTACTAAGATTGACCTTCGGGGGGCATATAATCTTGTTCGTATTAAGCAGGGTGATGAATGGAAAACTGCGTTTAACACGCCTGAAGGCCATTTTGAATACCTTGTGATGCCATTCAGACTCTCTAATGCTCCATCTGTTTTTTAGTCCTTCATGCATGATATCTTCCGGACTTATCTTGATAAATTCTTGATTATATATTTGGACGATATTTTGATTTTTTCAGATGATTGGGAGTCTCATGTGCAACAGGTCAGGATGGTATTTCAGATCCTTCTTGACAATGCTTTGTTTGTGAAAGGGTCTAAGTGTCTCTTTGGGGTGCAGAAGGTTTCTTTTTTGGGCTTTATTTTTTCTCCCTCGTCTATAGAGATGGATCCGGTTAAGGTTCAGGCCATTTATGATTGGATTCAGCCCACATCTGTGAAGAGCCTTCAGAAATTTTTGGGTTTTGCAAATTTTTATCGCCGTTTCATTGCTAATTTTTCCAGTGTGTTTAAACCCTTGACCGATTTGACTAAGAAAGACGTTGATGTGGCGAATTGGTCCTCTGCGGCTGTCTCTGCCTTTCAGGAGCTTAAACTTCGATTTACTTCTGCTCCGCTGTTGCGCCAACCGGATGTTTCTCTTCCATTTCAGGTTGAGGTTGACGCTTCTGAGATTGGGGCAGGGGCCGTTTTGTCTCAGAGGGATCCTGTTGGTTCCTTGATGAAACCGTGTGCCTTCTTTTCCCGTAAGTTTTCGCCTGCTGAATGCAATTATGATGTCGGCAATCGGGAGTTGTTGGCTATGAAGTGGGCGTTTGAGGAGTGGCGACATTGGCTTGAGGGAGCTAAGCACCGTATTGTGGTCTTGACCGATCATAAGAATCTGATTTACCTCGAGTCTGCCAAACGGCTGAATCCTAGACAGGCTCGATGGTCCTTGTTTTTCTCCCGTTTTGATTTCGTGGTCTCGTACCTTCCGAGTTCTAAGAATATTAAGGCTGATGCCCTCTCTAGGAGTTTCTTGCCTGATTCTCCTGAGGTCTTAGAACTGGTCGGTATTCTGAAAGAAGGGGTGGTCCTTTCTGCCATTTCCCCTGATTTACGAAGGGTTCTTCAGGAATTTCAGGCTGACAAACCTGACCGCTGTCCTGTGGGGAAACTGTTTGTTCCTGACAGATGGACTAGTAGAGTGATTTCTGAGGTTTACTGTTCTGTGTTGGCTGGTCATCCTGGCATTTTTGGTACCAGAGACTTGATGGTAGGTCCTTTTGGTGGCCTTCTTTGTCGCGTGATGTGCGTTCTTTTGTGCAGTCCTGTGGGACTTGTGCGCGGGCCAAGCCTTGTTGTTCCCGTGCTAGTGGGTTGCTTTTGCCATTGCCAGTCCTTGGGAGGCCCTGGACGCATATTTCGATGGATTTTATTTCTGATCTTCCGGTCTCCCAGAGGATGTCGGTTATCTGGGTTGTTTGTGACCGGTTCTCTAAGATGATTCATTTGGTGCCTTTGCCTAAATTGCCTTCCTCTTCAGATTTGGTTCCGTTGTTTTTTCAGCATGTGGTTCGTTTGCATGGGATTCCGGAGAATATTGTGTCCGACAGAGGTTCCCAGTTTGTTTCTAAGTTTTGGCGGGCCTTTTGTGCTAGGCTGGGCATTGATTTGTCTTTTTCTTCTGCATTTCATCCTCAGACAAATGGCCAGACCGAGCGAACTAATCAGACTTTGGAAACTTATTTGAGATGCTTTGTGTCTGCTGATCAGGATGATTGGGTGGCCTTCTTGCCATTGGCCGAGTTTGCCCTTAACAATCGGGCTAGTTCGGCTACTTTGGTTTCGCCTTTCTTTTGTAATTTTGGTTTTCATCCTTGTTTTTCTTCTGGGCAGGTTGAGCCTTCTGACTGTCCTGGTGTGGATTCTGTGGTTGACAGTTTGCAGCAGATTTGGGCTCATGTGGTGGACAATTTGGTGTTGTCTCAGGAGGAGGCTCAACGTTTTGCTAACCATTGTCGGTGTGTTGGTTCCCGGCTTCGGGTTGGGGATCTGGTCTGGTTGTCTTCCCGTCATGTTCCTATGAAGGTTTCTTCCCCTAAGTTTAAGCCTCGGTTTATTGGTCCTTATAAGATTTCTGAGATTATTAATCCAGTGTCTTTTCGTTTGGCGCTTCCGGCCTCTTTTGCTATCCATAATGTCTTCCATAGATCTTTATTGCGGAAATATGTGGTGCCCGTTGTTCCCTCTGTTGATCCTCCGGCCCCTGTGTTGGTTGATGGTGAGTTGGAGTATGTGGTTGAGAAGATTTTGGATTCTTGTTTTTCGAGGAGGAGGCTTCAGTACCTTGTCAAATGGAAGGCTTATGGCCAGGAGGATAATTCTTGGGTTTTTGCCTGTGATGTCCATGCTGCTGATTTGGTCCGTGCCTTTCATCTGGCTCATCCTGATCATCCTGGAGGCCCTGGTGAGGGTTCGGTGACCCCTCCTCAAGGGGGGTACTGTTGTGAATTCTGGTCTTGGGTTCCCTCCAGCGGTTGTAGGTGGGAATGCAGTTGTCTCTGAGTCACAGTCCTGGCCAGGTGTATCTGCTGATTGCAGTTCGGACTGGGATATTTAAGTGTGCAGGATTCATTAGCCCTTACCAGTTGTCAATGTTTCTTCTGAAGTGTTGGATCACTTTCTGGCTTCTCCTGCACAGCTGTCAATTCAGCAAAGATAAATGTCTGTTTTTTGTTTCTGTGGCACACATGCAGTGTGCTTATATTCTGTGCTATTCATCTGTTTCTCTCTTGTCCAGCTTAGACTGTGTCAGTGTTTTCTCGGTCTTGTTGGATTCTCTGGAGATGCAGATATACGCTCCACATCTTTAGTTAGATGTTGGAGTTTTTGTATTTTCTGCTGTGGATATTTTTGGAAGGATTTTTAATACTGACCGCTTAGTATCCTGTCCTATCCTTTCCTATTTAGCTAGTGTGTGCCTCATTTGCTAAATCCTGTTTTCTGCCTACATGTGTCTTTTCCTCTACTGCTCACAGTCAATATTTGTGGGGAGCTGCCTATCCTTTGGGGTTCTGCTCTGAGGCAAGGTAGAAATTCCTATTTCCATCTATAGGGGTATTTAGTCCTCCGGCTGTGTCGAGGTGTCTAGGTTTTGTTAGGCACACCCCATGGCTACTTCTAGTTGTGGTGATAAGATTAGGGTTTGCGGTCAGTATAGTTACCACCTACTCCAGTGAAAGTTTTCATGCTGCTCCAAGGTCACCTGATCATAACAGACGACCATTTTTAAAGAGGGGGGAATGTAAGGCAATGTGATACTCAACTTGCACCCTCTATGTAAATGTTACCTTTATGTAATTGTTTATGAATCTCAATTCTGCTAACAAATAATGATAAACATAGGGAAAGTATAGTACCCGGTTCGGCCCACTAGATGGGCCCCATTACGCCTTATTATAATAAGTAGTGTAGATAGTTAACTGTAGGAGGGGTTTACTGGGGATAAGGCAGGAACAGTTTCCTAGTTAGAGCAGAAGGGCTAGGGAGCCCTATGCAAATGCTGTGTCTGTTAAGGATGAGCTGTGCAAAGAAGAACGTAAAGTTTTATGTTTCAAGTTGCAACTGGACTGTGTCTCTACTTGTACGCAAATGACTGGAGGGGGCCTTAGGCAACGGAGAGAAGGCCCAGACGGTGAAAACAATAAAGAGGCAAGTACATTGACCATGGGACATTATTTGCATGTGACGGGAGACCAAGGCGCGAAAGACCAGCTAATCTCAGCCACGACTGCGGCCCTGGCACTCCCTCACATCAGCTCGCACATAGAGCTGACATCCAAACCCAATAGCCACAGCGCTCAGCGTGAGGCCTTACCTGTACTGCTGTTTGTGAGAACTCAGCTCCCGCAGAGCAGTACTTGTACGGCGTATGTCGGGAAGGGGTTAAATGTCCTAATGTATTCATACTGGCTGTGCTACAACTGTCCTCAGTGTGTGTTACACAGTCCTCATAGTACAACAGATTTGCAAACTATGTACAGAAGTATGATCAAAAATTGCAGCAAAAAAATTTTCTTTTTCTACAGGTGTTCCATCTGGACCAAAAGTGGTCTTCTTGTAGAAGTGGTCTGACAAGGTTTCAGCCATGGATAGCTGCTTCTTGTTCTAAGATATATTTTCTGTTCTGTTGGCATTTTGGCTCAGTTCTCATTCAACAATTGGAAACCATATCTTTTCTGCAGTTTATCAGTGACTTGTCAGACTCCTTACACTAGCTCTTTAGAACAGCAAGACGAGAGATTGCTGCATTGGCTTTTAGTGAATGCTGGATTTCTACCTCTATAGAAAGAGTATTGATATAAATTGTGTTAATTCAGCAGTTCCTATAATGTAAGATGTCCAAAAGCAGGTTAAAGATTGGTTGTAATTCTAATTGTATGCTGAGCTTTCTCCATCACTAATGATTCCTCTAATTTCTCTGAGTGTATGCCATTCAGTCCAGATTAAACTATTTGTTGGAGAATAATTGAGGAAATAATAGCTAATTAGTATCATGTTGGGATCAAAAGATAAAAGAACCCAGTCAAATACATACAATGCTGGATAATATACCTGGTGGTGTTTTGGAACCGGCTTTTGCTGTCAGACCTCGAGCCTGGATAATTTCCACTTCAAGTTGTCCATTCCGCTCCAAAAGACCAACCTCAACATCCCCTAAGAAAAAAGAAGATAGTGTTATGTAAACACAGTTTTTTCAGATGGACGAAAGTGGGGATTTTTCCAGTGGAAGCCTCTTCAGGAAATGTTTTTGCTGGAGATTTGTGTTAACTCAAGCAGTTTTGAGTTGTTTTTAAAGCATTTTGGAAGAGATTTTTCCTGAGGAATTTTTTTGAAGTCTCTTGATTGGACAGTTTTATTAACGTAGTCTAATAGATTTCAGGGAGCAAAAGTGTCTATCATTCAGTATAAATATCACACAACCTCAGGTAATGACATGATGAGATGATTAAATTGCTAATTTTTTATTCAAAAATTAAATCTTCTTTATTGTTACAACATTGAAACATTTAAAAAAAAATCAAGCTGTGATGCAAAGAGGAACATAAGAACCATACCAGCGCACCTCTTTGTTCCATAGCTTGAATTTTTTAATTTGTTTTATGTTTTAACAATAAACATTTAATTTTTAAATAAAAAATTAGCAATTTAACCATCTCCTCCTCACGTCATTATCTGAGGATGTAAACATAAGGATGAATGACCTTGGGGAGATCAAAACATCCAACACCGCGGAGACACCATCACGTGTTTCTCAACGCAGTATCCAGAACACTGCAAATACCCCAAAACAGCTGTCTGTGGATGGATACCATGTTTTGGCATAGGTAGTTTTCCTTATGCTGCCCTTCCCGTGGTTGTTCCTTCCCGGTGAAAGACCTGGCTATTTATTGCTTGCGTTGAGAAACACGTGATGGTGTCTCCGCGGCTTTTCTACATGCATTTGCATATTTCCCATAAGGGATGGGAGCAGTGTTCTGGATCACTGCGTTGAGAAACACGTGATGGTGTCTCCGCGGTGTTGGTTGTATTGATCTCCCCGAGGTCATTCATCCTTATGTTTATAGTCCTTTTACTAGGCACTACTCCTAATAGCCAGTTTCCTACTCCACACTGATGAGGGGCAAATACCCCAAAAGAGATGTCTGTGGATGGATACCCTGTTTTGGCATTAGTGGTTTTCGTTTTTGGATGCTGCCCTTCCCGTGGTTGTTCCTTCCCGGTGAAAGACCTGGCTATTTATTGCTTGCGTTGAGAAACACGTGATGGTGTCTCCGCAGCTTTTCTACATGCATTTGCATATTTCCCATAAGGGATTGGAGCAGTGATCTGGATACTGCGTTGAGAAACACGTGATGGTGTCTCTGCGGTGTTGGATGTTTTGATCTCCCCGAGGTCATTCATCCTTATGTTTATAGTCCTTTTACTAGGCACTGCTCCTAATAGCCAGTTTCCTACTCCACACTGATGAGGGGCAAATACCCCGAAACAGCTGTCTGTGGATGGATACCAAGTTTTGGCATAGGTGGTTTTCCTTTTTGGATGCTGCCCTTCCCGTGGTTGTTCCTTCCCGGTGAAAGACCTTGCTATTTATTGCTTGCGTTGAGAAACACGTGATGGTGTCTCCGCGGCTTTTCTACATGCATTTACATATTTCCCATAATGGATGGGAGCAGTGTTCTGGATACTGCATTGAGAAACACGTGATGGTATCTCCGCGGTGTTGGATGTTTTTATCTCCCCAAGGTCATTCATCCTTATGTTTATAGTCCTTTTACTAGGCACTGCTCCTAATAGCCAGTTTCCTACTCCACACTGATGAGGGGCAAATACCCCGAAACAGCTGTCTGTGGATGGATACCAAGTTTTGGCATAGGTGGTTTTCCTTTTTGGATGCTGCCCTTCCCGTTGTTGTTCCTTCCCGGTGAAAGACCTGGCTATTTATTGCTTGCGTTGAGAAACACGTGATGGTGTCTTCGCGGCTTTTCTACATGCATTTCCTGAGCATGTGTGATAATTATCTTGATTGGACAGTGCTTGGTTTGGATTGCATCAGGAGTTGTGTCAACAAAGTGAAATGAACTTTGTTTTTTTCCCACCAGGGATTTTTCAAAACCTGAAGCTGAAAAAAACACCAGAAGACTGGACATATCAACAGCATATATTTTTATGATGATAATGAATTTAAAAATTGTCTTTCAAGAGTTTTTTAAGCGATTTTTCAGGTGTTTTTAGAGGCAGACCCCCACCAAAAACTCCTAAAAAAACTTTGTGTGAACAGGCTAACATTTATATACTATATTAAATAACCTATACACCCTATTGGCTGCGTTATATATTCAAATGTGTACCACTTGTCTATCATCCAAAGTTCTCTGGAGAATCTAGGAATTTATAGTGGTGTCCATTACTAAGATATTGATATCCAAGGATGATATGATATTAATGACCCATCCTGTGGCAATGTCATCAATATCATAGTAGTGGACAACACCTCCAACTTTGATGCAATCAAATATTTTTCATTTTATGGTTTATCTAGAAAATCTTGGAGGACTAGGAGTTGTGACTTAAGCTAACCTAAATATTCGTAAATAAATTTTGGTAACTGATTACTGTCACTTACCCATGGATGTGGTTGCTAGTGTCTGACGACCAACAAACTGAGCTGGCCCCATGCCAGAGAGGAAGTCACTAAACTGCCCATCAGATGCCAGGCACATTCCACTGTAGTTCAAGCTGCAGGTCATAAGGTATAAAACCATCAATGAAAGGACTCATAAAATCTTCACAATCTGCTATATTTTTCTTTTCAGCACAGAGAAAATAGGATACAAAACCATAGAACTTTGGATCCATCAGCAGTAGAGAAAAAAAGTATAGTGTTGTCTAGTAAAATATTCTTACATGACAACAGATTAAGATTACACTGTGGGCAATAAATGTTATACAAAAAGCTAACCATATCTAGAATATGCATTATCTGCTCTAAAACAACAGAAGCAAATTATCATTTGAATGGATTAAAGGGAACTTGTCAGCAGGTTTTATTCCGGAGTAATCGCTTTCCCAGTTTTTATGTAAATGAGCCGAAAGTGCAGGGGTTAGACCTCTGCACTTTCGGCTCATTTACATAAAAACTATATATAAAAACTATATATAAAAACTATAGCTATCTGAGCTCCACTCAGGTAGTGGGTCCCTGACAGGGGTGGGATCCTGTCAGAGGCCTAGACAGAAGGCCACGGAGCTGCGTTGGCCCGGCGTGCGGCAGCATCTTGTATTGTAGAGGGTGAGAAACGAAGTCATAGCAAAAGGAGAGGGAACCAGAAGGAGTTCTGCCTTGCAACAGGCTGCCTTCTTCTGAGGCGCAGGATCCGGTGGCTGGAACACCGAGGGAGCAATCGTCTCCATGCCTTGCTCCAGAGACCGGCAGGACAGTTAATTGCACATTGCTGATCTGCACCTATACCCAGGAGGCACGCTGGCAACTTGTGGAGGCCGGGGCATGCTAGAGTCCCTGTAAAAAGCCTCAGGCCATCAGTCATATGGGTTTGTCCTATCCGTAAGGGGGACAGAGAGAGAGAGACAAAACATCTACATATTATAGTCCTCTATAGTTGTGAGGACCGTAACTAGAAGCTCAGCAGGAAAGGACTACAACACTCAGGCGCTAGAGGAAGGCTACTGATTTCTACCTGATAAGGGGACTCTGGATTTGCCTTCAGACCGGCCGGACTCTGCCTGCCCTGTGATCTGGTGCTCTGGACTGTGGATGCTGAAGCCTTAAGTAAAAAGGTAAAGAGACTGCAACCTTGTGTCCACTGCGCTTCACACCATCCACCATCTATACACTGGGAAGCCCTGGGGACATACTTCACCTGTGGGAAGGTATACCATCTAGCTGCCATAACATCACCCCAGTGGACCCCTAAGCAGCGTCGGTCACCCTGACCGAATACCACAGGTGGCATCATGAACATTATCCCTTTAAAGACCTTTCCCCCAATTTACAACGGACGTCCCAAAGGCCACGGACCAGGTCAGCCACCGTGACATCACCCTTGAGAACCGAAGGACCCGGTACCGAGTACCCCACGGCCCTACTGGGGGCGATCCAAGGGTGCATGCGTGATCTCTGGCGGGGAAAGCAGATCACTCAGGCAAGAGTGACCTATCACTCAGTGACTGCAGGACAGAAAGGAAAAAGGAAGAAAGAACAGATTACTGAAAGTTCAGGGCCAAACCCCCATGCACTTGTGGCTCAGTTACATTAGAATAAAGGATTGAAATTCCAAAGGTATAGAAATAATTTCAATTGCAGCAACCTAACACTGGTTAGATCAGTTGGGGTACTTAAATCTACAGACAGGTTCCTTTCAAAGGAAAATGACCACTGTCCAAACAATGTGTTTAGATCTGACATAATCACTATTTTGTGATATAGAATAAATCTTTGTTAGGATGTTCAATAGAATCAATAAACAGAATATGAAACAATGTATGACAAGTTTCTGCAAAATTAAATTTTTAAATTGCTTTTTTTATTTTAGCATGATCCTGAATAAAAAATAACAGTAAGGGAATATTGCATTTTTGTTATTAACCTCTAGATGGCAGAAGGACAGCTATACATATGTTTTGTACATCTCACTTTCCAGCATGCTGGAAGATGATCAGCAGGATAGTTTAATCATCTGTAGTAGGTAGGGACTGCGATCAGTGTGTTATAAATATGATTAATTGAAGGGTTATTCCCAGAATGGCAATATTTTTTTTTACAAAACATATACAGTACAAGTCCCACATAAAGTTTCATTCTTGTACTGTTGTCTCATATTTCATGTTCTTCTGCTCTTCTGTGCACTCAGCTTCAGAAAGTTGAATGGGCTAACCTATTCCATTTTTTTCTAAAACTACTTTGCAGCACCATTCTTGCTTTTCCTTGATGTTGCAGCCCCCTTCTACTCTGCTGTGTGATTCCTGATAGAAATAGGGAAATTATTATAAATATGAATGAGGTGAACATTGATAGTTTGGAATGTACATTGGATATGAAACTCCTACACATCCCTGTTATAATGTTAGATGTTTGTCATTTAAAAAAAAATTACATCAAGAAGAATCATTTCAGAACGTATTCCGTCTTTAATATCACCCACAGTCTGTACAAATCTATTGAAAAATAAACTAAAATCATATTGAGTGGGGACATAAAAACAACAAAACTAAAATAATGTGGTTACATAAGTGAAAATACTTTCTTATAATTGAGGATGTGGTTGTGCTCAGAATTAGCCAATCACATTTCCACTCATGTTAAATAGTAATCAGTACACTGGTGCCATCATTTAAAGTGATTCAGATTAACCCCATTCAAAGTTTGAGAGTTCTAATATGGTTTTCTAGACATTTTTTTTGTTGCATTTTACAGGAAAAGCTATGGTCTGTAAAAAGCTTACAACAAGCAAAGAGATCTCATTGTTTAAAATTATCAGCTAGAAGAAGAATATAACATTTCCAAGACATTAGATATAACATGGACCTCTCATGCTTCGGTTTGGGGATTCGATTTGGTAAACTGTCGCTTTATGGTCGGTTCCCTTGTCTGCTGAACTACTGCCCTTTCTTCCTTATCCAAATGCTGATGGTTTCAATTGCCTTTTGCTTTCCCTTCTTGGTTTGCTCCTATCTAGGTGCTGATCATTTTCCCTTTTTGGATTGCCCCATCACATTCTGGCTGCAGTTTCATATGTTCACCCTTCACTGCACTTCCTTGCTGCCTATACCTCTTTGTGGATGAGCATTCAAGAGTGCCAGTCCTTCGGCTAAGAGGTTTACTTTGTTTGGTAAACTCCAGTTGTAGTCCTGCAGTGAGTCTGTTTGCTTACCTTCCCAACATCTTTTCCTTTTACCATTGTTAGGTTTCTGGGACAATCCTTGTTTCTTTTATTTTGGTTCTTCTTAGTTTTCCTTTTCTTCCCTATATGAATGTGTTTTAGTTTCTCACCCTGGGTTTTCATATCTGTCTTTACACTTTCATCTCCCTTTGTTGGCAGTGTATTGCAGCCTTCCATCTGGCTCTTAAGGAAGTATGAGAAGCCCCTCGACGAAATTTTAGGGAGTTAGGTCCGAGGAGGTGGATTAATTTGTGCAGCTAGAACCTTTCTAGTCTATACAAAGACCAGTTAGGTGTAGATGCGACTTCTCTTGGTGGTTGAACTTCCTTCTGTTCGTTATCTGTGATTCAGTGTGCACATGTTCATAACAGGAACACTGTAAAGATGGTCATTAAGAAGTGACTTAAATTTGGCACAACAGTGACATTACCTAAATCCAGTCATCACTCAAAAACTGATGAAGAGACAGGAAGAAAATTGGTGTGAGAGGCCTACCGCAACATTAAAGGTTCTGAAGGCATTTCTGGCAAGTATTGGTTGTGTACTGTACTGCGGCGTGACAAAAATCTCTTACAGAGCAGACTGAGCTGCTGTATAAAGGAAGAAGTTCCAGAGGGAAATAACAATTTTTTTCTTTTTATATTTACTAGTTTGGTGCTCACACTGAGCTCTATTTCTAAAAAAAAATACATACGTGCTATGTAGATTGTTTTTGAAAAGAGCTCGATGCGAGCAGAAAACGCGTAAATATAAAAACTACGAAATTGTTATTCCACTCTGGAATGCCTTCTTTACACAGCAGTGTGGTCTACTCTGAAAAGTCAATCTCCTTTTTTTACTAATCGATATGCAAAAGAGGGTTCACTTTCCTTTGTCAACGGGACTGCAGCAGCTGTAATATTCATGGGCTATAATTGGAGTTGTGACAATCACGACTCTTTCAGGAGAGCAACTCCATAACTCCATAACTCCCTTCTCACCTGTACCTTTCAATATCACCCTATATGTGCTTATCACCCCCCTTTTTTTCTCAACAATCTTTTACAGTTTCGTATGTCTGGCCTCTTGGGTAGGGTGACATGATATAATCCTTTTCTTATAAGGGAATATGTGCGAAAACTTACATCAAATCTGACAAAAGTATGTGGGAAAATGTGCTATTGCAATAGTTTCAAAAGATATATTTGGAGAAAAGCCAACATGGCTCAGCACTAAAAGAACACCATACTCACAGTGAAGCATAGTGGAGACAGCTTTATTCTTTGGCTCAGTTTTTTAGCAGGTGGAACTGGGGCTTTTGTCAAGGTGGAGGTAATTGAAAACAGTTCCAAATATCAGTCAATTTTTCATACCTCCAAATCAAAAAAAGAATGGCTTCACCAGAATATCAAAGTTTTTGAATGGACTAGTAAGAGCTCAGACATGAATGCAATTGAAAATACTTGTGTCATGATCCAGTTCTGAGATTATGTTGAGCTCTCTTGTCTCTGGACTGGTCATGTGGGAGTTAATCCTCTCTGCCTCACCCTGGAGCTGGCTGACCTATTTAAGTCCTCTGCAGCCTGTGGGCCAGTGTCAGCTATAGTTCATCCTGCACTGTTTGAACTCCTGACCTGGATCCCTGTTCTAGTGTTCCTCTTTGCCTCTGACTGCCTGCACCCGTTTGTTACTTGTTCTGACCTTTGGCCTGTACCCCGACTCCGTCTTACGTCTCACGTTTTGGTTACCACGTTCCCGGTAGGTTCTGACATCTTGCTTATCCCCGACGATTCTCTGCTCGCCCCTTCTGTACCGCGCTGCTATCTCCGTGTATGACCTTGGCTTGTTTCATGTCCCTTTCATTACCTGTGACACCTGTGTTGTTGTTCAGTGTTGCTGTGCTGTGTGTGCAGCCCCCTTTCCTTAATCAGCACCCCCTGGTGGAGGTTGCTCTATATTGCACTGCAGCGGCACATTACAACTTGGATTGACCCAAAGAAGGCTGTACACAGGAGATGTCCTAACAATTAGACATATTTGCAACACTCCTGCAAGGAAAAGTGTGTGCACATGTTGAGTATTTGCATAAGATTTTTCTGTAGCAAAAACCAGAATGTTGTCAGGTAAAAATATGCATGATTTTGACGCATTTTGGAAGCATTTTTGCATTGGAATGGGTGAAAAATGTTAGAAAAATACTGAAAGAATTGCTGCAGCTGCAGATTTTTAAAATTGCATTGATGATTCAAATAAAAAAAAATGGGCATAATATAATTTACTTTGTAGGTTCCGTAAAAGCCTGCAATTTTTTGCAGCAGAAGAAAAACAGCATGTGAACAAGGCATGCATAGACTACTTCCTAAAAGACTGAATGTTGCCATAAATTCAAAGGGTACTTCAATAAACTATTAGATTAAGGGTGTGCTTCTTTATGCTACCACATTATTTTAGTTTTTTATTTTAACTCTTTAACTCAAAAAGATTTCAGTTTATTTTTTAATTGAATTGTACACATTATGGATTACATTAAATTTGGAAAAAGTTTTAAAATAATTCTTGAATTTTTCTATAAAAGACAAAAACAAGTCATTTCAATGGGGGTGTAAACTTTCTTTTCCACTGTTGTGACTGTGACCTACAATTTGACCAATATTAATTACCGTACCATTTACCATTTACATATTTCATTGTTAAACAAATATACATATTTTTGGTATCGCTGTGTTCAGAATCGCCCGATCTATCAATATAAAAAAAGAATTAACCAGATCGCAAAAACGGCAAAAGAATGGGCGATGAAAAGATCATATCTAAACCAAAATGGTATCAATTAAAATGTCAGATCAGCGCACAAAAAATAAGCCCTTACCCAGCCCCAGATCACAAAAAAATGGAGGTGCTACAGGTCTCGGAAAACGGCAAATTTGGGATTTTTTTCACCACTTAAGTAAAATAGAACCTATAGATGTTTAGTGTCTATGAACGCATAATAACCTGGGGAATCATAATGGCAGATCATATTTAGCATTTAGTGAACATGGTAAGAAAAGCAAAACAAAAAACAAATGTGGAATTGCACTTTTTTTGCAATTTCATCACACTTGTAATTTTTTCTTGCTTTAGAGTGCATGATATGTTAAAACCAATGGTGTCATTTAAATGTATAACTTGTCCCGCAAAAAACAGGCCCTCACATGGCCATATTGATGGAAAAATAAAAAAGTTATGGGAGCAAAAAGAAAGAAATTTAAAAACTGAAATACCCCTGGTTGTTAAGGGGTTAAAGGCCAGAGCCTTATAAAATCCATAATGCTGGGAAGTGATCATATCTCAATGTTTAATTTGCTTTAAGCTGTCGGTTCATATAACCATAATTAGGCTTTATTCAGATGTCAGAGTTTGATGTCCATCTGCTGTCCGTGTGTGATTTGCAGGCCGAAGTCACCCATTGAAGCAAATGGGTCAGCAAAAAACAACTGACAACACTTGGAAGCTTTCCAGGTGCTGTTAGTTTTTTATTGCTTGGCTATGCTTGTTAATAGGTTTGGACCAAAGGTTGACACACAAATGGAAAAAAAAAAACGACAAACAGAATGTTTATGGATTATCGCCCAAGAAAAGTCAGCTTTTTACAGACACAAAATGGATATGAATGAGGTCTTTCAATGCGCTACTTCTATTTCCCTATACATTGTAACGTCTATATGAGAGAATCTACAAAAAATTAAAAATACAATTTGTAATGATAATGCAACAGAGTCCTCCAGTGTTCTGGAGTAAAAGCTAATAAACACAATGAGTGTAAGACCATGTTCACATATTCAGTATTTGGTCAGTATTTTACATCAGTATTTGTAAGCAAAAACCATGAGTGGGTGAAAGTTGCATAGAAGTGGTGATTAGGGTTGAGCGAAACAGATCGGCAATTTTCAAAAGTCGCCGACTTTTAACACACGCCCCCAAGAGGAAGCTGTCGCGAAACGCACGCCGGGGTTTGGTGGAGAGTGGCGTGCCATGTGCGGCTGGAGACGGGGAGCACCGTACAACCGTGACACACGCCCCCAAGAGGAAGCTGTCGCGAAACGCACGCCGGGGTTTGGTGGAGAGTGGCGTGCCATGTGCGGTTGGAGACGGGGAGCACCGTACAACTAGGTAATATGTATATTTCTGGGTTTGCATTTACCCAGCGTTTAGGCATGTATAGATGCACATAGGTAACTGGCTATATGGCACTTAGGTCTGTTTCAGACCAACTATTGGGCGCATTCTATTCCCTTATATGTGTTTAGCCATCTATTGGATTGTAGGTCTGATTAGTGCTTGACGGCATTTTATAGAGTTTTGGCACCGAGTATTTACCAGCTGCTCTGCTGAGCAAGGCTGGTTAGGGTCTTTTTGCATTTTGGCTGATTATAGTTATTTGTTTTGGTACTTGGGATGGATATTTTGATCCATTTAATGTACGCTGTGCTGCCAAATCTGGTCAAATATATCCGATAGCTATTTATTTACTTGGCAGAAAGGATAGTGTACCAAATTCATAATCACCTGCACAGCCGCTGTAGCACTAATTATAGTTGTGTTTCAAGGCAATTGATCCTTCAGCAGGGCAACCGAATTACCACCTCGCACTGTTTTTGATTGAAATATACATGAAACATCAATTGTGGAACTAATAGTTTCTGCGCTTTATGTTATTGGTGATCTTAGTATTATATACTGGGATCGGGTTATTCCAATCTGTGTAACTAGCGCCTCTGCGCAGCAATTTTTTATAGTATTTTCATAGACCCAGATGGGTTTTATTATATTTATATAATTATTTAATACTTTGTATATGTTCCATCAAGTTAATACTTTGATGTATGAAAATATTTTTAGATTAGATTAGATTATCAATATTGTGCAATAATGAATAAGTGCCAAAACTTAATGTTTATTTGAAGAATTATCTTAGCATGCTCTATTGCCAAATTTATTGAGTCAATGAATGTGTGTTACCTGGTGCTTTCCTATTATTATTAGAATTATATCCACGCCTATCTCCACTATAGAATTGATTTGTATGGTTTTGAGGCATTGTTTTATTATTTTTATTGTTTTGTGTCAATAAAGTTATAACTTTTTACAAAAAAACATAGCACTCTTTTGATTCAGCATGCAGCTTAATATCTGCCTAGTGTATCAGTATGTTTAGTATGTAGTTGAGTGTTGCCCATCCCGAGTGTGTGGTAATGGGTCTGGGTTATATGTTTACACATTATTAAAAAGTATTTTAATGAAATAGACACACAGGTTGTTGTAATATTTTATTGTACTCTCAATCTACCTGAAGACCCTCGCTCTGTAACAAAGGAAAAATAAAACAACAATATACATACCTTCCGATGATCTGTCACGTCCCACGATGTAAATCCATCTGAAGGGGTTAAAATATTTTACAGGCAGGAGCTCTGCTATAATGCAGCTGTGCTCGTGCCTGTAAAACCCTGGGGAATGAAGGTAATGTAGGTCAATGACCTATAGTTACCTTCAGTCCCGGTGATGCGCCCTCTGCTGGATGTCCTCAAATGACCTCGAGCGTGGGAACTTTCCTGGAAAGCTCCCAGGCTCGAGTTCATATGAGGACAACCAGCACAGGGCGCATCACCGCGAATGAAGGTAACTACAGGTCATTGACCTACATTACCTTCATTCCCCGGGGTTTTACAGGCACGAGCACAGCTGCATTAGCAGAGCTCCTGCCTGTAAAATATTTTACTCAAAAAGTTAACATGTCCCTCCTCTTATGCTTCGGTGCCCGAAACAGGGGTTACCACACCCTTATAATACAATATAAAGAGTGGGGGAGGACCATTCTTACATGTGCGGAAGTGTCCGGTGAGAGGGCGCCTTTTCACCGGACACTTCCGCACATGTAGAGCGCACGGCCCCGGATCTAATCACCGAACTTCTAATAAGAATGGTCCTCCCCCACTCCTAGAGACTCACAGTAGAGTGCACACGTTTAAGCACGTTTGATATTTCCCTGTCTGATGAAGGTCAAGGTTATGACCGAAACGTTACAGTGATATTCTGGAATTTGCATCCTCAATAAAAGAATTTCTTTTTCAAGCATATAAATTTTGAGTGCCGTTACATTTTTTATATTGTAAAATATTTTAACCCCTTCAGATGGATTTACAGCGTGGGACGTTACAGATCAACGGAAGGTATGTATATTGTTGGTTTATTATTTTTAATTTGTTACAGAACGAGGGTCTTCAGGTGGATTGAGAGAGCAATAAAATATTAAAACAACCTGTGTGTTTATTTCATTAAAATACTTTTTAATAATGTGTGTGTGTGTTTTTTAACCCTTTCACTCAATTGGATTAATAATGGATAGGTGTCAGAATTGACGCCTCTCCATTATTAATCTGGCTTAATGTCACCTTACAATAGCAAGGTGGCATTAACCCTTTATTACCCCATATCCCACCGCTACACGGGAATGGGAAGAGAATGGCCAAGTGCCAGAATAGGCGCATCTTACAGATGTGCCTTTTCTGGGGTGGCTGGGGGCAGATGTTTTTAGCCAGGGGGATGGCCAATAACCATGGACCCTCTCCAGGCTATTAATATCTGCCCTCAGTCACTGGCTTTACTACTCTGGCGGAGAAAATTGCGCGGGGGCCCACGCCAATTTTTTCCGCGATTTAACCCTTAAATTTAATAGCTAGAGGGCCGAAATTTTGCACATACACACTACTAACATTAGTAGTGTGTAATATGCAAAAAAAAAGGGGGATATGACATGGTTTACTGTATGTAAACCATGTCTCATATCATCTCGGGTTTAGGCAGGAGAAATGAAAAGCCGGCAATTGAATTACCGGCTTTTCTGCTATACCTGAAGCAAATATATATAAAAAAAATTCCCATTGACTTTGCATTAGGTTTCGTGTTTCGGCTGCTCCCCGACCCCGACTTTTCAATAAGATCGTCCGATTTCACTCGACCCGACTTTTGAGAAAGTCGGGTTTCGTGAAACCCGACTCGACCTCAAAAAATGAAAAGTCGCTCAACCCTAGTGGTGATATGTTTCTATTATACTTTTCCTCTGATTGTTCCACTCCTGGTTTTGGCTTACAAATACTGATGTAAAATACTGACCAAATACTGAAAGTGTGAATGTGACTTTATATTAAAAAAAGCACCAGCAGCACTTTTGGACCAGGGCGGGACCTTAGAGCCTTGCTGAGCATGACTTACTAACATTTTATACATATCCAGTTGATGGTTCTAGTACATGCTACATGGAGAGAGAAACTGGCACACTGGTCACATTCTGCCCAGCATTAAAAAATCTTCTATATATACCATAATAACATTTTGTCTTAGCAAGCATTTTTGCATTTCAAAGATGCTGGTTTTAAGACTTAAGCCCTAATGTGTTTAATTAAGAAAGATCCTTGCATTATGTAACTGAAGGTTAAAAACCAGATCGTACTTTCATGTGCGCCGCAATTTAATTTGTATAGAATTTCAGAAAAATAGTGCATCATTTGTAACAATTAGCAAGATGGTAAAAATAAAATCATCTGATTCAATTAGCAGAAGTTCAGCAGTATGATTTGCTGTGGCAGCCCTTTTTTCTCAGACTAATTTTTGTAACAACTTCTACATACAAAATAGACAGAATTTTCATCTTTTCTAAGAGTGAAAAAGTTGCAAGGAGTCATTGGATGATTAATTAGCTTTTCTCTGTTAACCCCCCTCCCCCCCCAATCTAAAGTATTTGTTATATTTGATTATAAACTATATAAACTATAAAGAAATTAAATTAAATTCAGGAAACCTTTTCTGGCCCCTATCACCCCCAATTACAGGAAGCCTTTGATCAGATGATCTAGCAGTATGGTCTAAATTGCGGCCGATGGGATGGATACAACCCAATAAAGGAAGTGATGATTGCTCTATTTTCCACTGTATGATTAATGAAGCATCAAATTAGATAAGACAGAACCTCATATCAGTGGGATTCGAAAGTTATAAGAACCTTACTTTAACATGCAACACTTCTACCTGCTTTTATGCTGAGCCACACTCAGGTGGCCCAAATATCAATTTCGTAGACTACCATTGTCAGAAAAGTTTAAGGATAGTAACACAAGTAGTTGAGTCCAAGGAAGTGGAGGCCTAAGGGTCTCGGAGGCACGCATGAAGGAGACCCAACCAGGAGTCTACACATTTTCAAAAATTAGTGACAGACACTACCAAAGTGGCATCAATTTCACTACAGCAGAAATAGTATAATAGAGACTGACAGGTCTTCCACTACACCCCATCCAGCAGATGGACACCCAACCAGGAGTGATCACATTTCCAAAAATTATTGGCTGACACCACCAAAATGGCATCAATTTCACCACAGTATAGATAGTATAATATGAACTAACAAGTCTTCCTCTACTCCCAATCCAGCAGATGGACAACCAACCAGGAATGTTCACATTTCCAAAAATTATTGGCAGACTCCGCCAAAGTGGCATCAATTTCACCACAGTATCTATATATATAATTGTCTAAGGGTTTTTCCGTCTGTCTGTCTTTCTGTCTGTCTGTCTCTTTCTGTCTGTCTGTCTGTCCAGGAAATCCCGCGTCTCTGATTGGTCGAGGCCGCCAGGCCTCGACCAATCAGCAACGGGCACAGCGACGATGATGTCATAAAGGACGTAAACATCCCGCGTCTCTGATTGGTCGAGGCCGCCAGGCCTCGACCAATCAGCAACGGGCACAGTGACGATGATGTCATAATGGTTGCCATGGCGACGATGATGTCATAAAGGTTGCCTCGACCAATCAGAGACGGGCACAGCATCGACGTAGAAATCCCGCGTTTCTGATTGGTCGAGGCTGCCCCCGCCCACCGGTCAGCACCGAGCAGGTAGCAGCAAATGAATATTCCTTCACTTAAACAGCGGACCCACATTATTTCCCCAGCGCCGGATTCCTGCAGTGGCTGGGGAGATCAGATGTCCGGTAGAGGAGGAGGCGGCAGGAGCAGGATGCCACAAGAGAGATCGCTACATACCTGACAGCACAGAGCCCTCCCTCTTCATGATGTCATCACAGGTCCTGCAGACACCGCACTAGAAACAATCCAGCTTTCTCTTACACAACCTGTGGTGAGATAACAAGAGGGAGGGCTCTGTGCGGTCATGTGATGCTCCAGCCCTTCTTTACCTCACCGAGATTATAGATAGATAGATAGATAGAGATAGATGTAGATAGATAGATAGATATAGATAGATAGATATAGATAGATAGATATAGATAGATAGATAGATAGATATAGATAGAGATAGATAGATAGATAGATAGATAGATAGATAGATAGAGATAGAGATAGATGGTAACCAGGGTAAACATTGGGTTACTAAGCGCGGCCCTGCACTTAGTAACCCAATGTTTACTCTGGTTACCAGTTAAGACATCGCTGGATCGGCGTCACACACGCCGATCCAGCGATGTCAGCGGGAGATCCAGCGACAAAATAAAGTGCTGGACTTTCCTCCGCGACCAACGATCTCCCAGCAGGGGCCTGATCGTTGGTCGCTGTCACACATAACGATTTCCTTAACGATATCGTTGCTACTTCACAAAAAGCAACGATATCGTCAACGATATCGTTATGTGTGACGGTACCTTTAGGGGGGTGAGAATCTGGAATTGCTTGCCTGAGGAGGTGGTGATGGCGAACTCAGTCGAGGGGTTCAAGAGAGGCCTGGATGTCTTCCTGGTGCAGAACAATATTGTATCATACAATTATTAGGTTCTGTAGAAGGACGTAGATCTGGGGATTTATTATGATGGAATATAGGATGAACTGGATGGACAAATGTCTTTTTTTGGTCTTACTATGTTACTATGTTACCGAAGTGGAATAAATGTCACGAGAATAGCGTATAATTGAGACCAACACGTCTTCCACTACAGCTAACCCAGCAGATGTAGACCAACTATGACTGTTCACATTTCTACAAATTTGTGTTAACATCATCAGCAGCAGCAGCCACAGCAGGCACAGAAACCACACTAAAGATATCACAGAGTGCAGTTACGTGACAATGGACAATGTATCACACTAAAACAAATGCAATATCACTTAGTCTGTACAGTCTGCGATTGGGGTGCAAAAGTCCTTGGAGATCCATGACTTGTTCATCTTGATGAAAGTTAGGCGGTCTACACATTCAGGGGACAGTCAGCTGCATTTATCCATCAGGAAACCACCAGAAGTGCTGAAGACATGTTCTGTGAAAACGCTGGTTGCCGGTCCCGATAAAACCTACAAGGCGTGTGAGGTGATCTCAGGCCACGCATCCATTTTGGAAGACCAAAATGTGAAAGGGTCCAAACCCTCCCTGATGGTATTGATATTCAGTTCTAGATACTCCTGTGCCATCCTCTCCATTCATTCACCATGTGTAAGACTTGGACTCTGTTGTGCTGGTGCACGAGCTGGTCTAAAATAAGTGTCAAATGACTAAAAAAAATTGCTTCTTCCACTTAAACCACTGCTGCTGCTAAGGTTTTGACGTTGATGAATTGACATGCCAGATGTTGGAAGCCTAGAGCTGTGGTGCAAGCTGTGTGCTTCACTGTTGTCTTGGGGAAAAGCTCTCTTAAGGTTGTGTAAAAGCATGTTTCGATACTCCATCATTCGCGGGTCCCTTTCCAGGGCGGGAAGCGTCTGGCAAAATTTGGTTTTATAACCCAATAGTTAGCAGCATGCCTAATTATAACTATACAGGGATCATGTTGCAGATAGTGCAGCAAGAAGGTACTCATATGTCCGGCTCTACCATGAGGTCCAAGCCCATGCTGTGTTGGTGGCTAGGTAACAATGATGCTTGTTTCCTCCATCCCCTCCCGCCAACCACAAACAAAAGAGAGGGGAAGATTATCCTCTACATCTGACAGTTGCTCGCCCATCACCTCTTCCTCCTCCATTTGTTCCTTAGCTCTTGCACCTCCAATAACAGTTTGTCTGTTATCACAAGCCCCCCTTGATCGTAGTTATCCACCCTCCCTTGGCAGTTGCCTGTGTGATGATAGTCTTGAACTTTGAGACAATGTTATCCCTTCCGCATTCTCTTCTGCATCCTCCTCTTCTTCTGGGACTACCATCTCCTCCCGCAGGCAATTCAAAGTCTGCTCCAGCATATAGATGACCGATATAATGATGCTGATGATGGCATCATCAGCGCTAACCATCTTAGTAGCTATTTCAAAACTGTGCAGAAGGGTGCAGAAGTCCTTAATGTGTGCACACTCCGTAAATGTGATGTACGCCACATCCATACTGTGTTGGCCCAGGCTATACGGCATGATATACTGCATCAGGGCTCACTGCTGTTGCCACAGTTGCTGCAACATGTGCAGAGTGGAATTCCATAGGGTCGGCACATCGCATATCAACCTGTTAACTGGCATGGACAAAGACCTCTGTATCGATGCAAGCAGATGACCAGAGGGGTGCGAACGACGGAAATGAGCACACAGCATACATGCTTTCTGGAGCAACTTACCCAGGCCAGTATAGAGGCGGAGAAAACGCTGTACCATCAGGTTGAGGACGTGAGCCATGCAAGGCACGTGTGTGAGCTTGCCTCGCTGTAGGGTGGCCACCAGGTTTGCACTGTTATCGGACACAGCCTTCCCTGAATTCAGAATCAGCGGAGACCGCCATTGATCAAACTCAGCCTGGAAAGCTGTCCACAACTCTTCAGCTGTATGACAGCGATCTCCTAGGCATATCAATTTTTAACACTACCTGATTGTGGTGAGTCCTGGCTGTGCAGTACAGAGGTGGTGGGGATTCGCTCTGCACTGATGGAGCACATGACTCATTAAGGCAGAGGTTGAGGGTGCAGGTGGAGGCCCTAGAGGAAATAGAGGAGGCAGAAGCAGTGGAGGAAGTGTTAAATGTAGAGGTTTGTCCTGCAAGCTTTGAGGATTCCAAGACTTGTGGAGCAGTGCCTGCCACCACAGCCACCAGTCACCCAGTGCCCAGCGAAATGTAACCCCCTTGGCCATGCTTACTCATCCAAGTGTCTGTGGTAAAATGCACCCTAGCAGACAGGTTTAGTCAACGAACGAGTAATGTTGTCTGCAACATGCTGGTATAGTGCAGACACCGCTTTCTTAGAAAAGTAATGGTTACTGGGCAATTGTACTTGGGGACTGCGACGACCATCAGCTTTCGGAAATCATCTGCATCTACCAGGCGGAAAGGCAGCATTTCCGTGGCCAACAGTTTGGAGATGGTGGATTTCAACCTCTTAGCTTTGTCATGGGTAGGAGGTAACCATCTTTTATGTGACCACAACTGCATAACCGTGGGTTGGCTGCAGTGCTGAGAGAGGGGGGGAGTAAGATGAACAGGACAAACTGCTGGAGCATGAGTGAGGTGCAGGTTGAGATGTTATGGTGGATCGAGAAAGTTGTGTGCTCGTTCTCTGAGATCGATCAAAAACAGCAGGCATGTCCGCTTCCATTACAGCTGACAGCACGCTCAGTCAGCATGACTGGAGCGGTTAAAGAACGCGATGTTCTGTGGTTGAAGACCTGCATCACAATAGTTGGCATAGTAACAGAGGAGGAGGAAGCAGCAGATGCAAATGATGGGGTGGCTGATGGTTGTTGAGGTCCCCATTTTTGCGCAGTGGGATTCCCACAGTAACGCATGTTGATTGCGCATGTGAGGGTTCATAATGTAGTAGTCAAATTATTACCTCCACTCAGTTTGTTTTGCAAAGTTGGCAGATTACATGAGTTGGCTCATCCTTTGCTGGGTCAAATCCTTGCCAGCCCTATGAGATGCAGACCTGCGCATGCTGCTGGTCACAGCCACAGTTGTGGCCTAGGAAGCGTTGCTCATCGTGGCTACATCACTATGTGTCTGTGACGTACAGCGCAACGTAACCTCCTTGTCTTCCTCCTCAGATGACCTACTCAGCTGTGTGCTTCTATATTTAAGCCAACTGGGATCTAACACATCATCATCCTCTGTGTTATCACATTCCTCTCCCTTGGAATCGTCCTCCTCCTCTACCTGCCCTGGCAGCACAGTACAGTCAACGTGAGCCTCAATTATCTGAGTCTCATCAGGATCATCCTCCCCAGGGATTAACATCTGATGACAAGGGTAATTTGGGTGCCATCTCTGTGGACTGTACTGGGTGTGATGCTGAGGTGAAGGAAGAGGAGAGGCCACTTGAAGCTGCGCTTGTCATCCACTCGAGCACATGCTCTTTCTGGGCCTCATCAATAAGGCGTACCGCTGTGTGTCTGCCAAAGAAAAGTTGTGGAGTAACCCAACTAGTAACAGATGTTGTCATGTGCCTTTGCATAGAACATGACGTTGTTGGTTTACTAGTGCTTTCACTAATCTTTCCACCTACCCCACGTACACCTTGAACACGAAGCCTAATTTCCCTTCCACCAAGGCCTCACTTTTTCACAGGCATGTTGCTCAGGTAGTGTGGTAGGAGCACAGTATTTGCAACAAAAAATTAGATTTTAAACTCTGTGCCACCTCTGCAAACAGCTGAATTTCAGAGGCAGTAAATTCAAAGGAGAAATAGGATGTGCTTTATCGCATTAGTCACAGAAGAATTGTTTGAGTGTGGATGAGGCCTGTATGACAAAGACGATATGCTACAAACAATTTTAAAGTCAGATGTCCTGTACTGTATGAAGTTAGGAACACAAGACTTTTTTGTGGCCTCTGGATCAGACCACTACAACACACTAGATGCTACAAACTATTTTAAAGTCAGGTCCCATACTGTATGACACTAGGAGAATAATTTTTTGGTGGCCTCTGGATCAGGCCCCTATAACACACTTGATGCTACAAACTATTTTAAAGTTATTTAAAATGGAAGGTGTTGTGAATTCTGTTGTCGGGCTCCCTCCTGTGGTCATGAATGGTACTTCGGCTGGTTCTGTCCATGGACTTCCTCTGGTGGGTGTTTCGGAGTTTCCTTCCACAGGTGACGAGGTTAATTCGTTAGCTGGCTGCTCTATTTAACTCCACTTAGATCTTTGCTCCATGCCACCTGTCAATGTTCCAGTATTGGTCTAGTTCACTCCTGGATCGTTCTTGTGAATTGTCTTCCCAGCAGAAGCTAAGTTCCAGCTTATATTTCTTTGGTTTGCTATTTTTCTGTCCAGCTTGCTATTTTTATTGTTGTCTTGCTTGCTGGAAGCTCTGGGACGCAGAGGGAGCACCTCCGCACCGTGAATCGGTGCAGAGGGTCTTTTTGCGCCCTCTGTGTGGTCTTTTTGTAGGTTTTTGTGCTGACAGCAAAGTAACCTTTCCTATCCTTGGTCTGTTCAGTAAGTCGGGCCTCACTTTGCTAAATCTATTTCATCTCTGTGTTTGTATTTTCATCTTTACTCACAGTCATTATATGTGGGGGGCTGCCTTTTCCTTTGGGGAATTTCTCTGAGGCAAGGTAGGCTTTATTTTTCTATCTTCAGGGCTAGCTAGTTCCTTAGGCTGTGCCGAGTTGCATAGGGAGCGTTAGGCGCAATCCATGGCTATTTCTAGTGTGTTTGATAGGATTAGGGATTGCGGTCAGCAGAGTTCCCACGTCCCAGAGCTCGTCCTTTATTATCAGTAACTATCTGGTCATTCCGTGTGCTCTTAACCACCAGGTCCATTATTGTCCTGACCACCAGGTCATAACAGTACAGGTGGCCCAAAGTACTAATGCATCTCAACAGAGGGATAAGAGAAGTTCTGAGACCATTTTTTTTTCTTTGCAGTGTGTTTTGTCTCTCTTTTCCCCTTTACCTCTGGGTGGTTCAGGACACAGGTGTAAACATGGACATTCAAGGTCTGTCCTCTTGGATGGATAATCTCACTACAAGGGTACAAAACATTCAAGATTTTGTGGTTCAGAATCCGATGTCAGAGCCTAGGATTCCAATTCCTGATTTGTTTTTTGGTGATAGATCTAAGTTCTTGAATTTCAAAAATAATTGTAAATTGTTTCTTGCCTTGAAACCTCGCTCCTCAGGTGACCCTGTTCAACAAGTAAAGATCATTATTTCTTTGTTACGTGGTAACCCTCAAGACTGGGCATTTTCCCTTGCGCCAGGAGATCCGGCATTGCGTGATGTTGATGCGTTTTTCCTGGCGCTTGGATTGCTTTATGACGAACCTAATTCAGTGGATCAGGCAGAGAAAATCTTGCTGGCTCTGTGTCAGGGTCAGGATGAAGCGGAGATATATTGTCAGAAGTTTAGAAAGCGGTTTGTGCTCACTCAGTGGAATGAATATGCCCTGGCAGCAATCTTCAGAAAGGGTCTCTCTGAATCCCTTAAGGATGTCATGGTGGGATTTCCCATGCCTGCTGGTCTGAATGAGTCTTGTTATGAACAGGTAATTCAGAACCACAATGGACATTGAAGTTAAGAGCACACAAAGCGACCTGACAATTACCAAAAACAAAGGACGAGCTCTGAGACGTGGGAACTCTGCTGACCGCAATCCCTAATCCTAACACACCACACTAGAGGTAGCCGTGGATTGCGCCTAACGCTCCCTATGCAACTCGGCACAGCCTGAGAAACTAACTAGCCCTGAAGATAGAAAAATAAGCCTACCTAGCCTCAGAGAAATTCCCCAAAGGAAAAGGCAGCCCCCCACATATAATGACTGTGAGTAAGATGAAAATACAAACACAGAGATGAAATAGATTTAGCAAAGTGAGGCCCGACTTACTGAATAGACCGAGGATAGGAAAGATAGCTTTGCGGTCAACACAAAAACCTACAAACAACCACGCAGAGGGGCAAAAAGACCCTCCGCACCGACTAACGGTACGGAGGTGCTCCCTCTGCGTCTCAGAGCTTCCAGCAAGCAAGAAAAACCAATAAAGCAAGCTGGACAGAAAAAATAGCAAGCAAAAATATCACAAGCAAAACTTAGCTTATGCAGGATAGACAGGCCACAGGAACGATCCAGGAGGAAGCAAGACCAATACTAGAACATTGACTGGAGGCCAGGATCAAAGCACCAGGTAGAGTTAAATAGAGCAGCACCTAACGACTTAACCTCATCACCTGAGGAAGGAAACTCAGAAGCCGCAGTACCACTCTCATCCACCAAAGGAAGCTCATAGACAGAAGCAGCCGAAGTACCACTCTCGACCACAGGAGGGAGCTTGGCCACAGAATTCACAACAGTACCCCCCCTTGAGGAGGGGTCACCGAACCCTCACCAGAGCCCCCAGGCCGACCAGGATGAGCCACATGAAAGGCACGAACCAGATCGGCAGCATGGACATCAGAGGCAAAGACCCAGGAATTATCTTCCTGACCATAACCTTTCCACTTAACCAGATACTGGAGTTTCCGTCTCGAAACACGAGAATCCAAAATCTTCACCACTATATACTCCAATTCCCCTTCAACCAAAACCGAAGCAGGAGGATCAATAGATGGAACCACAGGTGCCACGTATCTCCGCAACAATGACCTATGGAACACGTTATGGATGGAAAAAGAAGCTGGAAGAGTCAAACGAAAAGACACAGGATTAAGGACCTCAGAAATCCTATATGGACCAATGAAATGAGGCTTAAATTTAGGAGAGGAAACCTTCATAGGAATATAACGAGATGACAACCAAACTAAATCCCCAACACGAAGTCGGGGACCCACACAGCGCCTGCGGTTAGCGAAACGTTGAGCCTTCTCCTGGGACAAAGTCAGATTGTCCACTACATGAGTCCAAATCTGCTGCAACCTATCCACCACAGTATCCACACCAGGACAGTCCGAAGACTCAACCTGCCCTGAAGAGAAACGAGGGTGGAACCCAGAATTGCAGAAAAACGGCGAAACCAAAGTAGCCGAGCTGGCCCGATTATTAAGGGCGAACTCAGCCAAAGGCAAAAAGGACACCCAATCATCCTGATCAGCAGAAACAAAACATCTCAGATATGTTTCCAAGGTCTGATTGGTTCGTTCAGTCTGGCCATTTGTCTGAGGATGGAAAGCCGAGGAAAAAGACAAATCAATGCCCATCCTAGCACAAAAGGCTCGCCAAAACCTCGAAACAAACTGGGAACCTCTGTCAGAAATGATGTTCTCTGGAATGCTATATAAACGAACCACATGCTGGAAAAACAACGGCACCAAATCCGAGGAGGAAGGCAATTTAGACAAGGGCACCAAATGGACCATCTTAGAGAAGCGATCACAAACCACCCAAATGACCGACATTCTTTGAGAGACGGGGAGATCCGAAATAAAATCCATAGAGATATGTGTCCAAGGCCTCTTCGGGACCGGCAAGAGCAAAAGCAACCCACTGGCACGAGAACAGCAGGGCTTAGCCCGAGCACAAATCCCACAGGACTGCACAAAAGAACGCACATCCCGCGACAGAGACGGCCACCAAAAGGATCTAGCCACCAAATCTCTAGTACCAAAGATTCCAGGATGACCAGCCAACACCGAACAATGAACCTCAGAGATAACTCTACTAGTCCATTTATCAGGGACAAACAGTTTCTCCGCTGGGCAACGGTCAGGTCTATTAGCCTGAAATTTTTGCAGCACCCACCGCAAATCAGGGGAGATGGCAGACAAAATTACCCCCTCTTTGAGAATACCCGCCGGCTCAGACAAACCCGGAGAATCGGGCACAAAACTCCTAGACAGGGCATCCACCTTCACATTTTTAGAGCCCGGACGGTACGAAACCACAAAGTCAAAACGGGAGAAAAACAGCGACCAACGAGCCTGTCTAGGATTCAACCGTTTGGCAGACTCGAGATAAGTCAAGTTTTTATGATCAGTCAAGACCACCACGCGATGCTTAGCTCCTTCAAGCCAATGACGCCACTCCTCGAATGCCCACTTCATGGCTAGCAACTCTCGATTGCCAACATCATAATTTCACTCAGCAGGCGAAAATTTCCTGGAAAAGAAGGCGCATGGTTTCATCACCGAGCAATCAGAACTTCTTTGCGACAAAACAGCCCCTGCTCCAATTTCGGAAGCATCAACCTCGACCTGGAATGGGAGCGAAACATCTGGTTGGCACAACACAGGGGCAGAAGAAAAACGACGCTTCAACTCCTGAAAAGCTTCCACAGCAGCAGAAGACCAATTGACCACATCAGCACCCTTCTTGGTTAAATCAGTCAACGGTTTAGCAATGCTAGAAAAATTAGCGATGAAGCGACGATAAAAATTAGCAAAACCCAGGAACTTCTGCAGACTCTTCAGAGATGTTGGCTGAGTCCAATCATAAATGGCCTGAACTTTAACAGGGTCCATCTCGATAGTAGAAGGAGAAAAAATGAACCCCAAAAATGAAATCTTCTGAACACCAAAGAGACACTTTGACCCCTTCACAAACAAAGAATTAGCACGCAGGACCTGGAACACCATTCTGACCTGCTTCACATGAGACTCCCAATCATCCGAGAAGACCAAAATATCATCCAAGTATACAATCAGGAATTTATCCAGGTACTCTCGGAAGATGTCATGCATAAAGGACTGAAACACTGATGGAGCATTAGAAAGTCCGAATGGCATAACCAGGTACTCAAAATGTCCTTCGGGAGTATTAAATGCTGTTTTCCATTCATCGCCCCGTTTAATACGCACAAGATTATACGCACCACGAAGATCTATCTTGGTGAACCAACTAGCCCCCTTAATCCGAGCAAACAAATCAGACAGCAGCGGCAAGGGGTACTGAAATTTGACGGTAATTTTATTTAGAAGGCGGTAATCAATACAAGGTCTCAGCGAACCATCCTTCTTGGCCACAAAAAAGAACCCCGCTCCCAATGGCGATGATGACGGGCGAATATGACCCTTCTCCAAAGACTCCTTCACGTAACTCCGCATAGCGGCGTGTTCAGGTACAGATAAATTAAACAGTCGACCCTTAGGAAACTTACTACCAGGAATCAAATCAATAGCACAATC
The DNA here is from genome assembly GCF_032444005.1 of Ranitomeya imitator. NCBI lineage: Eukaryota > Metazoa > Chordata > Amphibia > Anura > Dendrobatidae > Ranitomeya > Ranitomeya imitator. The sequence goes on from NC_091286.1 coordinate 526,577,988, forward strand.
ACAATCCCTATGTGGAGGTAGGGCATTGGACTTGGGCTCATCGAATACATCCCGGTAATCAGACAAGAACTCTGGGACCTCAGAAGGGGTGGATGATGAGATAGACAGAGATGGAACATCACCATGTACCCCCTGACAACCCCAGCTGGACACAGACATTGATTTCCAATCTAATACTGGGTTATGGACTTGTAGCCATGGCAACCCCAACACGACCACATCATGCAGATTATGCAACACCAGAAAGCGAATATCCTCCTGGTGCGCAGGAGCCATGCACATGGTCAGCTGGGTCCAATACTGAGGCTTATTCTTGGCCAAAGGCATAGCATCAATTCCTCTCAATGGAATAGGACACTGCAAGGGCTCCAAGACAAACCCACAGCGCCTAGCAAACTCCAAGTCCATCAAATTCAGGGCAGCGCCTGAATCCACAAATGACATGACAGAATAGGAAGACAAAGAGCAGATCAAAGTAACGGACAAAAGAAATTTCGACTGTACCGTACCAATGGTGGCAGACCTAGCGAACCGCTTAGTGCGCTTAGGACAATCGGAGATAGCATGAGTGGAATCACCACAGTAGAAACACAGCCCATTCTGACGTCTGTGTTCTTGCCTTTCAGCTCTGGTCAAAGTCCTATCGCACTGCATAGGCTCAGGTTCATGCTCAGATAATACCGCCAAATGGTGCACAGATTTACGCTCGCGCAAGCGTCGACCGATCTGAATGGCCAAAGACATAGACTCATTCAGACCAGCAGGCATAGGAAATCCCACCATGACATCCTTAAGGGCTTCAGAGAGACCCTTTCTGAAAATAGCTGCCAGCGTACATTCATTCCATTGAGTGAGCACGGACCACTTTCTAAACTTCTGACAATAAATCTCTCTCATCCTGACCCTGACACAGAGCCAGCAAATTTTTCTCTGCCTGATCCACTGAATTAGGTTCGTCGTACAGCAATCCGAGCGCCAGAAAAAACGCATCAATATTACATAATGCAGGATCTCCTGGCGCAAGGGAAAATGCCCAGTCTTGAGGGTCGCCACGTAATAAAGAAATAATGATCTTAACTTGTTGTACTGGGTCACCAGAGGAGCGGGGTTTCAAAGCCAGAAATAGTTTACAATTATTTTTAAAATTCAAAAACTTTGCTCTATCTCCAGAAAATAACTCAGGAATAGGAATCTTAGGTTCTAACATAGGATTCTGAACCACTAAATCTTGAATATTCTGTACATTTATAGCGAGATTATCCATCAAAGAGAACAGACCTTGAATGTCCATGTCCACACCTGTGTTCTGAATCACCCTGATGTAAAGGGGAAAAGAAAGACAGAACACAGTGCAAAGAAAAAAAAATGGTCTCAGAACTTCTCTTTTCCCTCTATTGAGAAGCATTAGTACTTTGGGCCTCCAGTACTGTTATGAACAGGTAATTCAGAACCACAATGGACATTGAAGTTAAGAGCACACAAAGTGACCTGACAATTACCAAAAAAAAAGGACGAGCTCTGAGACGTGGGAACTCTGCTGACCGCAATCCCTAATCCTAACACACCACACTAGAGGTAGCACTAGCCGTGGATTGCGCCTAACGCTCCCTATGCAACTCGGTACAGCCTGAGAAACTAACTAGCCCTGAAGATAGAAAAATAAGCCTACCTAGCCTCAGAGAAATTCCCCAAAGGAAAAGGCAGCCCCCCACATATAATGACTGTGAGTAAGATGAAAATACAAACACAGAGATTAAATAGATTTAGCAAAGTGAGGCCCGACTTACTGAATAGACCGAGGATAGGAAAGATAGCTTTGCGGTCAACACAAAAACCTACAAACAACCACGCAGAGGGGCAAAAAGACCCTCCGCACCGACTAACGGTACGGAGGTGCTCCCTCTGCGTCTCAGAGCTTCCAGCAAGCAAGAAAAACCAATAAAGCAAGCTGGACAGAAAAAATAGCAAGCAAAAATAACACAAGCAAAACTTAGCTTATGCAGGATAGACAGGCCACAGGAATGATCCAGGAGGAAGCAAGACCAATACTAGAACATTGACTGGAGGCCAGGATCAAAGCACCAGGTGGAGTTAAATAGAGCAGCACCTAACGACTTAACCTCATCACCTGAGGAAGGAAACTCAGAAGCCGCAGTACCACTCTCATCCACCAAAGGAAGCTCATAGACAGAACCAGCCGAAGTACCACTCATGACCACAGGAGGGAGCTTGGCCACAGAATTCACAACAGAGTCTATGTCCTTGGCCATTCAGATCGATCGACGCTTGCGTGAGCGTAAAGCTGTGCACTATTTGGCGGTACTATCTGAGCATGGGCCTGAGCCTATGCAATGTGATAGGACTTTGACCAGAGCTGAACGGCAAGAACACAGACGTCGGAATGGGCTATGTTTTTACTGTGGTGATTCCACTCATGCTATTTCCGATTGTCCTAAGCGCACTAAGCGGTTTGCTAGGTCTGCCACCATTGGTACGGTACAGTCTAAATTTCTATTGTCCATTACTCTGATTTGCTCTTTGTCATCCTATTCTGTTATGGCATTTGTGGATTCAGGCGCTGCCCTGAATTTGATGGACTTGGAGTATGCTAGACGCTGTGGTTTTTTCTTGGAGCCCTTGCAGTATCCTATTCCATTGAGAGGAATTGATGCTATGCCTTTGGCCAAGAATAAGCCTCAGTACTGGACCCAATTGACCATGTGCATGGCTCCTGCACATCAGGAGGATATCCGCTTTCTGGTGTTGCATAATCTGCATGATGTGGTCGTTTTGGGGTTGCCATGGCTGCAGGTTCATAATCCAGTATTGGACTGGAAATCTATGTCTGTGTCCAGCTGGGGTTGCCAAGGGGGTACATGGTGATGTTCCATTTTTGTCTATTTCGTCTTCCACTCCTTCTGAAGTTCCAGAGTTTTTGTCGGATTATCGGGATGTATTTGATGAGCCCAAAGCCAGTGCCCTACCTCCTCATAGGGATTGCGATTGTGCAAAGAATTTGATTCCTGGTAGTAAGTTTCCTAAGGGCCGATTGTTCAATTTATCTGTGCCAGAACACGCCGCTATGCAGAGTTATATAAAGGAATCCTTGGAGAAAGGCCATATTCGCCCGTCGTCATCACCGTTAGGAGCAGGGTTCTTTTTTGTGGCCAAGAAGGATGGTTCTTTGAGACCTTGTATTGATTACCGCCTTCTTAATAAAATTACAGTCAAATTTCAGTATCCTTTGCCGTTGCTGTCTGATTTGTTTGCTCGTATTAAAGGGGCTAGTTGCTTCACCAAGATAGATCTTCGAGGGGCGTATAATCTTGTGCGTATTAAACAAGGCGATGAATGGAAAACAGCATTTCATACGCCCGAGGGCCATTTTGAGTACCTGGTTATGCCATTCGGGCTTTCCAATGCTCCATCAGTATTTCAGTCCTATATGCATGACATCTTCCGAGAGTACCTGGATAAATTCCTGATTGTGTATTTGGATGATATTTTGGTCTTTTCGGATGATTGGGAGTCTCATGTGAAGCAGGTCAGAATGGTGTTCCAGGTCCTTCGTGCGAATTCCTTGTTTGTGAAGGGGTCAAAGTGTCTCTTTGGAGTTCAGAAGGTTTCATTTTTGGGGTTCATTTTTTCCGCTTCTACTATCGAGATGGACCCTGTTAAAGTCCAGGCCATTTACGATTGGACTCAGCCGACATCTGTGAAGAGCCTGCAAAAGTTCCTGGGCTTTGCTAATTTTTATCGGCGCTTCATCGCTAATTTTTCTACTGTTGCTAAACCGTTGACTGATTTGACCAAGAAGGGTGCTGATGTGGTCAATTGGTCTTCTGCAGCTGTAGAGGCTTTTCAGGAGTTGAAGCGTCGTTTTTCTTCTGCCCCTGTGTTGTGCCAGCCAGATGTTTCGCTCCCGTTTCAGGTTGAGGTTGATGCTTCTGAGATTGGAGCAGGGGCTGTTTTGTCGCAAAGAAGTTCTGATTGCTCGGTGATGACGCCATGTGCTTTCTTTTCTAGAAAGTTTTCGCCTGCTGAGCGTAATTATGATGTTGGTAATCGTGAGTTGTTGGCCATGAAGTGGGCATTCGAGGAGTGGCGTCATTGGCTTGAAGGAGCCAAGCATCGCGTGGTGGTCTTGACAGATCACAAGAATTTGACTTATCTTGAGTCTGCCAAACGGTTGAATCCGAGACAGGCTCGATGGTCGTTATTTTTCTCCAATTTTGATTTTGTGGCTTCGTACCTTCCGGGCTCTAAGAATGTGAAGGCTGATGCCCTGTCAAGGAGTTTTGTGCCTGACTCTCCGGGTGTTCCTGAACCGGCGGGTATTCTCAAAGAGGGGGTAATTTTGTCTGCCATCTCCCCTGATTTGCGGCGGGTGCTGCAAAAATTTCAGGCTGATAGACCTGACCGTTGCCCAGCGGAGAAACTGTTTGTCCCTGATAGATGGACTAGTAGAGTTATCTCTGAGATTAATTGTTCAGTGTTGGCTGGGCATCCTGGAATCTTTGGTACCAGAGATTTGGTGGCTAGATCCTTTTGGTGGCCGTCTTTGTCACGGGATGTGCGTTCTTTTGTGCAGTCCTGTGGGACTTGTGCTCGGGCTAAGCCCTGCTGTTCTCGTGCCAGTGGGTTGCTTTTGCCCTTGCCGGTCCCGAAGAGGCCCTGGACGCATATTTCTATGGATTTTATTTCGGATCTCCCAGTCTCTCAAAAGATGTCGGTCATTTGGGTGGTTTGTGATCGCTTTTCTAAGATGGTCCATTTGGTACCTTTGTCTAAATTGCCTTCCTCCTCTGATTTGGTGCCATTATTTTTCCAGCATGTGGTTCGTTTACATGGTATCCCGGAGAACATCGTTTCTGACAGAGGTTCCCAGTTTGTTTCGAGGTTTTGGATATCCTTTTGTTCAAGGATGGGCATTGATTTGTCTTTTTCCTCGGCTTTCCATCCTCAGACAAATGGCCAAACCGAACGAACTAATCAAACTTTGGAAACATATCTGATATGCTTTGTTTCTGCTGATCAGGATGATTGGGTGTCCTTTTTGCCTTTGGCTGAGTTCGCCTTTAATAATCGGGCTATCTCGGCTACTTTGGTTTCGCCGTTTTTCTGCAATTCTGGTTTCCATCCTCGTTTCTCTTCAGGGCAGGTTGAGTCTTTGGACTGTCCTGGTGTAGATACTGTGGTGGATAGGTTGCAGCAGATTTGGACTCATGTGGTGGACAATTTGACATTGTCCCAAGAGAAGGCTCAACGTTTCGCTAACCGCCAGTGCTGTGTGGGTCCCCGACTTCGTGTTGGGGATTTGGTTTGGTTGTCGTCTCGTTATGTTCCTATGAAGGTTTCCTCTCCTAAGTTTAAGCCTCATTTCATTGGTCCGTATAAGATTTCTGAGGTTATCAATCCTGTGTCATTTCGTTTGGCCCTTCCTGCTTCTTTTGCCATTCATAATGTGTTCCATAGGTCGTTATTGCGGAGATACGTGGCGCCTGTGGTTCCATCCGTTGATCCTCCTGCCCCGGTGTTGGTTGAGGGGGAGTTGGAGTATGTGGTGGAGAAGATTTTGGATTCTCGTGTTTCGAGACGGAAACTCCAGTACCTGGTCAAGTGGAAGGGTTATGGTCAGGAAGATAATTCCTGGGTTTTTGCCTCTGATGTTCATGCTGCCGATCTGGTTCGTGCCTTTCATTTGGCTCATCCTGGTCAGCCTGGGGGCTCTGGTGAGGGTTCGGTGACCCCTCCTCAAGGGGGGGGGGTAAAGTTGTGAATTTTGTTGTCGGGCTCCCTCCTATGGTCATGAATGGTACTTCGGCTGGTTCTGTCCATGGACTTCCTCTGGTGGGTGTTTCGGAGTTTCCTTCCACAGGTGACGAGGTTAATTCGCTAGCTGGCTGCTCTATTTAACTCCACTTAGATCTTTGCTCCATGCGGCCTGTCAATGTTCCAGTATTGGTCTAGTTCACTCCTGGATCGTTCTTGTGACCTGTCTTCCCAGCAGAAGCTAAGTTCCAGCTTATATTTCTTAGGTTTGCTATTTTTCTGTCCAGCTTGCTATTTTATTATTGTCTTGCTTGCTGGAAGCTCTGGGACGCAGAGGAAGCGCCTCCGCACCGTGAGTCGGTGCAAAGGGTCTTTTTGCGCCCTCTGCGTGGTCTTTTTGTAGGTTTTTGTGCTGACTGCAAAGTAACCTTTCCTATCCTCGGTCTGTTCAGTAAGTCGGGCCTCACTTTGCTAAATCTATTTCATCTCTGTGTTTGTATTTTCATCTTTACTCACAGTCATTATATGTGGGAGGCTGCCTTTTCCTTTGGGGAATTTCTCTGAGGCAAAGTAGGCTTTATTTTTCTATCTTCAGGGCTAGCTAGTTCCTTAGGATGTGCCGAGTTGCATAGGGAGCGTTAGGCGCAATCCACGGCTATTTCTAGTGTGTTTGATAGGATTAGGGATTGCGGTCAGCAGAGTTCCCACGTCCCAGAGCTCGTCCTTTATTATCAGTAACTATCTGGTCATTCCGTGTGCTCTTAACCACCAGGTCCATTATTGTCCTGACCACCAGGTCATAACAGGAAGGTACCGTGCTACGAGCAATATAATAAAAAATAGGCTGGCTATTTAAATACGTGTGCATAACTAACAGGGTGCACCACTGACACAGATACATGTAAATTGATGTAATTGATAGAGGCAAATAACTAGTTAGTGCACCAAATAAATAATGATTGTGCACCTGATAGTATACTCATGTGCAAAATGCAAATGGCAAAAGTGCGTCAATTAAAATGCTGTCAAAGTATATAGGCAACCAATATTAATCAGTTAATTAGGGGTATGCATCCATGCAGCCTAGTATAGTACATGGCTCGGCGCTTACCCAGCTTCGGGTTTACCCAATTCCCAGTAACGGGGTGCCTTCCTGATGGTGTGGATGGAGGGTGGGTTGCTGTGGTAAGACACTCTGGTGTCAGGCTGGAGGTATATGGAATGGACGTGTAGAGCCAGAGGTGCCCTGGCCGGCCACAAGAAAACATTTGCTCTTAGTCAGCATACCTGTGTCTTCAGGTTCAGCTCCTTCTGGATCTTCCCTAGGATGCGGGAGACCCACTCCCGGCAGATTGTATTAACTGAGACACAGTCAAAAGTAGCTTGAATGAAAACATCTTTACTTAGCACATCCATGGTCTTTACTGCATTCACAACAGGCATCACAGTGCATTGTTCTTTTTCTTTCCCTGCACCTCTCTCATGGTTACGTAGCACGGGCCCGGGTCGGACTGTCCCTGAAGGCTCCTCTGAATACTCTCTGTACAGCTCTGCTACGGTTAAGCTTTCCTCAGTCTGCTTAGCCTCAGACACAAGATCATTAATTACCGGAGTCAGTTGTCACTGGTAGAGTAAACTGCCCTTCTGTGCCAGGTTCCTTTTGTCTGTACTCACTGCTTCTGTGAGATTCCCCGACCGCTCTGTCCCGGTCCTCAGAGTTTCCACCCACTCCAGGAGCTGCCACATCCTGACGTTTTCTTGGGCACTTAGCTGTACAAGCCTGCTGTATTTTCTTCCTTCTGCTGCAGATGGCTAGGCCCCACTTTAATGGTGCAGAGCTGCTGCTGTGTCCTGGGCTTATAGCCCATGTGGACCCTTTGGACGCTCTGCCCAACTCCACTACTCCAGGAACTATTCCCTGGCGACGAAAACTAAATTTCCGAGCACTAACAAATACTCGGAGACCACCCGACCATGCTCGGGAAAACCCGAACAACGGGTACTCTCGCTCATCACTAGTTATAGGGTTTGTCCAACAAAGTACTTTTTAATGAATGGATATTGGAATAACAATTATCATAACTCTGTTGCCGGGTGTCCCAGGACTATAGGCCCTGTCCCTAACTCTAGGGGCACCCTAGCTCCCCCTGTTCCCCAAATTACTTCTGATGGTGAAGATGCCGGGGTCATGTACTGTGCCTTAGCTCCTGAATCCGCCCTCAGTGTGTACCCATCCCCCACACAGGGAAGAGGTGAGTAGAAGTGTCCTGCAATACACTCACCAGAGGATGGGGTAAAAACATTGTAGGAGCAGGAGGGGAATTAACACACCCCAAACCTAGCAACTGTCTCAGATAAATACACCAAACACCTTCTCAAACAACAACCACAAACCACCATCTCCTAACCATGCATCATAAGCTATCTCTGGCAGTGAGTGCTTGTCAGGTCCCAGATTATATATGAGATGGGAGTGTCTAACAGTGAACAGCTGAGAGTCTTAATGAAGGAAAGCTTCCAGGAGTTCTCAACTGAGCAGATTAACCCCTGCGCTGCTAAAATAAACCTGCACCATTTAATATGAAGGTGAAGTGCTTCTAAACAGTGTAGGAGTAGGATAAATCAACGCTGTGGTCTTCTGGCACCTCTCTGTCATGGTAAACCCCTGACAATAATAAGTTCCACAATTGGATGTGTTTAAAAACATATTAATGTGGTGAGTAGGGTTGAGCGAAACGGGTCGAACATTTTCAAAAGTCGCCGACTTTTGGCGAAGTCAAGTTTCATGAAACCCGATCCGACCCCTGTGTGTGGTCGGCCATGCGGTACGCGACTTTCGCGCCAAAGTCGCGTTTCAATGACGCGAAAAGCGCCATTTCTCAGCCAATGAAGGTAAACGCAGAGTGTGGGCAGCGTGATGACATAGGTCCTGGTCCCCACCATCTTAGAGAAGGGCATTGCAGTGATTGGCTTGCTGTCTGCGGCGTCACAGGGGCTATAAAGGGGAGTTCCCGCCGACCGCCATGTTACTGCTGCTGATCTGAGCTTAGGGAGAGGTTGCTGCCGCTTCGTCAGAAGCAGGGATAGCGTTAGGCAGGGTCCATTAACCACAAAACCGCTTGTGCTGTAGCGATTTCCACTGCCCAACACCACCTTCGGTGTGCAGGGACAGTGGAAGCTCCTTTTTTTTTTTTTTTTCCTCAGCGCTGTAGCTCATTGGGCTGCCCTAGAAGGCTCCCTGATAGCTGCATTGCTGTGTGTACGCCGCTGTGCAAACCAACTGCTTTTTTCAAAGCACAAATCCTCTTGTTCCTTCCTTTCTGCACAGCTATCTTGTTTGTTTGTCCACACTTTTTATTTAATTTGTGCACCAGTCCACTCCTTATTGCTGCCTGCCATACCTGGCTGAGATTACTGCAGGGAGATAGTAATTGAAGGACAGTTCCTTTTTTTTTTTTTTTTTTTTTTTTGTGGGAGATTAAGATTGACATTTCTGCTAGAGTGCCATCTCTGTCTGTGTCATCTCTCACTCAGTGGGCCATAGAAAGCCTATTTATTTTTTTGCTTGATTTGGGTTCCAAAATCTACCAGAAAAAATCACATCATCAATCAGTGGGAGAAAAATATTGGCCTCAGGGCTTGTGTGCCACTCCTTACTCCTGTGTGTGCCATCTCTCACTCAGTGGGCCATAGAAAGCCTATTAATTTTTTTGCTTGATTTGGGTTCTAAATTCTACCTGAAAAAATCAATAAATCAATCAGTGGGAGATTAATATTGGCCTTTGGGCTTGTGTGCCAGTCCTAAGCGTGCCATCTCTCTCTCTCTCAGATAGTGGGCCATAGAAAGCCTATTTTTTTATTATTTTATTGGGTTTATAAATTTTCCCTGGAAAAAAAAAAAAGTGGGAGATTAATATTGGCCTCTGGGCTTGTGTGCCAGTCCTGAGCGTGCCATCTCTCTCACAAATAGTGGGCCATAGAAAGCCTATTTATTTTTTTGGTTGATTTGGGTTCATAATTCTACCTGAAAAAATCAATCAATCAATCAGTGGGAGATTAATATTGGCCTTTGGGCTTGTGTGCCAGTCCTAAGCGTGCCATCTCTCTCTCTCAGATAGTGGGCCATAGAAAGCCTATTTATTATTATTTTTTTATTGGGTTTATAAATTTTCCCTGGAAAAAAAAAAAAATGGGAGATTAATATTGGCCTCTGGGCTTGTGTGCCAGTCCTGAGCGTGCCATCTCTCTCACAAATAGTGGGCCATAGAAAGCCTATTTATTTTTTTGGTTGATTTGGGTTCCTAATTCTACCTGAAAAAATCAATCAATCAATCAGTGGGAGAAAAATATTGGCCTCAGGGCTTGTGTGCCACTCCTTACTCCTGTGTGTGCCATCTCTCACTCAGTGGGCCATAGAAAGCCTATTAATTTTTTTGCTTGATTTGGGTTCTAAATTCTACCTGAAAAAATCATTAAATCAATCAGTGGGAGATTAATATTGGCCTCTGGGCTTGTGTGCCACTCCTGACTCCTGTGTGCGTCATCTGTCACTCAGTGGGCCCTAGAAAGCCTATTTTTTGTTTTATTTGTTTTCTAAATTCTCCCTGAAACAATCATTTTATTTTCTTTGGTTTCTAAATTATTCCTGAAAAAAATCATTTTTTTTGTATTTTTTTTTCTCTCAAGTCTCCCTGAAAAAAAAAAAAAAAAAAAAAATCTGTGGGAGATTCATATTGCCCCTTCTGCTTGTGTGCCAGTCTTGACTCCTGGGTGTGCCATCTCTCTCTCTCTCTCTCCCCAATTGTGGGCCATAGAAAGCCTATTAATTTTTTTGCTTGATTTGGGTTCCAAAATCTACCAAAAAAAATCACTAAATCAATCAGTGGGAGATTAATATTGGCCTCTGGGCTTGTGTGCCACTCCTGACTCCTGTGTGTGTCCTCTCTCACTCAGTGGGCCCTACAAACCCTTTTTTTTTTTTTTTTCCCTAAATTCTCCCTGAAACAATCATTTCATTTTATTTGTTTTATAAATTCTTCTGTAAAAAATAATTTTTTTTTAATTTTTTTTTTTCTGAAGTCTCCCTTTTAAAAAAAACAAACACAAATCAGTGGGAGATAAATATTTACATTTGCGCTTCAGTGACAGTCCTGCATGTGTGCCATCTCATTTGTTGCCAACAACAACAGAGTGTGTAACATTGTGGCTGATTTTCGTTGTGGTCTCACCCACCTGTAAAGGGGTAGCTAAATCATACTGAAGTTATAGCTCACCGTGTAAGTTGTGTGACAGCAACAAATACCGTTCGTTTGGTAACGTTTTTAAAACAATGAGGAAGTCTGGTGGAAGAGGTCGTGGCCGGGGGCGTTCATTGTCAGCTGGTAATGAGGGTAGTGGTAGTGGTGGAGCATCAGCTGGTCGTGGGAAAAAAAAAATTGCACCTAAGTCTGGAGCTGTGGAGCCAGGTTCGTCGTCTGGCTACACAAGGCCTCGAACGCTCCCTTTTCTGGGAGTAGGAAAACCGCTTTTAAAGCCGGAGCAGCAAGAGCAAGTTTTGGCTTATCTTGCTGACTCAGCCTCTAGCTCTTTTGCCTCCTCTCGTGAAACTGGTAAATGTCAAAGCAGCGCGTCGTTAGTGGATGTTCACGGTCAGGGACAAGTCGCTTCCTTGTCCTCTTCAGCAAAAACAACAACAGAGAAGAATGCAGCAGGCGACACAACGGGTTACTCCATGGAGCTCTTTACACATACCGTCCCTGGCTTAGAAAGTGAAGCAGTTAACAGTCCATGCCCATTACAAGTTGAATCTGACATGGAGTGCACTGATGCACAGCCACAGCCAGACTACTATCCTGGTCCTTTGACTCAGACCACAACATTGCCATCGCAGGGTGCTGATCAAGAATCAGACCCTGATGAGACTATGTTGCCCCATCACGAACGCTATACCACCGACCGACACGGTGACACAGACAAAGTTGCACACGAGCTACAAGAAGAGGTAATAGATGACCCAGTTCTTGACCCCGATTGGCAGCCATTGGGGGAACAGGGTGCAGGCGGCAGCAGTTCTGAAGCGGAGGAGGAGGGGCCGCAGCAGGCATCAACATCGCAACAGGTTCCATCTGCCGGGCCCGTATCTTGCCGAAAACGCGTGGCAAAGCTAAAACCTGTTGGAGGACAGCGTGGCCATCCGGTTAAAGCTCAGTCTGCAATGCCTGAAAAGGTATCCGATGCTAGAAAGAGTGCAGTCTGGCATTTTTTTAAACAACATCCAATTGATCAGCGCAAAGTCATCTGTCAAAAATGTTCAACTACCTTAAGCAGAGGACAGAATCTGAAAAGTCTCAATACAAGTTGCATGCATAGACATTTAACCACCATGCATTTGCAAGCCTGGACTAACTACCAAACGTCCCTTAAGGTTGTAGCACCCTCGGCCAATGAAGCTAGTCAGCAACGCAACATCCCTTCCGGCAGTGTAGGGCCACCATTTTCTGCACCACCTGCAGTATCTGTGCAGGTTTCTTTGCCAGGCCAAAGCCGTCAGGGTCAGGGAATCACCAGTTTCGTAGTAGGAAACACTGCATCTAGGGCACCGGTGGCAACAATACCATCTCCCACCGTCTCTCAGTCTGCCATGTCCACCGGCACCCCCGCTAGTTCCACGATCTCCAGCTCTCCAGTCCAGCTCACCCTACATGAGACTATGGTTAGAAAAAGGAAGTACTTAGCCTCGCATCCACGTACACAGGGTTTGAACGCACACATAGCTAGACTAATCTCGTTAGAGATGATGCCCTACCGGTTAGTTGAAAGCGAAGCTTTCAAAGCCCTGATGGACTACGCTGTACCACGCTACGAGCTACCCAGTCGACACTTTTTTTCGAGAAAAGCCATCCCAGCCCTCCACCAGCATGTTAAAGAGCGCATCGTCCATGCACTCAGGCAATCTGTGAGCACAAAGGTGCACCTGACAACAGATGCATGGACCAGTAGGCAGGGCCAGGGACGTTACGTGTCCATCACGGCACACTGGGTAAATGTGGTGGATGCAGGGTCCACAGGGGACAGCAAGTTTGGGACAGTTCTGCCTAGCCCACGGTCTAGGAAACAATTGGCTGTAGCCGTTCGCACCCCCTCCTCCTCCTCTTCGTCCTCCTGCAGAAGCGAGAGCTCGTCCACAGACCGCAGTCGCACAACCACTCCATCCGCAGCTGCCACTGTTGCACACCAGGTCTCCCATTATGGGGCAGCTACTGGCAAACGTCAGCAGGCTGTATTGGCTATGAAGTGTTTGGGCGACAACAGACACCGCGGAAGTTCTGTCCGAGTTCTTGCAGAAAGAAACACAGTCGTGGCTGGGCACTGTAGATCTCGAGGCAGGCAAGGTAGTGAGTGATAACGGAAGGAATTTCATGGCTGCCATCTCCCTTTCCCAACTGAAACACATTCCTTGCCTGGCTCACACCTTAAACCTGGTGGTGCAGTGCTTCCTGAAAAGTTATCCGGGGTTATCCGACCTGCTCCTCAAAGTGCGTGGACTTTGCTCACATATCCGCCGTTCGCCCGTACACTCCAGCCGTATGCAGACCTATCAGCGTTCTTTGAACCTTCCCCAGCATCGCCTAATCATAGACGTTGCAACAAGGTGGAACTCAACACTGCACATGCTTCAGAGACTGTGTGAACAGAGGCGGGCTGTTATGTTTTTGTGGGAGGATACACATACACGGGCAGGCAGTAGGATGGCAGACATGGAGTTGTCAGGTGTGCAGTGGTCGAAGATTCAAGACATGTGTCAAGTCCTTCAGTGTTTTGAGGAATGTACACGGCTGGTTAGTGCAGACAACGCCATAATAAGCATGAGCATCCCCCTAATGCGTCTGCTGATGCAAAGTTTGACGCACATAAAGGATCAGGCGTCTGCAGCTGAGGAAGAGGAAAGCCTTGATGACAGTCAGCCATTGTCTGGCCAGGGCAGTGTACAGGACGAGGTAGCGGGCGAAGAGGAGGAGGAGGACGAGGAGGATGATGGGGATGATTATATTTTTAATGAGGAAGCTTTTCCGGGGCCACTGGAAATTGGTGGCGCGGCAAGGCCGGGTTCTGGTTTTTTGAGGGACACAAGTGACGTGGATTTGCCTGAAACTGCCCCTCAACCAAGCACAACCGCAGATTTGAGAACTGGAACTTTGGCCCACATGGCGGATTATGCCTTACGTATCCTCAAAAGGGACACACGCATAACTAAAATGATGAATGATGACGATTACTGGTTGGCCTGCCTCCTTGATCCTCGCTATAAAGGCAAATTGCAAAATATAATGCCACATGAGAACTTGGAACTAATATTAGCAACCAAACAATCAACTCTTGTTGACCGTTTGCTTCTGGCATTCCCTGCACACAGCGCCCGTGATCGTTCTCACACGAGCTGCAGGGGCCAGCAGACCAGAGGAGTTAGAGGGGCAGAAATCAGAAGTGGCGTTGGCCAGAGGGGTTTTCTGACCAGGTTGTGGAGTGATTTTGCTATGACCGCAGACAGGACAGGTACTGCAGCATCAATTCAAAGTGACAGGAGACAACATTTGTCCAGTATGGTTACAAACTATTTTTCATCCCTTATCAATGTTCTCCCTCAACCGTCATTCCCATTTGATTACTGGGCATCAAAATTAGACACCTGGCCAGAATTGGCAGAATATGCATTGCAGGAGCTTGCTTGCCCGGCAGCTAGTGTCCTATCAGAAAGAGTATTCAGTGCTGCAGGTTCAATACTAACAGAAAAAAGGACTCGTCTGGCTACCCAAAATGTAGATGATCTAACCTTCATTAAAATGAACCACAACTGGATTTCGAAATCTTTTGCCCCACCTTGCCCGGCTGACACCTAGCTTTCCTATGAAAAGGTCTTGCCTGTGGACTATTCTGAATGCCTTTTCCAATCTCGTAATTTTCAGCACCTGATTGTCCAGCATACGACATGTTTACACCTCACTAAATGGCCAAACTCCCCACACGGGGCCGTGGTATCGACACTTGGCGACAGCACCCGTGAGAGTGCAGTTTGTCTGAAGAGGTGGGTGAGCCTGCTTTTGGTCGACGGCACTGCCACTGGGTCCCTCCTAGTACAATAAAGTGTCTCTGGCGGTGGTGGTGCGCACCCAACGTCAGACACACCGTTGTAATATGAGGGGCCCTGGGCCTGTACCGCCGGCCACAAGACAGTTTCCCCCCACCCCAGCTCAAACAGTGCTCTACCACTTGCAAAATTATCTCACAGCTCCACCAATGTTTAGTCTATGCGCTGACATCCTTCAATGCCTGCCACTGACAATACCATTGTATTGACATTTTTGTTATGTTAGGCCTTCGATGCCTGTCTGTGGTCACTCCTTCCACTAGGCCTCCACTGACCACACCACTGCTGCCCGTGTACCCCTGGAACCAATTTAAAATTGCCTACAGCCATGTGTTATTATTTTAGGCCTTCGATGCCTGTCTGCGGTCACTCCTTCCACTAGGCCTCCACTGACCACACCACTGCTGCCCGTGTACCCCTGGAACCAATTTAAAATTGCCTACAGCCATGTGTTATTATTTTAGGCCTTCGATGCCTGTCTGCGGTCACTCCTTCCACTAGGCCTCCACTGACCACACCACTGCTGCCCGTGTACCCCTGGAACCAATTTAAAATTGCCTACAGCCAGCCCAATTTTTTTGTTTTAGGCCTTCGATGCCTGTCTGCGGTCCATTCTTTCAACTACTACTACACTGACCAGGGCACTGCTGCCCATGTACCCCTGGAACCAATTTAAAATTGCCTACAGCCATGTGTTATTATTTTAGGCCTTCGATGCCTGTCTGCGGTCACTCCTTCCACTAGGCCTCCACTGACCACACCACTGCTGCCCGTGTACCCCTGGAACCAATTTAAAATTGCCTACAGCCATGTGTTATTATTTTAGGCCTTCGATGCCTGTCTGCGGTCACTCCTTCCACTAGGCCTCCACTGACCACACCACTGCTGCCCGTGTACCCCTGGAACCAATTTAAAATTGCCTACAGCCAGCCCAATTTTTTTATTTTAGGCCTTCGATGCCTGTCTGCGGTCCATTCTTTCAACTACTACTACACTGACCAGGGCACTGCTGCCCGTGTACCCCTGGAACCAATTTAAAATTGCCTACAGCCATGTGTTATTATTTTAGGCCTTCGATGCCTGTCTGCGGTCACTCCTTCCACTAGGCCTCCACTGACCACACCACTGCTGCCCGTGTACCCCTGGAACCAATTTAAAATTGCCTACAGCCAGCCCAATTTTTTTATTTTAGGCCTTCGATGCCTGTCTGCGGTCCATTCTTTCAACTACTACTACACTGACCAGGGCACTGCTGCCCGTGTACCCCTGGAACCAATTTTAAATTGCCTACAGGCAGCCCAATTTATTATGTTAGGGCTTCGAAGCCTGTCTGCGGTCCCTCCTTCCACTAGGCCTCCACTGACCTGTCTACTGCTGCCCGTGTACCCCTTGAACCAACATCATAAAATAAAAAAAAAAGTATTTTGCTTATAAAAAAGAAAATACTGGTGAGATATCAAATGCAGACATTTTAACATTAAAAACAAACACACAACTAAAATCTGGTACAGTACTAAAAATGGCCACCAGCTACAATTACTTTCTCCTGCAAGTAGTTAACTGAAAGGTTTTTTAAATTGAAAACACACATATGGCATCCACTGAGTGTTGTCCTGTCGCGTCTTCTTTATATTATTGCCGAGAAGATGCAAAACAATGAAAATAATAAAATCATTAATTACCAAAATAATAGAGAAAGTCAACACCACATTGCAAATAAACATTCATTCCAAATAAAGAAGCAGGGCGCGTCCGAGGGTGAGTATATACCTAATAAGAATATAATCACCCTCGGACGCGCAATGCTTATTTCCAACAGCCTTCCTTCCTAACAATCAGCCCTTCCGTGGTGTAGAGAGACGTTGTGTTACACTCCAAGGTGTTCCCCAGGTTGCCTTTCCTGAGCTTCGATCTTCCGGCTCTCGTTTAGTAGTTGTTGGAAACTACGCTGCATTAGGCCTTCAAATTGGGTATGGGGTGTAGAGACAGGGTGTGTTACACTCCAAGGTGTTCCCCAGGTTGCCTTTCCTGAGCTTCGATCTTCCGGCTCTCGTTTAGTAGTTCTTGGAAACTACACTGCATTAGGCCTTCAAATTGGGTATGGGGTGTAGAGAGAGGGTGTGTTACACTCCAAGGTGTTCCCCAGGTTGCCTTTCCTGAGCTTCGATCTTCCGGCTCTCGTTTAGTAGTTCTTGGAAACTACACTGCATTAGGCCTTCAAATTGGGTATGGGGTGTAGAGAGAGGGTGTGTTACACTCCAAGGTGTTCCCCAGGTTGCCTTTCCTGAGCTTCGATCTTCATGCTCTCGTTTAGTAGTTGTCGGAAACTACGCTGCATTAGGCCTACAAATTGGGTATGGGGTGTAGAGAGAGGGTTTGTTACACTCCAAGGTGTTCCCCAGGTTGCCTTTCCTGAGCTTCGATCTTCTGGCTCTCGTTTAGTAGTTGTTGGAAACTACGCTGCATTAGGCCTTCAAATTGGGTATGGGGTGTAGAGAGAGGGTGTGCTACACTCCAAGGTGTTCCCCAGGTTGCCTTTCCTGAGCTTCGATCTTCCGGCTCTCGTTTAGTAGTTCTTGGAAACTACACTGCATTAGGCCTTCAAATTGGGTATGGGGTGTAGAGAGAGGGTGTGTTACACTCCAAGGTGTTCCCCAGGTTGCCTTTCCTGAGCTTCGATATTCCGGCTCTCGTTTAGTAGTTGTTGGAAACTACACTGCATTAGGCCTACAAATTTGGTATGGGGGAAACATTGGCGCATCTGCGGTCCCTCCTTCCTCTAGGCCTCCACTGACCTGTCTACTGCTGCCCGTGTTCCCCTGGAACCAATTTAAAATTGCCTACAGGCAGCCCAATTTATTATGTTAGGGCTTCGAAGCCTGTCTGCGGTCCCTCCTTCCACTAGGCCTCCACTGACCTGTCTACTGCTGCCCGCGTACCCCTTGAACCAACATCATAAAATAAAAAAAAAAGTATTTTGCTTATAAAAAAGAAAATACTGGTGAGATATCAAATGCAGACATTTTAACATTAAAAACAAACACACAACTAAAATCTGGTACAGTACTAAAAATGGCCACCAGCTACAATTACTTTCTCCTGCAAGTAGTTAACTGAAAGGTTTTTTAAATTGAAAACACACATATGGCATCCACCGAGTGTTGTCCTGTCGCGTCTTCTTTATATTATTGCCGAGAAGATGCAAAACAATGAAAATAATAAAATCATTAATTACCAAAATAATAGAGAAAGTCAACACCACATTGCAAATAAACATTCATTCCAAATAAAGAAGCAGGGCGCGTCCGAGGGTGAGTATATACCTAATAAGAATATAATCACCCTCGGACGCGCAATGCTTATTTCCAACAGCCTTCCTTCCTAAGAATCAGCCCTTCCGTGGTGTAGAGAGACGTTGTGTTACACTCCAAGGTGTTCCCCAGGTTGCCTTTCCTGAGCTTCGATCTTCCGGCTCTCGTTTAGTAGTTGTTGGAAACTACGCTGCATTAGGCCTTCAAATTGGGTATGGGGTGTAGAGAGATGGTGTGTTCCACTCCAAGGTGTTCCCCAGGTTGCCTTTCCTGAGCTTCGATCTTCCGGCTCTCGTTTAGTAGTTCTTGGAAACTACACTGCATTAGGCCTTCAAATTGGGTATGGGGTGTAGAGAGAGGGTGTGTTACACTCCAAGGTGTTCCCCAGGTTGCCTTTCCTGAGCTTCGATCTTCATGCTCTCGTTTAGTAGTTGTCGGAAACTACGCTGCATTAGGCCTACAAATTGGGTATGGGGTGTAGAGAGAGGGTTTGTTACACTCCAAGGTGTTCCCCAGGTTGCCTTTCCTGAGCTTCGATCTTCCGGCTCTCGTTTAGTAGTTGTTGGAAACTACGCTGCATTAGGCCTTCAAATTGGGTATGGGGTGTAGAGAGAGGGTGTGTTACACTCCAAGGTGTTCCCCAGGTTGCCTTTCCTGAGCTTCGATCTTCCGGCTCTCGTTTAGTAGTTCTTGGAAACTACACTGCATTAGGCCTTCAAATTGGGTATGGGGTGGAGAGAGATGGTGTGTTACACTCCAAGGTGTTCCCCAGGTTTCCTTGCCATTGCTTCGGTCTTCCGACTCTCGTTTAGTAGTTGTAGAAAAGTACACTGCATTAGGCCTACAAAATGGGTATGGGGTGGAGAGAGATGGTGTGTTACACTCCAAGGTGTTCCCCAGGTTGCCTTTCCTGAGCTTCTATCTTCAGGCTCTCATTAAATTGTGGTTAAATGGAACAACTGCATTTGGCGTACTAGTTGGTTTGGGGCCTACTATCGGTGTCTGCCACTCCTTGCTGTTCTCCTGGTTTCCTGTCCTGAAATTCCATTTTCAGGCTCTCGTTAAGTAGTTGTTAATGTTAGACTGCATTTGGCCTACTAGTTGGGTTGGGGCCTACTATCGGTGTCTGCCACTCCTTGCTGTTCTCCTCCACTGAACAAAGCTGTGCCGCCTGTTTACTACGGTTGCCAATTTTGAACTGCATTTCGACTACTTACTGATTTGGCCCTACTCTCTGTGTCAGCCTCTCATTCCAGTTGTCCTCCACTGCAATGCCCCCTGGTTATTCCTGTGTTACCAATTTTGAACTGCATTTAGCCCACTTCATCGTGCCCATTGCCCAGCCAGTGATAGATGAGTCTGCTGGTACATTGACCCATAACGCAACATTCCCCGTGCATGCTACACAACAACATTGTGACCCTGCTGAAAGTCAGGTTGCTCTTCCCGCATACCATACCACCTTACACGGGGACAAAGAGGAAGGTGCAGATGAAAGTGCAGGTTCCTTCATCAGGTGGGGGGAGGAATACTAGTTGGCGACGTCACTGGCACAGGGCCTCTCATAGTACGCAAAAGTGTTGCTGCCGGTGGGAGGCGCCCCCGCCGTGCAAACACACCGCTGTACTTTGAGGAGCCCTGTGCCAGTGCCAATGCCAACAAGTGGGCCCCCCCTGCTTGCTCAGGATCACAGCACTTGCAAAGTTGAAATAATTACCTCTCCCTGCTCCACTGCCGTGACGTGGTCCAGATTTCCTGGGCCCACTAATTATTTGAACCAGCCCTACCACACACAACTTTAGCCAAATGACCCCCAATTTCAAATGCCTTCCAATTATTATAAGGTAAATTACGCTTGACAAGCTTCATTAAGAAGAATGGATGGTTTTGACATTAAAATGGGCACTCTAGGTGTTTTCCTGGCCCCCACTCACTGCCGACTATGCTGCCCCATTGACTTGCATTGGGTTTCGTGTTTCGGTCGATCCCGACTTTACGTCATAATCGGCCGATTTCACTTGACCCGACTTTTGAGATAGTCGGGTTTCGCGAAACCCGGCTCGACTCTAAAAAGGTCAAGGTCGCTCAACTCTAGTGGTGAGATAATCTTATAAATGTGTCCATACTATGTACTATATAATGGCTGTTTGCAACCATTCATGATTGCTGAAAAATCTGATCATTAGTACCCATCAATCAGGAAAGTGTCCCAAAGTCCTCTGGGTCAAAGTAGAGATAGTGACTACCCACACTGTTGGACTGGGGTGTCAAAAGCCCACCAGTAAGATTGACTATTGGAAGCTAAATATTCTGCTTCATGAAATATTATATTACCCACACTGTTGGACTGGGGTGTCAAAAGCCCACCAGTAACATTGACTATCAGGAGCCCAATATTCAGTTTTATGAAATATTATATTACTTTCATTCTCAAATTTACCGATGTTTCTATAAAATAAACTATATATTTGTTAATTGAATGGTGAATAATTCAATTAACAAACTATGGAATACTCAAGCCCATCATCATGGAAGCCATCGAGGGAGGAAAATTGGAGGTGAGTGTAATGAAATGTTTGCTTGCCAGCATCTATGCAGACATGCAGGCACTAAAAACAAAATACACAGCAATTGAAACTCAGACATCCCATAACGTTCAAATATTTGGATAAGCTACACAGGATCTCCACAATATTGTGCAAGATCTAAGCAATAAAATTGTACAGCAGTGTGAGTAGATCCTTCAAATACAAAATCAACATATAGCTCTGGACCCTCCACCGACCCTTCCACCTCTCAGGTTCGGTGGAGACCGTGACAAATTTTGTAGATTCATCAGCCAGTGCAGATTGTACTTTGGTGCACACCCTGCTCACTTCCATACTGACAGATCAAAAGTATTGTGTATCAGCTTTAGTCTGGGCCAGCCCCTGTATTGAAACACGCGATGATTGACTTAATAACCTGGAGGTCTTCCTATGAGATATGAGCCAGGTGTTTGATGATTTTAATCGTTGTGCAACAGCTTCAGCTACAATGATGGCTTTACATCAGGGTAAGCACTCCGTTATAGAGTACGCCACAGAATTCAGAAGATGGGTAATTGGTACTGAATGGAATAATGCTGCAAAATTATCTTTTTTTAAGTACGGACTCTCCAGTGCACTCAAAGATGAACTAGCAGGACCGATGCTCCCACAAACTTGGATGACTGAATTTATCATTGTATAGACGCCCGATTATCAGAGAGAAGATTGAAAAAGTGGAATTCAAACTGGTCCCGCATCAGTGACTATTATCCACTAGTCCCAGAGACTGCGAGATACTGGATTCTAGCAATGCAACACCAGTGCCTTACCAAAGTGTCAAATAACACTCCTCTTCCAAGCCTCGCCATGTGGCGAAACAGTACTGTACAGACACATATTGCCAAGGTCAGCAGAAATTGTATGACAAATTTTGTTGTCATTTTTACCCATTTCTCTATGTGAAAATGTAAAATCCAGTGGTATAAAATTCTACGACATACATGTGGTGTCCATATGATTGCTGCACTCTTAGATGTGCTTAGGTGCTGAAGGTGCTCAATGACCCGCAAACCATAACAACAAAATCTGCACTATAATATGGAGCTCCTTCCCTTCTTAGCTTTCCACCATGCCTGAAAAGTATTTCCAGATTCCATGTACAGTAGGTTATTATGCAAATTGTCTCTTCAGAGAGGAAGAGGGCTAGAATTCTAGTGCCACTTATTGGAAGGTAGCAATTGTTAGGTCTCGAGTTCCCGCTTCTGCACAGGGGGAATCTCGAGCCATCTCCGCTGCGGTCTCCCATTCTTATCCAGCCGCAGTGGAGTCTGCTCAGCAGGGACGTCGGTCCCAGCGTCTTGCTCGGTCTCACTCTGTACAGAGAGTTACTGCTGCTTCTTCAGCTTCTGCCATTAAAGCCAGTGCTGGTCAGCAGCGAGCGGACTTCTCTGGGACTAAGTCCTTGTCTGCACACACTGAGCATGCCCAGGGCAAGATCTCCCGTTGGAGATCGAGGGTCATGTGCTCAGGCTCTGCAGCACATTCCATTGGTCCTCTTGGCAGGTCTTGGAAGGGCAAAGTTTCTGTGGCCACTTCCTGTGCTGCAATTATATAAACTGCGCATGACCGCACGGCCATGCGCTAGTGTACAATTGTTTATGTGTGGATGTTGTGAGTGCAAGTCGTCCTTGGATACCCCTACCCTATTGAATGTCTGTTCGCGGAAGGTGTATGGTTGCTATCTAGCGCCCGACTTATCCTACAGCACGAATCACACATTACAGCGTCCAGTTGCTGTGACCGCCAGTACGGCGCCGTGCACTTCCTCTGTGCTTTCCTTACCCAAGCCTGGGTGGTTAGTGGCATTCGTCAGTGCGGCACCGCATGCACTCTTGTGCCTTAATATTGTTATTTGGTTTCCTTACACACCCAGTTGCGGTGTTGTGCCAGCAAGGGTCTAATCGGACTTCAATCCTAGTTGGGGTTGAGTTCGCTGACTACTTGCTTGCGCTCCATGTGCGGTACCGCGGTCCTGTGACGCAACAGGATCGCTTCCTTCACGCTGGGTGAAGTTTAACCCACGTGTGTATACTTATGAGTACCGCCATATAGTCCGTCATTACTTGGCAGCAGGTTCCATCTCTGCACGGTGGACCCCGGGCTGCGAACGCACCATACTCTATCTGTCTTATTATTTGGTGCGTTCCGCTAGCCCTAACAGCAATCTTACAAGTCAATGTTGACCCTTTAACGAGCCTTGTCACATGACTTAGGATAATAGCCAAAACAGAATCTCAATTTGCAGACACTGTGTTTCAGGGTACTGCCCCTCGTCAGTGCAAAGCGGAGATCTGGTTTGGCTGTGTGAGAGGCGTCAGACCATTATCCAAACAGTTTCGTTTCTCCTTGCGGAGATCGGGCATGCTTAGCAAGGAGAAACGATACTTCTTGGATAACAGTAGGTTAATGTTCTTTACCCCTATTACCCCTTCTGTAAATTAAAAACTTTGGGCCAATGCAGCATTTCAGTGGAAAAAAATGTTAATTTTCCATTTACTTAGCTCAATGTTATACAATTCTGTGAACCACCTGAGGTTTAAAAATGCTCACTACACCTCTAGTTCAATTCTTCAAGAGGTAAAGTTTCCAAAATGGGGTCACTTGTGATGAGTTTCCCCTGTTTAGGCATATTAGGGGCTCTGCAAATATTGCAGACATTTGCTCTTGATTCGAGCCAATTTTCAGTCAAATGGTGCTCTTTTCCTTCCGAACACTGCCATGCGCCCAAACAGTAGTTTTCCACCACATATGGGGTATTGGTGTAGGAGAAATTTTGCTGAAAATTTTGGGGTCCGTTTTCTCGTGTTATTCTTGTGAAATAAAAACAAATTGGGGCTAAAACATTTTTGTGGGAAAAATGTGATTTTTTTTCAATTTTCACGACTCAACACCATTAAATTCTCTGAAGCACATGGGTGTTCAAGGTGCTCACCACAAATCTAGATAAATTCCTTGAGTGGTCTAGTTTACAAAATGAGGTCACTTGTGTGGAGTTTCCACTGTTTAGGCCAGGGGTCCCCAACTCCAGGCCTCGAGGGCCGCCAACAGTGCAGGTTTTCAGGATTTCTTTAGTATTGCATCGGTGGTAATGTGATCATCTGCACAGGTGATGATTCCAACCCCTGTGCAATACTAAGGAAATCCTGAAAACCTGCACTGTTGGCGGTCCTCGAGGCCTGGAGTTGGGGACCACTGGTTTAGGCCCATCAGAGGTTCTGCAAACATGACATGGCATCCACTATCGATTCAAGACAATTTTGTATTCCAAAAAGTCAAAGGGTGCCCCTTGCCATCTGAGCCCTACTGTGCACCCAAAACAGCAGATATCCACCATATATGAAATATCGGTGTACTGAGGAGAAATTGCAAAGTAAATTTTGGTGTTCATTTTCTCCTGTTACCCTTGTGAAAATGAACAATTTGGGGCTAAAGCAACATTTTTGTTAGAAAAATTTAAATGTTAATTTTTTCCTTCCACAATGCTTTACTTCCTGTGAAGCACCTAAAGGATTAATAAACTTCTTGAATGTGGTTTTGAGCACTTTGTGGGGTGCAGTTTTCAAAATGAGAAATTGCTCATAAACTATATTAATCCTTATTTCTTCCTAACAAAAATATATGTTTCAAAAATTATGCTGATGTAAAATAAACACAAAAGTTTGAAAATTGCAAATTTTTTTTCCAAAATTTGGATATTTTTACAAATAAACACCAAAAATATTGACCTAAATTTACCACTAACATAAAGTACAATGTGTCACGGAGAAACAATATCAGAATCACTGGGATTCGTTGAAGTGTTCCAGAGTTACTACCTAAAGTAAGAATTGTAAAATTTGGCTTGGTCAGGAAGGTTAATACAGGCTGGGTGGTGAAGATGTTAATTGAACAACACTTTTAAGCATTTCTTTCTGGCACATAGAAGAATTTATAGTTCCCATTACAATCATAGAGTTAAAGGAATCCGGTCATGTTCCCAAATGCTGTTAACCTGCAGATATGAGGTTAATCAGCACTGCTGAGATGGCTGTGAGTCAGTGCCAGGGGCACGATTACAGATGCTGCTCACTATATACTGAGCTGTGACTGAAGCCACGTCTGTCGTGTCTCTATGACTGAAAGCTGGAGGCTGCTGAGAGAAGTAAAGTTACCGTAATTTCCTCTCCGTAACTGGTCTTTCGGGTTTATAGTGTTTGGGATATGACAGGTTATCTTTAAATACCATCTGTGTCAGCCCCCTACATGTTCTTAGCTATATGGCCACTAACTACTTGATTTACTCCTGGCATGTACTTACCTTTAACCACACAGTAAATCTTTCTATGCGTTCTTTATACATCTTGCAGTACGGATACAGCTATAGGAGTAAAGTATTGCTCTTTCCAGGGCTGTACAACACATACAAGTATCACTCAGCTGCACATACATCGCCAACATTGTCTAGTGGGTGTAGAAATTGGAGAAGGGGAATGAATCATGCAGACTGTAGAGTTTATAGCATGTGACTTCCAATTCTGGGAATATGGCCGACATTGATACATGATGAGGAACAGATAGAATCTTACTGGGCACCCCTTTTTCTTTCTGACAGTTTATCTTGAGTGTAGAACTAAGAGTATCAATAGCAGGATAGAAAGCTTAGCCAAGGATGTGAGAAAGTTTGTGTCTGAACATGCACCTTATACTGTCATTTACTAGGTTTTCAACATTATAATAAAGCTAGAGAACATGTGATTAAGTCATTTTTATTTATGCCTTTTGGTCTACAATTGCAGTAAAAAATTATTCAACCCTCCATTGCAAACTAGGTTTATTACTAAAATATGCAATCTTTCAGGTATTTACAATTAGCCAATCAAACAAGAACAATGTTATTAGCTCAACAACTAATACAACAAGTGATTTCTTCAAATTCAGAAAGGAGCCAATTTATAAAGCAGTTATTGCTAAAATTGTGATATAAAACAGCTAGAAATAACGCTTGGAAATTTTTTGGCGACTTTTGGACAACTTTTTGAAGTTGAGCGAATCAGGTGCTAGACAGTGCTAGCTCAAGGCTGGGTGAAATATTAACTATAATTTATGCAACAAAAATTATGGTAATTACATCAGAAATGTACTCCAGCTCCTGAATGGAGCAACATTTTTGACAGAGGAACATAGTTACTGTAGGATGCGCTGAACAAATTAAAAGTTGGACTACTGATAGCGACATTTAAGGGGTTAAAGTGGTGTTTGGAGGTTTGTTTGGTTACAGCACCCACAACAGGATTCCAGTTGTGTTTAACAGCTGGAAATCATCTGCAATCTTAAAGGTCAGTTTAAAGGGGTTTTCTCATATTTAGAAGTTATCCCCCTAACCATAGAATAGGGAATAACTTTCCGAATGCTGAGGTTTGACTACTGGTAATCCCACCAATCTTGAGAATTGGACTGAGCCCCATGTGAATGGAGTAGTGGCCTATCATGTGCACTGCAGCTCCATTTATGCTTATGGGAGTGCATAAGACCATCCTAGTGGAATGTTTGACTATTTATGGTGGTCCCATTAAGAAAAAACGCAGCAGCAGTGTGCATGATTGACCACCGTTCCATTCATATGGAGTCCTTCAGAGACCTTGATTTTGGAATTGGTGGGGGCCAGCTTTCGGAATCCCAGCAATTGGGAATTTATCCCTTATCCCGTGACCCCACAGTAGCATAAATGCAGGCATTATACTGTATGTGGGGGCTCTGTGGAGGCCATGAAAAGGGTATCACGCTGCATGGTACATTAATGAGTTGCTCTAGAAGAAATATTTCTTTGTGAACACAAAGGACTGGGCAAGATTAGAGAAGTGGCTTAGTGTAAAATAAACATTTTCGAAAAATACTCTAACTTTCCAAGCTTGAAGACAGGTGAACACACGCATACAATGTGGCACAGCAATTTGGTAAGTAGCAGGTGACATGTTGGATCTCTTTTAGTATCTGGAGCAGATATGAGTGATGTCTCCAATTAAACTACACCCAATGTTAGAATGAAGAATTACAATATATATTACAAGTGAATCTAAGATAAAACCTACTGTAAAAAGTTCATCAATATTTGCTTATTGGGTGGACGTCTTCCAATTAGACTTTTTGTGTCATGTAACCTGATGGTCTCTTCATTTTTCCCTGAAGCGTGATTTTAATTTATCTTAAGGCCTGCACCATCAATAA
Organism: Ranitomeya imitator; assembly: GCF_032444005.1. NCBI lineage: Eukaryota > Metazoa > Chordata > Amphibia > Anura > Dendrobatidae > Ranitomeya > Ranitomeya imitator. The sequence goes on from NC_091286.1 coordinate 526,605,008, forward strand.
AACCTATTTACGTAAGTGCTGTTTCAAAGAAGTGCAATAAAATTACACACTTGGCACTTGACTGGCAACTATTAATTAGGAGGTTGAACTGGCAATATACTTAACAAAACACTTAGCAATCCTCATTGAGTGAACAAGAGTCAAGAGTTGAGCGTGAGGCTCAATCAGACCGGCCTGTTCATTGGTAATAGCCATCTGGACCAGCCACGAATCTGCCTCATTACAAAAAATATATGACATATAAGCTTTTCTGTCTTTCATCGGTGACATAAACATGTAATGCTTCGGAAAAATATAGCATGCAAAATCTTTGTCTATCATTATACAGCTCTGGCAAAAATTAAGAGACCACTACAAAATGTTCACTTTGTCTGATTTTCTCTTTATAGGTATATTTTTGAGTAAAAATATACATTTTTCATTTATTCTATAAACATCTGACAACATGTCTCCCAATTTCCAAGCAATAAAATTTTGAAAAGGAGAAATGGTCAAAATAAAAAAAAAACAGTGCTTTCAGACCTCAAATATGTGCATTATACATACTTTTGGCTAGAGCCTGTCCAGAGGGTTTGGACTCACTCCATAAACTTGTATTGAGCGAGACCGCATGGCCGACTAGAGGATGGGCTCTGGCCTGGAGTATGTCAAAGAAACCGTCGAATCCCCACAGCGCTAATTGTGTCATAAGTCTGCAGTCACACAGTCACAGAGTGACTGCAGGTTTATCAATTTGGACCGGACAACCCCTTAAAGGGATTTTATAGATTAAAAATGTGATTTTCAATAACTTTATTATAAGAGAGTCGCAAATCAAGGTACTCTTCTATCTGCCAGAGCAGATATGGGTATGAAAGAAGGCCTCTCTCTCTTTATGGAGAACCCAGCATACATTCCACAGACAGAACTTCACTGCGAACTTGCATAATTTCCCAATAAATGCATATGCCTTATTGTAACCTTAAAAGAAGATCAACAGTAGAAGCAATAATACAAACAATTAAAAATAATAGTGTAATATGTAGTTTACAAAATTAATCCTGTTAAGGATAAACTTGGTGAGGTGGATTCTCTAAGCTGAAGGTCACAGTGAGCAACACAGATGGCGATAGCACAGCGCAGCCGGATGACATGTGGATCATCGAGGACCAGTATAGTGTGGCATGAAGGAGCATAGACAGAGAAGTGTAGCAGGAGTACCAGAATACACAAAGCCAGGGGTGTGGATATACTAAGAATCTTAAGATGAATACTCAATCCAGGATTTTCAGCATACAAATGGTTAAAGTTGAATGCTATGAGCCGACAAAATGGCAAAAGCAAAGACATATGCAATCAGCAGACTTTCTTGCAGAAAGGAGTACACATCGTTTTAGGAGATTTGTGTGAACAGCATCGGTATTAGTACAGCATAGTTGATTATGCTTACAGCAGACAGCAGGTTAAATGCGGAGCAGCCATAATGAACAGGCAAACTGATAACCTGCTTGCAGTAAAAATGACATACTGTTGTAGCAGATGATCAACTCTTCTAAGCTGTCTATATGGTCATGAAGATGACAGCAAGTTGAATAAAGTGATACCCTGATGTCTGTGATCCAATGTCTTATTCTAGAGAAATCCACATTTTTCTCAATATGTAAATAAGCTGTTAAGATCTACTGGCAGGGCATAGATCTCAGCAAGAATCTATCTCTAGAGCTTATTTTAAATTAAAACTGGGTATTACCTGTGTGAGACGTAGATTAGGAGTGGAGACTGTCAGTCATTACATATCTCACACTTGTAACACCCCTTTTCTTTTATAATTAGCTGTGGGGGGACATTCTTGGAAGATCTATGTCTGGCCCATAGATCTTAAGAGCTCATTTACATATACAAAAAATGGATTTCTCTGGAATAAGACATTGGACCACAGATATCATAGTATTATTTTATTTACAATGCCTACAAGTAGTATTCAACCCCCTGCAGATTTAGCAGGTTTAATAAGATGCAAATAAGTTAGAGCCTTCAAACTTCAAACAAGAGCAGGATTTATTAACAGATGCATAAATCTTACAAACCAAAAAGTTTTGTTGCTCAGTTAAATTTAATTTTTAAACATAAAAGTGTGGGTCAATTATTATTCAACCCCTAGGTTTAATATTTTGTGGAATAACCTTTGTTTGCAATTACAGCTAATAATCGTCTTTTATAAGACCTGATCAGGCCAGCTGTTATGCTGTGCTATCAGGCAACACAGTGTGCAGTAATCAGCGCACATACAGTGATATGGCAATAACCCAAAAACAATAGAACAAGCTCTGAGACGTGGAATCTCTGCAGACTGCAATACCTGAACCTATCCTACACACAACTAAAAGCAGCAGTGGATTGCGCCTAACACTACCTATGCAACTCGGCACTGCCTGAGGAGCTGACTAGCCTGAAGATAGAAATATAAGCCTGACTTGCCTCAGAGAAATACCCCAAAGGAATAGGCAGCCCCCCACATATAATGACTGTTAGCAAGATGAAAAGACAAAACGTAGGAATGAAATAGATTCAGCAAAGTGAGGCCCGATATTCTAGACAGAGCGAGGATAGCAAAGAGAACTATGCAGTCTACAAAAAACCCTAAAGCAGAACCACGCAAAGGGGGGCAAAAAGACCCACCGTGCCGAACTAACGGCACGGCGGTGCACCCTTTGCGTCTCAGAGCTTCCAGCAAAAGAGAATAGCACAGCTGGACAGAAAAAACGGAAACAAAAACAAAGTAACACTTATCTAGCAGAGCAGCAGGCCACAGGAAAGATGCAGTAGCTCAGATCCAACACTGGAACATTGACAAGGAGCAAGGAAGACAGACTCAGGTGGAGTTAAATAGCAAGGCAGCCAACGAGCTCACCAAAACACCTTAGGGAGGAAGCCCAGAGGCTGCAATACCACTTGTGACCACAGGAGTGAATTCAGCCACAGAATTCACAACAGTACCCCCCCCTTGAGGAGGGGTCACTGAACCCTCACCAGAACCCCCAGGCCGACCAGGATGAGCCACATGAAAGGCACGAACAAGATCTGGGGCATGGACATCAGAGGCAAAAACCCAGGAATTATCCTCCTGAGCATAACCCTTCCATTTGACCAGATACTGGAGTTTCCGTCTAGAGACACGAGAATCCAAAATTTTCTCCACAATATACTCCAATTCCCCCTCCACCAAAACAGGGGCAGGAGGGTCAACAGATGGAACCATAGGTGCCACGTATCTCCGCAACAACGACCTATGGAATACATTATGTATGGAAAAGGAGTCTGGGAGGGTCAGACGAAAAGACACCGGATTGAGAATCTCAGAAATCCTATACGGACCAATAAAACGAGGTTTAAATTTAGGAGAGGAAACCTTCATAGGAATATGACGAGAAGATAACCAAACCAGATCCCCAACACGAAGTCGGGGACCCACACGGCGTCTACGATTAGCGAAAAGCTGAGCCTTCTCCTGGGACAAGGTCAAATTGTCCACTACCTGAGTCCAGATCTGCTGCAACCTGTCCACCACAGAATCCACACCAGGACAGTCCGAAGACTCAACCTGTCCTGAAGAGAAACGAGGATGGAACCCAGAATTGCAGAAAAATGGAGAGACCAAGGTAGCCGAGCTGGCCCGATTATTAAGGGCGAACTCAGCCAACGGCAAAAATGACACCCAATCATCCTGGTCAGCAGAAACAAAACATCTCAGATATGTTTCCAAGGTCTGATTGGTTCGTTCGGTCTGGCCATTAGTCTGAGGATGGAAGGCCGAGGAAAAAGATAGGTCAATGCCCATCCTACCACAAAAGGCTCGCCAGAACCTCGAGACAAACTGGGAACCTCTGTCAGAAACAATATTCTCAGGAATGCCATGCAAACGAACCACATGCTGGAAGAACAAAGGCACCAAATCAGAGGAGGAAGGCAATTTAACCAAGGGCACCAGATGGACCATTTTAGAAAAGCGATCACAGACCACCCAAATGACCGACATCTTTTGAGAAACGGGAAGGTCAGAAATGAAATCCATCGAAATATGTGTCCAAGGCCTCTTCGGGACCGGCAAGGGCAAAAGCAACCCACTGGCACGTGAACAGCAGGGCTTAGCCCTAGCACAAATCCCACAGGACTGCACAAAAGCACGCACATCCCGTGACAGAGATGGCCACCAGAAGGATCTAGCCACTAACTCTCTGGTACCAAAGATTCCTGGATGACCAGCCAGCACCGAACAATGAAGTTCAGAGATAACTTTACTAGTCCACCTATCAGGGACGAACAGTTTCTCGGCCGGACAACGATCAGGTTTATTAGCCTGAAATTTCTGCAACACTCTCCGCAAATCAGGAGAGATGGCAGACACAATGACTCCTTCCTTGAGGATACTCGCCGGCTCAGATAACCCCGGAGAGTCGGGCACAAAACTCCTAGACAGAGCATCCGCCTTCACATTTTTAGAGCCCGGAAGGTACGAAATCACAAAATCAAAACGAGCAAAAAATAACGACCAACGGGCCTGTCTAGGATTCAAGCGCTTGGCAGACTCGAGATAAGTAAGATTCTTATGATCAGTCAATACCACCACGCGATGCTTAGCTCCCTCAAGCCAATGACGCCACTCCTCGAATGCCCACTTCATGGCCAGCAACTCTCGGTTGCCCACATCATAATTACGCTCAGCAGCAGAAAATTTCCTGGAAAAGAAAGCACATGGTTTCAACACTGAGCAACCAGAACCTCTCTGTGACAAAACCGCCCCTGCTCCAATCTCAGAAGCATCAACCTCGACCTGGAACGGAAGAGAAACATCTGGTTGACACAACACAGGGGCACAGCAAAAACGACGCTTCAACTCCTGAAAAGCTTCCACGGCAGCAAAAGACCAATTAACCAAATCAGCACCCTTCTTGGTCAAATCGGTCAATGGTCTGGCAATGCTAGAAAAATTACAGATGAAGCGACGATAAAAATTAGCAAAGCCCAGGAATTTCTGCAGACTTTTCAGAGATGTCGGCTGAGTCCAATCCTGGATGGCCTGGACCTTAGCCGGATCCATCTCGATAGTAGAAGGGGAAAAGATGAACCCCAAAAATGAAACTTTCTGCACACCGAAGAGACACTTTGATCCCTTCACGAACAAGGAATTAGCACGCAGTACCTGGAAAACCATTCTGACTTGCTTCACATGAGACTCCCAATCATCAGAGAAGATCAAAATGTCATCCAAGTAAACAATCAGGAATTTATCCAGATACTCACGGAAAATGTCATGCATAAAAGACTGAAAAACAGATGGAGCATTGGCAAGTCCGAACGGCATCACCAGATACTCAAAATGACCCTCGGGCGTATTAAATGCCGTTTTCCATTCATCTCCCTGCCTGATTCTCACCAGATTATACGCACCACGAAGATCAATCTTAGTAAACCAACTAGCCCCCTTAATCCGAGCAAACAAGTCAGATATCAATGGCAAGGGATACTGAAACTTAACAGTGATCTTATTAAGAAGGCGGTAATCAATACACGGTCTTAGCGAACCATCCTTTTTGGCTACAAAAAAGAACCCTGCTCCCAATGGTGATGACGCTGGGCGAATATGTCCCTTCTCCAGGGATTCTTTCACATAACTGCGCATAGCGGTGTGTTCAGGCACGGACAAATTAAATAAACGACCCTTAGGGAATTTACTACCAGGAATCAAATTGATAGCACAATCACAATTCCTATGCGGAGGTAGGGCATCAGACTTGGGCTCTTCAAATACATCCTGAAAGTCAGACAAGAACTCTGGGATGTCAGAAGGAATGGATGACGAAATAGACAAAAATGGAACATCACCATGTACTCCCTGACAACCCCAGCTGGTTACCGACATAGAGTTCCAATCTAATACTGGATTATGGGTTTGTAGCCATGGCAACCCCAACACGACCACATCATGCAGATTATGCAGTACCAGAAAGCGAATAACTTCCTGATGTGCAGGAGCCATGCACATGGTCAGCTGGGCCCAGTACTGAGGCTTATTCTTGGCCAAAGGTGTAGCATCAATTCCTCTCAACGGAATAGGACACCGCAAAGGCTCCAAGAAAAATCCACAACGTTTAGCATAATCCAAATCCATCAGATTCAGGGCAGCGCCTGAATCCACAAACGCCATGACAGAATACGATGACAAAGAGCATATCAAGGTAATGGACAGAAGGAATTTGGACTGTACAGTACCAATGACGGCAGAGCTATCGAACCGCCTAGTGCGCTTAGGACAATTAGAAATAGCATGAGTGGAATCACCACAGTAGAAACACAGCCTGTTCAGACGTCTGTGTTCTTGCCGTTCAACTTTAGTCATAGTCCTGTCGCACTGCATAGGCTCAGGTTTACTCTCAGACAATACCGCCAGATGGTGCACAGATTTACGCTCGCGCAAGCGATGACCGATCTGAATGGCCAAGGACATAGACTCATTCAAACCAGCAGGCATAGGAAATCCCACCATGACATCCTTAAGAGCTTCAGAGAGACCCTTTCTGAACCAAGCCGCCAGTGCAGATTCATTCCACAGAGTGAGTACTGACCACTTCCTAAATTTCTGACAATATACTTCTACATCATCCTGACCCTGGCATAAAGTCAGCAAATTTTTCTCAGCCTGATCCACTGAATTAGGCTCATCGTAAAGCAATCCAAGCGCCTGGAAAAACGCATCAACATTACTCAATGCAGGGTCTCCTGGCGCAAGAGAAAACGCCCAGTCCTGTGGGTCGCCGCGCAAAAAAGAAATAATAATCAAAACCTGTTGAATAGGATTACCAGAAGAATGAGGTTTCAAGGCCAGAAATAGCTTACAATTATTTTTGAAGCTCAGGAACTTAGTTCTGTCACCAAAAAACAAATCAGGAATAGGAATTCTTGGTTCTAGCATAGATTTCTGATCAATTGTATCTTGAATCTTTTGTACATTTATAACGAGATTATCCATTGAGGAGCACAGAGCCTGAATATCCATGTCCACAGCTGTGTCCTGAAGCACTCTAATGTCTAGGGGGAAAAAAAAAAAAAAAATGAAGACAGAGCTGAGGAAAAAAAAAAATGATGTCAGGACTTATTTTTTCCCTCTATTGAGAATCATTGGTTTGGCTCCTTGTACTGTTATGCTGTGCTATCAGGCAACACAGTGTGCAGTAATCAGCGCACATACAGTGATATGGCAATAACCCAAAAACAATAGAACAAGCTCTGAGACGTGGAATCTCTGCAGACTGCAATACCTGAACCTATCCTACACACAACTAAAAGCAGCAGTGGATTGCGCCTAACACTACCTATGCAACTCGGCAATGCCTGAGGAGCTGACTAGCCTGAAGATAGAAATATAAGCCTGACTTGCCTCAGAGAAATACCCCAAAGGGATAGGCAGCCCCCCACATATAATGACTGTTAGCAAGATGAAAAGACAAAACGTAGGAATGAAATAGATTCAGCAAGTGAGGCCCGATATTCTAGACAGAGCGAGGATAGCAAAGAGAACTATGCAGTCTACAAAAAACCCTAAAGCAGAACCACGCAAAGGGGGGCAAAAAGACCCACCGTGCCGAACTAACGGCACGGCGGTGCACCCTTTGCGTCTCAGAGCTTCCAGCAAAAGAGAATAGCACAGCTGGACAGAAAAAACGGAAACAAAAACAAAGTAACACTTATCTAGCAGAGCAGCAGGCCACAGGAAAGATGCAGTAGCTCAGATCCAACACTGGAACATTGACAAGGAGCAAGGAAGACAGACTCAGGTGGAGTTAAATAGCAAGGCAGCCAACGAGCTCACCAAAACACCTGAGGGAGGAAGCCCAGAGGCTGCAATACCACTTGTGACCACAGGAGTGAATTCAGCCACAGAATTCACAACAGCCAGCACAGCTCTCTGGAGTTATCTTGGCCCACTCCTCCATGCAGATCTTCTCCACGTTATCTAGGTTCTTTGGGTGTCTCATGTGGACTTTAATCTTGAGCTCCTTCCACAAGTTTTCAATTGGGTTAAGGTCAGGAGACTGACTAGGCCACTGCAACACCTTGATTTTTTGCCTCTTGAACCAGGCCTTGGTTTTCTTGGCTGTGTGCTTTGGGTCGTTGTCTTGTTGGAAGATGAAATGACGACCCATCTTAAGATCCTTGATGGAGGAGCGGAGGTTCTTGGCCAAAATCTCCAGGTAGGCCGTGCTATCCATCTTCCCATGGATGCGGACCAGATGGCCAGGCCCCTTGGCTGAGAAACAGCCCCACAGCATGATGCTGCCACCACCATGCTTGACTGTAGGGATGGTATTCTTGGGGTCGTATGCAGTGCCATCCAGTCTCCAAACGTCACGTGTGTGGTTGGCACCAAAGATCTCGATCTTGGTCTCATCAGACCAGGGAACCTTGAACCAGTCAGTCTCAGAGTCCTCCAAGCGATCATGAGCAAATTGTAGACGAGCCTTGACATGACGCTTTGAAAGTAAAGGTACCTTACGGGCTCGTCTGGAACGGAGACCATTGCGGTGGAGTACGTTACTTATGGTATTGACTGAAACCAATGTCCCCACTGCCATGAGATCTTCCCAGAGCTCCTTCCTTGTTGTCCTTGGGTTAGCCTTGACTCTTCGGACAAGCCTGGCCTCGGCACGGGAGGAAACTTTCAAAGGCTGTTTAGGCCGTGGAAGGCTAACAGTAGTTCCATAAGCCTTCCACTTCCGGATGATGCTCCCAACAGTGGAGACAGGTAGGCCCAACTCCTTGGAAAGGGTTTTGTACCCCTTGCCAGCCTTGTGACCCTCCACGATCTTGTCTCTGATGGCCTTGGAATGCTCCTTTGTCTTTCCCATGTTGACCATGTATGAGTGCTGTTCACAAGTTTGGGGAGGGTCTTAAATAGTCAGAAAAGGCTGGAAAAAGAGATAATTAATCCAAACATGTGAAGCTCATTGTTCTTTGTGCCTGAACTACTTCTTAATACTTTAGGGGAACCAAACAGAATTCTGGTGGGTTGAGGGGTTGAATAATAAATGACCCTCTGAAAAGACTTTTCACAATTTAAAAAAAAAACAAACAAAGAAATAACATTCTTTTTTGCTGCAGTGCATTTCACACTTCCAGGCTGATCTACAGTCCAAATGTCACAATGCCAAGTTAATTCCAAATGTGTAAACCTGCTAAATCTGCAGGGGGTTGAATACTACTTGTAGGCACTGTAACTTTCTATGACCTGTATGCCCATATAGATGACTTAGGAGGGTTGATCCCACTGACAGATGCCCTTTAACAGAGAAAAGTTTGTTATGCTTACAGAGAACAAATGGTTAACCGCACATCTCAGCTAGGGAGTAAATGCACATAGCTGACAAACAAACAGGAGTTTGATGAAGAGAAAATTAACCAGCTGAAGGAAGTGCGTCACGGAATTTTATAAGATTAGGCCATGAAAATGAAAAATTATATTTTTCCACTAAAAAAGCTTCTTCGGTTTCAAATTTTTCTTTCTCACAAGGATAATAGGAAAATATGATTTCTTTTGTCCTTTTTTGTTTTTTCAAGACATTCTTACAAATCTTTTTTATTTTTTTTATTCAGTCCCACTATGTGACTTAAATACTTTCCATTTTCATTGCCGACCTGATACACTGCAGTACATTGGGTATTAAAATTTGACCTGTTAGCCCCAGTTTATAACAGGACCTCCTAGGTCTCTGTAACTGGCAGACCTTGAAGCAATTACTTGGCCTCAGGTTGCCATTGGAACCATAATGACACAGCAGTTGCAGGGTATACATAGAGGTTAAGAGAGGGCCCCCTCCCTTTTTAACCATTTAGATGACAATATTGCTATTGACAGCAGTATCTAGAGTGTTAATCTTTGCAGCAGGGTGTCAAGGTGTTTGCCCTGAGGCACACACTGACTGATAGCTGGTTCTGGTCTTCTCTGTGACATCATTGAGAAGGTCAGAGACGGGCTAAACAAATTCCTGCTATTTTAGTACACAGCCCTCCTGCTACTTTACAGTACAAAAATGTATAAAAAATGTAACACAATGCTGAGTGGCCAATGAGCAAAAATCCTGTATTTGGATCATGACTGTCCCCTCGAGGCAGCTCTGCAGCAGTATGCTTGTGCGATAATGCGATATCTCACCTGTCACGTACGCTGGCAGATTGTTTCTGCTAACCTGGTTATCTAATTTTAGTTTTGATCACTCGAGAACAAACAGCTCTGGTACCGCTGAGGAAAATATGACCGTGAAGGTCTTGAGCTTCTACTTGGTTTCTAATTTCTGGGTTATTTGTGGATGGCGGCAAATTCTGGAGATTTACTAATTATTCGGTATTGTTGTAGATGGAACGAGCTTCCTATGAGCTCTATGTCTGATGGAGAAAATCATGTAAGGCCGCAGCATGCTAAAATCTGAATTAGCAAATACCTACATAGCCAACCCCCACCTCCTGGCAGACAGCAGAAAGCCTGTGAACACATTGTTGCCATGGCAATAAAAATGTCCACTTGTTTATGACGGCTGGAAACACAGCAGCGCTGACTTAAACGTTTGCCACGCACAAAAGATGTCAGGGTGAGGTAAACTTGCAGGAAACGTACCTCACGCTTGCTTATCTGTGCTATAGGGATTTATGAATAAAACCAAACATATGAGGGTGTTAAAAATAAACATGGCTTTATCTGCTGCCGTGTGTGGAAATGGGGGACCGAGCTGGCCGAATGTCTTTTCAGTGACAAATTTGACTGGGAATTTGTAATCCCAAGTTACATCTTGTTTCAAAGACCCGGCAGAAATAATCAATAGGATGTTGCAAATTACCAGAGGAAATGTGGCCACGTGTTTCAGGGCCGCCTGATCCAATGTGAATGGCTAGGTTAAACTAAAATAGGTGTTTTTATATTTTACATAGGCAGCTAAGGAATGCAAACATGAAATTTATGCATATTGTTTTCCATCATCAGACATTTCATGTTCTGTTTGTCCATACGATCACTGATAGGACGTCCAGGATGATGTCTTCTCCATAATAATTACTTCTTGTCATCCACCACCAGTCCCGCCGACTTCCATCGTTATGTACATACAACATCTATATGGACACCAGTATTGGGACACCCCATTCTAAACTCAAAGGCATTAATATGCAGTTGGACCCCTGTTTGCAACTACAATTTTGTGAATAAGTGTTTTCCCCGTTCTGATTTCCTATTCTATTGCATGTTTGTCACACTTAAAGGTTTCAGATCACCAATCAAATTTAAACATTAGACAAAGATAACACACGGAAACACAAAATGCAGTTTTTAAATGAAGGTCTTTATTATTAAGGGAAAAAGAAATCTAAACCTACAGGGCCCTGTGTGAAAAAGTGATTGCCCCTAAACCTATTAACTGGTTGGGTTGCCCTTAGCAGCAACAACTGCAATCAAGTGTTTGCGATAACTGACAATCAGTCTTTTACAATGGTCTGGAGGAATTTTGGCCCACTCATCTTTGCAGATTGTTGTAATTCAGCCACATCAAAGGGTTTCCGAGCCTGAACCGCCGTTAAGGTCATGCCACAGCATCTCAATCGGATTAAGGTCAGGACTTTGACTAGGCCGCTCCAAAGTCTTAATTTTGTTTTGCTTAAGCTATTCGGAGGTGAACTTGCTGGTGTGTTTTGGATCATTGTCCTGCTGCATAACTCAAGTGCACTTCAGCTTAAGGTTACAAACAAATGGCCGGACATTCTCCTTCAGGATTTTTTGGTAGACAGCAAAATTCATGATTCCATTTACCACAGCAAGTCTTCAAGGTCATGAAGCAGCAAAACAGCCCCAGACTATCACACTGCCACCACCATATTTTACTGTTGGTATGATTTTACTTTTTTGAAATGCTGTGTAACTTCTACGCCAGATGTAATGGAACACACACCTTCCAAAAAGTCCAACTTTTGTCTTGTCATTCCACAGAGTATTCTCCAAAAAGTCTTCAGATAATCAAGACAAGCATTTATGTTCTTAACTTCTTATTGCTCAGCAGTGGCTTTCATCTTGGAACTCTGCCATGCAGGCCATTTTTGCCCAGTCTCTTTCTTATGGTGGAGTCATGAACACTGAACCTAACTGAGGCAAGTGAGAGGGAAGACAGAAGGGAAAGCTTTTTTGTGCTTTTCGTGCATTAAATAAGATCACTGTAATACAAGTGTTATACCATGATTAAGGGGAAATGACTCACCAGAAACACGTCGGTTTTAAATCCCTTGTTTATTGTTTTAACCCCTTTACCCTCAAGGGTGGTTTGCATGTTAATGACCGGGCTAATTTTTACAATTCTGACCACAGTCCCTTTATGAGGTTATAACTCTGGAACGCTTCAATGGATCCCCGTGATTCTGACATTGTTTTCTCATGACTTATTGTACTTCATGTTAGTGGTACAATTTCCTTGACATTACTTGAGTTTGTGAAAAAAATGGAAATTTGGCGAAAATTTTGAAAATTTCGCAATTTTCCAACTTTGAATTTTCATGCCCTTAAATCACAGAGATATGTCACACAAAATACTTAACATAAGTAACATATCCCATATGTCTACTTTACATCAGCATAATTTTGGAACCCCAATTTTTTTTTATTAGGGAGTTATAAGGGTTTAAAGTTGACCAGCAATTTCTCATTTTTACAATACCATTTTTTTAGGGACCACATCACATTTGAAGTCACTTTGAGGGGTCTATATGATAGAAAATACCCAAGAGTGACACCATTCTAAAAACTGCATCTCGCAAGCTGCTCAAAACCATATTCAGGAACTTTATTAACCCTTCAGGTGTTTCACAGGAATTTTTGGAATGTTTAAAAAAAATGAACATTTAACTTTTTTTCACAAAAAAATTACTTCTGATCCAATTTGTTTTATTTTACCAAGGGTAGCAGGAGAAATTGGACCCCAAAAGTTGTTGTACAATTTGTCCTGAGTACGTCGATACCCCATATGTGGGGGTAAACCACTGTTTGGGCGCATGGCAAAGCTCGGAAGGGAAGGAGCGCCATTTGACTTTTTAATGCAAAATTAGCTGGAATTGAGATAGGACGCCATGTCGCGTTTGGAGAGCCCCTGATGTGCTTAAACAGTGGAAACCCCCAAAATTGACACCATTTTGGAAAGTAGACCCCCTAAGGAATGTATCTAGATGTGTGGTGAGCACTTTGAACCCCCAAGTGCTTCACAGAAGTTTATAATGTAGAGTCATAAAAATAAAAAATCTTATTTTTTCACAAAAATGATTTTTCGCCCCCAATTTTTTATTTTCCCAAGGGTAACTGGAGAAATTGGACCCCAAACGTTGTAATGAATGCAAAGTAGGGGCAAACACTTTTTCACTTTTTTACACCACTGTATACAATTTCTGAGGTTGAACACTGATGTTGGATGAGAGGGCCTGGCTCACCATTCCAGTTAACCTCAAAAACTTTTGCTGAGGTTAGAGTCAGAGCTCTGTGCGGTCAGTTAAGTTTTTCCACACTAAATTCACCCAACTGTGTCTTTATGGACCCCTTCTGTAACTTCACGTGATCTCCACTTTGTGGCTTAGTTGTTGTAGTTCCTAAATGCTTATACTTTTCAATAATACAACTCACAGTTCATGTAATAATTAGGAGCTAAGAATGTTCACAAACTGACTTGTAAAAGTGATATCTATACCATTCCTGAATGCATTGAGATCTTTAGGATAATCCATTCTTTCACAAATATTTGTAAAGGCAGACTGCATTGCGAGGTGCTGGATTTTTTATGCCTGTTGCAATGGAGTTAAATAAAAACACTGAGTTCAATTATTAAGACCTGTGTCCCAATACTTTTGTCTCTATAGTGTATGTGTACATAGCATACGTAGGTCTTTATATAGGCTGTACTTTTATAAGCTTTCTATTATAGGTTTAGCTTAAATCTAAGACATTTTGGGCATTCTTTGAGATACTGTTCAATTTTCAAAGATTTCATCATATTGCCATAATTCTGAGGTATACAAAATAAGTAACATCCGTGGAACTGGCAATACTGGAAAAAACTATGAGACACTGACACATAGAGGTCAATTCTATCACACAAAGTGATGCACATTGCTAGAGTATGCCATAACTTTGTGACCGATGGGAGTCACAAGTAGTTGCTGACTCTAATTAGGAAATGTAGGCTTATCCTATCATGTGGGCCAAAGATCATGTGTGAGGAAGTAGCAGATTAGGTCAGAGATGTATAGAGGGGACAGGTTATGATTGACCTTGTTTGCAATTGTTAACATTGTGAACTGAATTCTTTGGGCATTGGGTGGTCAGTGAATAGATTAGCAGAATGGAGAGGCAGATAAGGAGTGAGTGAAAACTGGATTGAGCACTAGTGTTGAGAAAAGGAGGGGAGCAAGAGTGGTAGCTGTGAGGCCAAAGAGAAGGATGTTACACTAGTGTTGAGGATAGAAGGAAGGGAGCAAGAGTGGTAGCTGGGAGACCACAGAGAAGGATGTTGCAGTAATGTTGAGGGGAGCAAGAGTGGTAGCTTGGAGGCCACCATGAAGCATATTACACTAGTGTTGAGGGGAGCAAGAGTGGTAGCTGGGAGGCCACACAGAAGGATGTTGTAGTAGTCTAGAATGGACATGGTAAGGGCATGCACCGGGCAGTAGAGAGGTGACATAAATAGGTATAAAGTTAGTTTTTTCTATGCATGTGGCATTGTGAACTAATGGGGCAACACAAGACACAGCCATTGCCTAAATAGCAAAACTTGTGTAATTCATAAATCTTGTTACTATTCCTAAAGCCTCCAGTTTTCAAAGGATTAGAGCTACTGTTTATCAAAAGTCTATTTTATGAAAGTATCATATTTACAGAGCTTAGAGCCTTCCGTTCTCAGTTTATCTCTCCAGAGGATGTTGTGAATACCACCGAAATGTCACACCGGACAGTTTTATATCTGACACCCGCTAGATCTTAGATGGTATATGGAACATGAGCTATGCGTTCAATGATCTGCAAAGGTTTTTACAATCTGGCTTTCTCATACAAGGATTTAATTTGATCCGTCAGGCAGATTTGGGCTCAGAATAATCCACAGAAGCCAGCTTCATTAATTCTTCTGTTCATTACTTTCTTAATTTGTCTAGCAGCTCGTAGGCATTTATTGAGCCACTGAACTGACTTGATTTTAAACATCAGCCTTCATTTCTGGAACTTTACTGCAGAAGTAAAGTATGGTCCTCATTTGTGTTACTTGTTGTAGATAAAAAATAACCAGTGATTACAATGTACTTCTATCAGCCATAACACTAAAACCAATGCCTGACGAAGTCAGTTATCTTGATTATTTCATGATAGTGGTACCTGTCAAAAGGTGGCATATATTAGGCAGCAAGTGAACAGTCAGTGCTGGAAAATGATGTGTTGGAAGCAGGACATATGGGCAAGTACAGCCACCTGAGCAACGTTGACAAGGCGACAGGGTCAGAGCATCACCAAACTATCGGCATTGTAAGGTGTTTCCGATATGCATTGGTTAGTAGGAAGGATAACTACAAGACTAACAACAGAGTCATAATTGCGCAAGGCTCACTGATGCGCATGGGTAGTGAAATCCTAATCCAATCTCATAGTTACTAATGCACATATTGCTAGAAGGTTAACGTTGGCTAAGACGACAAAGTTGTCATAACCCACAAGTACATTGCATCTTGCTACAAAAGGTGCTGCATTGCTGCAGACCATTGGAGCCCATGCTGGTCTCTGTTCACTCTTGAAAGCATGTATGATGGGCACATGAGCATTAGAATGTGTCTATGGAGCTATGGAAGATCATATGGGTGGCACAATGCATGTGCATCTTTTAACCAGGGAAGAGAAGACACCAGTTTGTACTAAGAGATGAAGATAAGGAGGCAGAGGCAGTTTGATGCTATGGATAATGTTCTACAGATAAACCTTGGGTCCTGACATTCATGTGGATATTATTTTGACACATACCTACCCAAACAGCACTTACCAAGTACACCCCTTCTTATTACTGGATATTCCCTAATAATAGTGCCCTTTTCAGCAGTTAATTTAAAGTCACACTGTAAAGTAATTCAGAAATTGTTTGAACAAATAAGAATGAGCTCCTTGGAACTAAACCTGTCTTGCCCCGCAACTTGACAATCGTACAGTATTGTATTGTTGCTGTTGTGTTGCTTTGCAATAAGGTTTGTCTTTTAGAAGTTTGCCCTCCCTCTCTCCCTGTCTGCATCCCTAGCTCTGATGTCAGTAACCCCTCCTTTAGTCTTGTTCATTTTCTGAATGTCCTCCATCTTAAGAACCTTATGTCTTGCAGCTCTGAATAGTCTTTGCTACCTATTGCAGCTGTTACAGCTACTGCTAATTTAGTTGTGCATACTACACAAATTCAGCTTGAAAATAAACCTTGTTCTGAAATTTTCATATGTACATCTGCAAGTAAGTCAAGTTATCTGATGAAATCTCTTAGTGTGAGTACTAGTACATAGAAACAGCCTAGAAATGGAGTCTGAAGTGCCCTACACTAACAGCCTAGTTATGGAGTCAGAATAAAACCTGAATGAGCATGTGAGTGATGTGCTGGAACATTAGATTCATGGAGGCTGCACCTTGCAAATTACAGAACTAAAAAATCTTGCAGACAGATACCACAGGAGTCAGGACATCTTCAGAGGTCTTGTGAAGCTCATGCTCTGACAGATCAGAGCTGTGTTTGTGACATTAGGGGGGCCTCCACAGTATTCTACAGGGGATTTTATGTTTTTTTCTGATTGGTGCATATGTATGACATATATGTATATGTATGTATATATGTATAAGTAATATTACACCTACTGTAAAAAATGATAAATTGGCTAAATTAATTTAGGTCCCCAAATACTATGTAATTTATCTTGTGTTTATGTCCGTAGTGTTAAACTTAGCAGCTCATTTATCATTGCTGTTGTTTGTGCTGAGCTCACAACTCCAGTGTATTTCCGCACTTGCTTATGTCTCCCCATGGAGGAGCAGTGTATGGGTAGCCATAATCACAGGTAAGCAGCACATATATCTACTCCATGTTAAAGATTTTACATTACATTGAGTTGTGCACTTCTGGGAAAAACTCCTCATTGCTGGTTATATAGATCCCTCTGCTTTTCTCAGCATTGAGAAGTGTCTTGGCAGCTTAACATTCACATGTCGATGTAAATGAACGCTTTGTGTGCTATAGTAAGCTTCAATTCAGCAGAATATAACTTGCTGACCGAAGTGTTTAATCTGTTTAGCTGGCAAGTTCTATCACAGTGGTCACATACAAAGGTTTTAAAGAAAATCTCAGAGGATAGTAATTTAGCCAAAGAGTCAAATGATTTACTCTTTGCATTTGACAGCTATCCTCTAAAGTCCCTTTCGAAGTTGTGCAAACCTTTCCCCTAAAATACAAAAAACCCAGGTCTACCCACATAAAAATGGGTGTCGTGGTCCAAGTCTGGCGCCTCCTATCTTCATATGATGACGTCCTCTTCTTTGCTTCCTGTCGTGGCTCCTGCGCAGGCGTACTATGTCTGCCCTGTTGAGGGCAGAACAAAGTACTGCAGTGTGCAGGTGCTGGGCCTCTCTGACCTTTCCCGGCACCTGCGCACTGCAGTACTTTGCTTTGCCCTCAACAGGGCAGACATAGTACGCCTGCGCAGGAGCCATGACAGGAAGCAAAGAAGAGGTCATCATCGTATGAAGATGGGGGGCGCCGGACCTGGACCGGGACGCCCATGGGACCGGACCGCACCCGGACCGCCCCTGGGTGAGTATGATCTAACTTATTTTTCTTCTCTTTCAGGTTACATCGGGGGCTTATCTACAGCATTACAGAATGCTGTAGATAAGCCCCTGATGGCGGTGGCCGCAGCTTATAGGCCAAAAATAGGGTGACAGATTCCCTTTAAGGCTATGTTCCCCTCATGAGCTTTTGGTGCGATTTTGATGTTGCAGAATTTCTGCACCATTTCTGCACCTGTTATTTAAGTTAGGTTAGTTGCGTGTTTTCAATGCATCTTTGTGTTCGCATTTTAACCCTGCGTAAACTCACTTACGGTGCGTTTTTCTGATCCGCAGCATGACAATTTCTCTGGCAAGTATGCAGAGTTTTCTGTGCGGAATTTCCCGTAGACTTGCATTAGGTGCAGAAGTTCCGCAGGTAAAAAATGCAAATTAGTTTTTAGTGTGTTTCATCAACAGACATAAAAACCGCATGTAGTCCGCATCTAAGCATGTCAATAAAGTTTTGTCAAATCAAAAAAAAGGAAGTGTCAAAAACAAAGCAGCTCGATTTACAGAAGGACACACCAAACAGAAAAAATGCAGCATCAAAAAAGTGATAAAAATGCATTTTAAAGGAACGCACATAAAAACACAATAAAAGCTGCAAGTAACCTAATTTAAATAATAGGTGCAGAAATTCTGCAGCATCAACAATGCACCAAAAGTTCATCAGTCTAAGAAAGAAAAACCCATTACGAATTGCCCGTTATGCCATCCTTGTTATATTCCCACTTAACTAATAGTTCCCTGATGAAGCTTGGGTGAAACATGTGTTGAGGCCTGGTAACTACACTATACACATCCCTATTAGGGTGCATGACTTGATGAAAGCACTTTGCTTGTTTTTTCTGTGCATATCATTCTCTTTGTAACAATTACAGATTTATGCGGATACGTTTGCTTTTATGCACCCTTGGTATCTTTTACGTATACAGTTCTGGCAAAAATGAAGAGACCACATCAAAACCCTGTCATCGGCAACCCAATCTCCAGACCTGAACCTCATTGAAAACCTCTTGAATGTAATCAAAAGGATGACGGATAGTCACAAGCCATCACACAAAGAAGAACTGCTTATATTTTTGCGCCAGAAGCAGTGTGAAAGACTGGTGGAACGCATGCCAAGACGCATGAAAGCTGTGATTAAAAATCATGGTTATTCCACAAAATATTGATTTCTGAACTCTTCCTGAGTTAAAACATTAGTATTGTTGTTTCTAAATGATTATGAACTTGTTTTCTTTGCATTATTTGAGGTCTGAAAGCACTGCTTTTTTTTTGACCACTTCGTTCAGAAAAAAAAAAAAAATGTATTGCTTTGACATTCGGAGACATGTTGTCAGGAGTTTATAGACTAAAAGAATAATTTACATTTTACTCAATATACCTATAAAGAGAAAAATCAGACAAACTGAACATTTTGCAGTGGTCTCTTAATTTTTGCCACAGCTGTATATCCATGTATAGTTGTGGCCCTATTTTTGGATACTCTGCATGTATTTGAATTTCTATTTTCTTCATATTGTTTTAATATTTTCAATAAAATGTATATTTTATGAGACTTATTAGCACTTCCCATTTTTCTGTTGGTATTTATTACCTTGCAGTGCGTCTCTGTATGTGGTCTTTATACGTGCTCACTATTGTGTTGGTATTAAACTAATACTCTGTAGATTTTGCACTGCGGAATTGAATGCAGAAAATTTACAATGTAATATAGTAGCAGCAAAGTGGATGAGTTTTACATAATGTTATTTAGTTGCTCCATACAAATCTGCACCAAATATTCACCTGCAATGTCGATGTTAAATCCACAGAATGTCAATTTATGCTGCTGATTTTCACTGCAGATTGCACTGTAAAAGGTGACATTTATAAGAAATACCAGAGGGAATGTAGAAAATGCACAGCATATCTGTTCCATGGGAACATAACCTAATGTCGGCCTTGCTGCCGCAGCAAATATTCGTACTTATTATGTAATATAGTTTATGGGATATACAGTATACAGTAGATACATAGCTAAGCAGACTTGCCATTCAGAAGTTTGGGAAAGTGTGGCTATCACCCAGAACCAAGTCACGCAGGAATAGCTTAATAAAATAAAAGGATAACTGAAAATGTTTATTGGTGAATAGGATAGAAAATCTTCACACCAGTGCAATAGAACACCTCCTGATTCTAAAGGAGAGACAAGAAAGACATCTAGCATGGCAGTGCAATGTGCCCTGGCAATTTTTTTCCGTTAATCCACACATCTAACCCCACCCAGTCCTCTTTGTGTACCCCCACAGAAATAGTACCACCATACAGCGTAACATTCATCTAACATTTGGCTTGAAAAAGGACCTGTGTGGCTAAAACATCATATGTACTTTTTACCATTTATATGCGGTAACCAATAAAGAGAAGAATGGAGGAGAAAGTCGGGTGCCGTGGACTTTTCATGACAGCCTAATATCCCTTTTATGGCCTTCATGCAATATGACACACACATAATGTCCCTGTATAAGCCCGATTTCACTCGTCAGCGCCTCCTGTACGTGTAGTGAAAGTTTTCTCAAATACCGGAGACACTGACACATGTAGACCCATTCAAGTGAATGGGTCTATGGACATATCAGCGTGTTTTGACGGACCATGTGTTCGTGTGCAAAACATACAGACATGTCCGTTTTTACCTGGACACATGGGCGCCGTTCCCCTGCGTGTGGTGCTGAACGCGACTGTCATCCTTTCTCCCCTGCTCGGCTGGTGAGCAGGGGAGAATGAATGAAAGAAAAAAAACTACGTGGTGTCCCCCCTATATTTTTAAACAAACTCGGCAAAACTCACAGGTGCGAGCTGTTATTCTCAGGCTAGTAAGGGGCCATGGATATGCCCCCCCAGCCTACAAACAGCAGCCCGCAGCTGCCCAGAAAAGGCGCATCTATTTGATGTGCCAATTTTGGAGCTTTGCCTGGTTCTTCCCACTTGCCCTGTAGCAGTGGCAAGTTGGGTAATGAGGGGTTAATGTCACCTTCCTATTGTAAGGTGACATTAAGCCGGCTTAGTAATGGAGTGGTGTCAATAAGACACCTCTCCAATACTAATCCTATAGTTGTTAAAGGGTTAATAAAACACCACACAGTAAGAAAAAAGTCTTTTAATTAAATCAAACATCTTTATTAGTCTGCCATTCCAAGCTAGGCCCTCGATCTCCTGTAAAAATGTCAAAATAAAAAAACAACAATATACCCATACCTGTCCACCATACAGTCAGTCCCACACAGTAATCCATATCTAGGGGAATGTACAGTTTACAACCGGGAGCGGTGCTAATGCAACCCCTCCCGGCTGTAAATTACTGGGGAATGAATGAGACGCTGCGGGCGCAGGCTTAGTAACTAGCAGTGACATCACTGAATCTACGCTCGCTGCTTCTCATTCATTCCCCAGTAGTTTACAGCTGGGAGCGGTTGCAATAGCACCGCTCCAGGTTGTAAACTGTACATTCCCCTAGATATGGATTACTGCGTGGGACTTACTGTATGAAGGGCAGGTATGGGTATATTGTTGTTTTTTTATTTTGACATTGTTTTTTACAGGAGACCGAGGACTTCGCTTGGAATGGCAGACTAATAAAGATGGAAAAACTGTTTGTTTGATTTCATTAAAAGACTTTTTTCGTACTGTGTGGTGTTTTATTAATCCTTTAACAACTATAGGATTAGTAATAGAGATGTGTATTATTGACGCCTCTCCATTATTTACCAGTTTCTTGTCACCTTATAATAGGAAGGTGACATTAACCCCTCATTACCCCACTTGCCACCGCTACAGGGCAAGTGGGAAGAACCAGGCAAAGCTCCAGAATTGGCACATCAAATAGATGCATCTTTTCTGGGCAGCTGCGGGCTGCTGTTTTTAGGCTGGGGGAAGCCATATCCATGGCCCCTTACCAGCCTGAGAATAGCAGCCCGCACTTGTGAGTTTTGCCGGTTTGGTTTAAAAATATAGGGGGACCCCACATCGTTTTTTTCTTTCATTCATTCTCCCATGCTTGCTGGCCGAGCAGGGGAGACGGGATGACAGCAGCGTTCAGCACCACTTGCAGGGGAACAGTGTTTACTGTAGCGCTGCTTCCCCAGCAGCCATCTGCATGGTACTGATGCGGCACACGGGCGGCACACAGTTGCCACATGTGTGCCGCACCTAGTACACAGACGGACACACGGACATGGATATTTCTGACACCATGTTTACCGGTACCTGAAATATCAGGATGCATGAAACCAGCCTAACACAGTATAATGACTCAAAGATCCCCCTGATACACACAGTATATTGCCCCCACAGTGCTCATTCCACATAGTATGATGCCTCCACACACAATGATGCTCCAACATAAAGTATGATGCCATTCCCTTTACCCCAACACAGTATGATGCCTCCACACATTATGCTGCACAGTGTCCCCGCACATGATGTGATGTTCAAACAATATTATGCCCCTATACAGCCTCCTCACACACAGTATATTGTGCCCACAGTGCTCAACATAATATATTGCCTCCACACATTATGCTGCAAACAGTGTCCCCGTACACAATGTAATGTCCAAACAATATTATGCCCCTATACTGTGTCCTCACACACAGTATGATACACCCACAGTGTTTTCCCATTCATGACCCTTACGCAGTTTGTTGCCCACACACAGAGCGATGCCGAAACAATGATATCCTCCTCACAGTATAATGCCCAAGATTGCATCCTCCAACAGCATGATACCAGCATTGCCTCTACACACAGTATAATGCGCCCACATTGCCCCCCCAAAAATGATGCCCCACACATCCCATTTTGAACCACCCCATACAATATGATGCGCCACAGTACACCTCAAATATTGTGCCCCTCAACTGCACAAGCAAATAACATTTTTTTTAAATGCTTAGCCATGTTACCAGGATGAGAAAAGTGTCTCTCTGCTTTGTGCTGTGTGTGTCTTGGAACAGCAGGCATTATGCAGTGCTTTCATTGCACCATGTACACCAAGCCTCAGATAGCACAGTTGGATGGTGGCGCCGGGATCTAAATCTCTCTGCTCCACCATTACTGTCAATTTTGTCTGCAGCGTAAAGACATGGCACCTGTTACACCACCCATTTCACAAGACACCTCCCCCCTCAAATGAGGGAGTGTCCCAATAGATCCAGAACTATTGAGAGACATGGCTAAAGTGTGCTCCGGAACATGCAGCAAAAGCAACCTTAAGGCCATGTTCACACAGTGCGGTTTTTACTGCGGAACCGCCGCGATTTTGCCGCTGCGGGTCCGCAGCTGTTTTCCATGCAGGGTACAGTACAATGTCCTTTGATATTAGTGCTATAGCCAGGTATACTCCTACAATGTTTACTGTTTGTCTCATTTTCGGGACATTATATTGATTTATTTCTCTTTTCGTTTTCTTTTTGTTTGTTGTCCTAATGTGTGCTGTGGTATATATTCACTCTTGCGCGTGGACTTACTCGTTCTCTCTATGGTCAATAAGGCCGTGAATATTTGTATGTGGGTTATTATATACAAGTGTATATTATTTAATCCATGTGGCGTATATCTCTTATCTATTAACCCCTTCATGACCCAGCCTATTTTGACCTTAAAGACCTTGCCGTTTTTTGCAATTCTGACCAGTGTCCCTTTATGAGGTAATAACTCAGGAACGCTTCAACGGATCCTAGCGGTTCTGAGATTGTTTTTTCGTGACATATTGGGCTTCATGTTAGTGGTAAATTTAGGTCAATAAATTCTGCGTTTATTTGTGATAAAAACGGAAATTTGGCGAAAATTTCGCAATTTTCACATTTTGAATTATTATTCTGTTAAACCAGAGAGATATGTGACACAAAATAGTTAATAAATAACATTTCCCACATGTTTACTTTACATCAGCACAATTTTGGAAACAAAATTTTTTTTTGTTAGGAAGTTATAAGGGTTAAAATTTGACCAGCGATTTGTCATTTTTACAACGAAATTTACAAAACCATTTTTTTTAGGGACCACCTCACATTTGAAGTCAGTTTGAGGGGTCTATATGGCTGAAAATACCCCAAAGTGACACCATTCTAAAAACTGCACCCCTCAAGTTGCTCAAAACCACATTCAAGAAGTTTATTAACCCTTCAGGTGCTTCACAGCAGCAGAAGCAACATGGAAGGAAAAAATGAACATCTAACTTTTTAGTCACAAAAATTATCTTTTAGCAACAATTTTTTTATTTTCCCAATGGTAAAAGGAGAAACTGAACCACGAAAGTTGTTGTCCAATTTGTCCTGAGTACGCTGATACCTCATATGTGGGGGTAAACCACTGTTTGGGCGCACGGCAGGGCTTGGAAGGGAAGGAGCGCCATTTGACTTTTTGAATCAAAAATTGGCTGCACTCTTTAGCAGACACCATGTCACGTTTGGAGAGCCCCCGTGTGCCTAAAAATTGGAGCTCCCCCACATTTTGGAAACTAGACGCCCCAAGGAACTTATCTAGATGCATAGTGAGCACTTTGAACCCCCAGGTGCTTCACAAATTGATCCGTAAAAATGAAAAAGTACTTTTTTTTCACAAAAAAATTCTTTTAGCCTCAATTTTTTCATTTTCACATGGGCAACAGGATAAAATGGATCCTAAAATGTGTTGGGCAATTTCTCCTGAGTACGCCGATACCTCATATGTGGGGGTAAACCACTGTTTGGGCACATGGTAAGGCTCGGAAGGGAAGGAGCGCCATTTGACTTTTTGAATGAAAAATTATTTCCATCGTTAGCGGACACCATGTCGCGTTTGGAGAGCTCCTGTGTGCCTAAACATTGGCGCTCCCCCACAAGTGACCCCATTTTGAAAACTAGACCCCCCAAGGAACTTATTTAGATGCCTAGTGAGCACTTTAAGCCCTCAGGTGCTTCACAAATTGATCTGTAAAAATGAAAAAGTACTTTTTTTTCACAAAAAAATTCTTTTCGCCTCAATTTTTTCATTTTCACATGGGCAGTAGGATAAAATGGATCATAAAATTTGTTGGGCAATTTCTCCCGAGTACGCCGATACCTCATATGTGGGGGTAAACCACTGTTTGGGCACACGGCAGGGCTCGGAAGGGAAGGCGCGCCATTTGACTTTTTGAATGGAAAATTAGCTCCAATTGTTAGCGGACACCATGTCGCGTTTGGAGAGCCCCTGTGTGCCTATGCATTGGAGCTCCCCGACAAGTGACCCCATTTTGGAAACTAGACCCCCCCAAGGAACTTATCTAGATGCATATTGAGCACTTTAAACCCCCAGGTGCTTCACAGAAGTTTATAACGCAGAGCCATGAAAATAAAAAATAATTTTTCTTTCCTCAAAAATGATTTTTTAGCCTGGAATTTCCTATTTTGCCAAGGATAATAGGAGAAATTGGACCCTAAATATTGTTGTCCAGTTTGTCCTGAGTACGCTGACACCCCATATGTGGGGGTAAACCACTGTTTGGGCGCACGGCAGGGCTCGGAAGGGATGGCACGCCATTTGGCTTTTTAAATGGAAAATTAGCTCCAATCATTAGCGGACACCATGTCACGTTTGGAGAGCCCCTGTGTGCCTAAACATTGGAGATCCCCCAGAAATGACCCCATTTTAGAAACTAGACCCCCAAAGGAACTAATCTAGATGTGTGGTGAGGACTTTGAACCCCCAAGTGCTTCACAGAAGTTTATAACGCAGAGCCATGAAAATAAAAAATAAAAATTATTTTCTCAAAAATGATCTTTTAGCCTGCAATTTTTTATTTTACAAAGGGTAACAGGAGAAATTTGACCCCAAAAGTTGTTGTCCAGTTTCTCCTGAGTACGCTGATACCCCATATTTGGGGGTAAACCACTGTTTGGGCACATGCCGGGGCTCGGAAGTGAAGTAGTGACATTTTGAAATGCAGACTTTGATGGAATGCTCTGTGGGCGTCACGTTGCGTTTGCAGAGCCCCTGATGTGGCTTAACAGTAGAAACCCCCCACAAGTGACCCCATTTTGGAAACTAGACCCCGAAAGGAACTTATCTAGATGTGTGGTGAGCACTTTGAACCCCCAAGTGCTTCATAGAAGTTTATAATGCAGAGCCGTGAAAATAATAAATACGTTTTCTTTCCTCAAAAATAATTATTTAGCCCAGAATTTTTTATTTTCCCAAGGGTAACAGGAGAAATTGGATCCCAAAAGTTGTTGTCCAGTTTCTCCTGAGTACGCTGATACCCCATATGTGGGGGTAAACTACTGTTTGGGCACATGCCGAGGCTCAGAAGTGAAGTAGTGACGTTTTGAAATGCAGACTTTGATGGAATGCTCTGTGGGCGTCACGTTGCGTTTGCAGAGCCCCTGATGTGGCTTAGCAGTAGAAAACCCCCACAAGTGACCCCATTTTGGAAACTAGACCCCGAAAGGAACTTATCTAGATGTGTGGTGAGCACTTTGAACCCCCAAGTGCTTCACAGAAGTTTATAATGCAGAGCCGTGAAAATAATAAATACGTTTTCTTTCCTCAAAAATAATTATTTAGCCCAGAATTTTTTAATTTTCCCAAGGGTAACAGGAGAAATTTGACCCCAATATTTGTTGTCCAGTTTCTCCTGAGTACGGTGATACCCCATATGTGGGGGTAAACTACTGTTTGGGCACATGCCGGGGCTCGGAATTGAAGTAGTGACGTTTTGAAATGCAGACTTTGATAGAATGCTTTGCGGGCGTCACGTTGCGTTTGCAGAGCCCCTGATGTGCCTAAACAGTAGAAACCCCCCACAAGTGACCCCATTTTGGAAACTAGACCCCGAAAGGAACTTATCTAGATGTGTGGTGAGCACTATGAACCCCCAAGTGCTTCATAGAAGTTTATAATGCAGAGCCGTGAATATAATAAATACGTTTTCTTTCCTCAAAAATAATTATTTAGCCCAGAATTTTTTATTTTCCCAAGGGTTACAGGAGAAATTAGACCCCAAAAGTTGTTGTCCAGTTTCTCCTGAGTACGCTGATACCCCATGTGTGGGGGTAAACCACTGTTTGGGCACACGTCGGGGCTCAGAAGGGACGTAGTGACTTTTGAAATGCAGACTTTGATGGAATGGTCTGCGGGCGTCACATTGCGTTTGCAGAGCCCCTGGTATGCCTAAACAGTAGAAACCCCCCACAAGTGACCCCATTTTAGAAACTAGACCCCCCAAGGAACTTATCTAGATATGTGGTGAGCACTTTGAACCCCCAATTGCCTCACAGACGTTTACAACGCAGAGCCGTGAAAATAAAAAATCATTTTTCTTTCCTCAAAAATGATGTTTTAGCAAGCATTTCTTTATTTTCACAAGGGTAACAGGAGAAATTGGACCCCAGTAATTGTTGCGCAGTTTGTCCTGAGTATGCTGGTACCCCATATGTGGGGGTAAACCACTGTTTGGGTGCACGTCGGGGCTCGGAAGTGAGGGAGCACCATTTGACTTTTTGAATTCAAGATTGGCTGGAATCAATGGTGGCGCCATGTTGTGTTTGGAGACCCCCTGATGTGCCTAAACAGTGGAAACCCCTCAATTCTAACTCCAACACACCCCTAACCCTTATCCCAACTGTAGCCGTAACCCTAATCACAACACTAACCCCAAAACACCCGTAACCACAACCCTAACCCCAACACACCCCTAACCCTAACCACAACCCTAATTCCAACCCAACCCTAGGCCTAAGGCTATGTGCCAACGTTGCGGATTCGTATGAGATTTTTCAGCACCATTTTTGAAAAATCCGCGGGTAAAAGGCACTGCGTTTTACCTGCGGATTTACCGCGGATTGCCAGTGTTTTTTGTCCGGATTTCACCTGCGGATTCCTATTGAGGAACAGGTGTAAAACGCTGCGGAATCCGCACAAAGAATTGACATGCTGTGGAAAATACAACGCAGCGTTCCCGCGCGGTATTTTCTGCACCATGGGCACAGCGGATTTGGCTTTCCATATGTTTACATGGTACTGTAAACCTGATGGAACACTGCTGCGGATCCGCAGCCAAATCCGCACCGTGTGCACATAGCCTAATTCTAAAGGTATGTGCACACGCTGCGGAAAACGCTGCGGATCCGCAGCAGTTTCCCATGAGTTTACAGTTCAATGCAAACCTATGGAAAACAAAAATCGCTGTACACATGCTGCAGAAAAACTGCACGGAAACGCAGCGGTTTACATTCCGCAGCATGTCACTTCTTTCTGCGGATTCCGCAGCGGTTTTACAACTGCTCAAATAGAAAATCGCTGTTGTAAAACCGCATTGAAATGCGCAGAAAAAACATGGTAAATCCGCCATAAATCCGCAGCGGTTTAGCACTGCGGATTTATCAAATCCGCAGCGGAAAAATCCGCAGAGGACCAGAATATGTTTGCACATTCCTAACCCAACCCCTAACCCTAACCCTACCCCTAACCCTACCCCTAACCCTAACCCTACCCCTACCCCTAACCCTACCCCTACCCCTACCCCTACCCCTAACCCTACCCCTAACCCTACCCCTAACCCTAACCCTAACCCTAGTTCTTACCCCAACCTTAGTGGAAAAAAAAAATATTTTTTTTATTGTCCCTACCTATGGGGGTGACAAAGGGGTCATTTACTTTTTTTTTTTTTTTGATCACTGAGATATAACCTATCTCAGTGATCAAAATTCACTCTGGAACGAATCTGCCGGCCGGCAGATTCGGCGGGCGCACTGCACATGCGCCCGCCATTTTGGAAGATGGCGGCGCCCAGGAAAGAAGACGGATGGTCCCCGGGAGGCCAGGTAAGTATAAGGGGGGGAGATCAGGGCACGGGGGGGGGGGCGTCGGAGCACGGGGGGGTGGATCGGAACACGGGGGGGGGTGGATTGGAGCACGGAGTGGGGGATCGCTGTGCGGGCGGGTGGATCGGAGCACGGGGGGGGATCGCTGTGCAGGGGGGGGGATCGCTGTGCGGGGGTGGGATCGGAGTGCGGGGGGGTTTGATTGGAGCACGGGGGGTGTGATTGGAGCACGGGGGGAGCGGGCAGGAGGACGGGGGAGCGGAGCACAGGACCGAGGGGAGCGGACCACAGATCGGGGGGCTGGGGGGGCGATCGGAGGGGTGGGGTGGGTGCATATTAGTGTGTCCAGCCATGGCCGATGATATTGCAGCATCGGCCATGGCTGGATTGTAATATTTCACCATTTTTTTAGGTGAAATATTACAAATCGCTCTGATTGGCAGTTTCACTTTCAACAGCCAATCAGAGCGATCGTAGCCACGAGGGGGTGAAGCCACCCCCCCTGGGCTAAACTACCACTCCCCCTGTCCCTGCAGATCGGGTGAAATGGGAGTTAACCCTTTCACCCGGCCTGCAGGGACGCGATCTTTCCATGACGCATATGCTGCGTCATGGGTCGGAATGGCACCGACTTTCATGACGCAGCGTATGCGTCAAAGGTCGGGAAGGGGTTAACAAGGTTACACTCTGTATTTGAATAAACTATTCAGGTGTATATCTTCCTATTACTGGATGTATCCAGCGCTGTGCTTTTACAGCGTTGTGCTTTGACAGCGTTTTAAATGTAGGCGTTTCACCTAGCGTTATATCTCCATGACGCATGCGCTGAATGCTTCTATTATGGCACGTATTGTGCACCTCATTTAAGCGGCATCCGCTCTATCTTATATCATGACGCATGCGCCACATGGAACGCACTGCTGCGCTTCACTGTCGGAGTGTTCATCTCATAATGCCATACTCTCGAGACTTTTTAGAGGCGTGCATTTGCATGACGCATGCGCGGTCCTATTCCTACTATGGAACGCACTGTGTGCTTCACCTAGCGCCGGCCCTCCGGATGATGTCACTTCCAGAGTTAGTCTCGACTTGGCGTGCTCCACATTTACCCATGTGTATTTATATGGACATACTTGGTGAGTACACTACAGCTCCTATCTTTTTCTTGCTTGCGGCTACAATACCTCTGATGAACCCCCGTTCTATCTATATGGGGGGGAAACGCGTCGGGCATTGGTCGGGGAGACTGCTGTCTTTTGCTTGATTAGATGTCCGGATCCATCTGATGAAACCACATACCCACCACGGACCCATGTTACCTGGATCTATCTAACATTGCTGTATATCCACCACGGACCTGCAGATGAGTATTGAATGCTCTCTGATTTCTTTTTATGAGGGGGATCATTATGTTCTGCCCTATCATTTTTTGTACCTGTGGGGGTCCCGGTGTGGTGGGTTATGATGGACATGTGTTGTGGATTCTGTTTTTGGGCTCCCTCTGGTGGTTACTGATGGTACTGGGTGACTTGTGTTTTCTGCGGTCTCTGGTGTCCACCTGTTCTATCAGGATATGGGAGTTTCCTATTTAACCTGGCTTTCTTGTCATTTCCTCGCCGGCTATCAATGTAATCTGTGTGTCTTGTTACCTCTGCTTCCCGCTTCTGTAAATCTGCAGGACAAGCTAAGTTTTTGATTTTCCTGTTCCACGTTTTGCTTAATTTTTGTCTTAGTCCAGCTTGCATATATGTGATTCCTTTTTGCTGGTTGCTCTAGTGGGCTGATATTACTCCTCATGTGCCATGAGTTGGCACATGAGTTCAAGTAATTTCAGGATGGTTTTTTGTAGGGTTTTTCGCTGACCGCGCAGTTCACTTTTGTATCCTCTGCTATCTAGCTTTAGGGGGCTCATTTTGCTGAATCTGTTTTCATAACTACGTATGTGCTTTCCTCTCATTTCACCGTCATTACATGTGGGGGGCTGCTATTTCTGTGGGGTGTTCTCTGGAGGCAAGAGAGGCCTGTGTTTCTTCTAATAGGGGAAGTTAGTCCTTCGGCTGGAGCGAGACGTCTAGGATCATCGTAGGCACGTTCCCCGGCTACAGCTAGTTGTGTGTTTAGGTTCAGGATCGCGGTCAGCTCAGTTTCCATCACCCTAGAGCTTGTTTTGTTTTTTGTGCTTGTCCTTTTGTGATCCCCTGCCATTGGGATCATGATAGTATAGCCGGCCAAAAAGTGTATCGTATTGGCTGAAGTAGGAGGAAAAGTAGTCTGAGGAAGTTTTTTTTTTTTTTTTTTTTTTTTCCCTCAGAGTTTGCTGCCTAGCATTAATTGCAGCCTGGCTGCGTCTTACCTCCTCTTAATCCTTGAATGGCTCTGACCTCAGCTGTTTATCATGGACGTCCAGAGTTTGGCTTCCAGCCTGAATAATCTTGCTGCTAAGGTTCAAAATATACAAGATTTTGTTGTACATGCTCCTATGTCTGAACCTAGAATTCCTATCCCAGAGTTTTTTTCTGGAGATAGATCTAGTTTTCTGAATTTTAGGAACAATTGCAAGTTGTTTCTTTCTTTGAAATCTCGCTCCTCTGGAGACCCTGCTCAGCAAGTCAAAATTGTTATATCTTTCCTGCGGGGTGACCCTCAGAATTGGGCATTTGCATTGGCACCAGGGGATCCTCTGTTGCTCAATGTGGATGCGTTTTCTCTGGCATTGGGTTTGCTCTATGAGGAACCTAACCTAGAGATTCAGGCTGAAAAAGCTTTATTGGCTCTCTCTCAGGGGCAAGATGAAGCAGAAATATATTGTCAGAAATTTCGGAAATGGTCGGTGCTTACTCAGTGGAATGAGTGCGCCCTGGCTGCAAGATTCAGAGATGGCCTTTCTGAGGCCATTAAAGATGTTATGGTGGGGTTCCCTGCGCCTACAGGACTGAATGAGTCTATGACTATGGCTATTCAGATTGATCGGCGTTTACGGGAGCGCAAACCTGTGCACCATTTGGAGGTGTCTTCTGAACAGGCACCTGAGACAATGCAATGTGATAGAATTCAGTCCAGAAGTGAACGGCAAAACTATAGGCGGAAAAATGGGTTGTGTTTTTATTGTGGTGATTCAGCTCATGTTATATCAGCATGCTCTAAACGCACAAAAAAGGTTGATAAGTCTGTTGCCATTAGTACTTTACAGTCTACGTTCATTCTGTCTGTGACTCTGATTTGTTCATTATCAGCCATTTCCGTCGATGCCTATGTGGATTCAGGCGCTGCCCTGAGTCTTATGGATTGGTCATTTGCCAACCGCTGTGGGTTTAGTCTGGAGCCTCTGGAAGTCCCTATTCCTTTGAAAGGAATTGACTCTACACCTTTGGCTATGAACAAACCTCAGTACTGGACACAAGTGACCATGCGTATGACTCCCGTTCATCAGGAGGTAACATAGTAACATAGTAACATAGTTAGTAACGCCGAAAAAAGACATTTGTCCATCCAGATCAGCCTATATTCCATCATAATAAATCCCCAGATCTACGTCCTTCTACAGAACCTAATAATTGTATGATACAATATTGTTCTGCTCCAGGAAGACATCCAGGCCTCTCTTGAACCCCTCGACTGAGTTTGCCATCACCACCTCCTCAGGCAAGCAATTCCAGATTCTCACTGCCCTAACAGTAAAGAATCCTCTTCTATGTTGGTGGAAAAACCTTCTCTCCTCCAGACGCAAAGAATGCCCCCTTGTGCCCGTCACCTTCCTTGGTATAAACAGATCCTCAGCGAGATATTTGTATTGTCCCCTTATATACTTATACATGGTTATTAGATCGCCCCTCAGTCGTCTTTTTTCTAGACTAAATAATCCTAATTTCGCTAATCTATCTGGGTATTGTAGTTCTCCCATCCCCTTTATTAATTTTGTTGCCCTCCTTTGTACTCTCTCTAGTTCCATTATATCCTTCCTGAGCACCGGTGCCCAAAACTGGACACAGTACTCCATGTGCGGTCTAACTAGGGATTTGTACAGAGGCAGTATAATGCTCTCATCATGTGTATCCAGACCTCTTTTAATGCACCCCATGATCCTGTTTGCCTTGGCAGCTGCTGCCTGGCACTGGCTGCTCCAGGTAAGTTTATCATTAACTAGGATCCCCAAGTCCTTCTCCCTGTCAGATTTACCCAGTGGTTTCCCATTCAGTGTGTAATGGTGACATTGATTCCTTCTTCCCATGTGTATAACCTTACATTTATCATTGTTAAACCTCATCTGCCACCTTTCAGCCCAAGTTTCCAACTTATCCAGACCCATCTGTAGCAGAATACTATCTTCTCTTGTATTAACTGCTTTACATAGTTTTGTATCATCTGCAAATATCGATATTTTACTGTGTAAACCTTCTACCAGATCATTAATGAATATGTTGAAGAGAACAGGTCCCAATTAGGGTTGAGCGAAACGGGTCGAAATTGTTCAAAAGTCGCCGACTTTTGGCAAGGTCGGGTTTCATGAAACCCGACCCGACCCCAGTGGGGGGTCGGCCATGAAGTCGGCGATCTTTTGAATCTGGAATCGGAATTCTGATCCCGATTCCCGATATGTTTAAGATATCGGGAATTGGTATCGGAATTCAGATTAAAGTGTAAAATATAGAATTAAAATAAAAAATATTGCAATACTTACCCTCTGACGCGCCCTGGTACTAACCGGCAGCCTTCCTCCTTCGAATCCGCGCTTCTAGGACCTTGCCGTGACGTCGCGGTGACGTCGCGGCTTGTGATTGGCCACGCGGCCACCCATGTGACCGCTTGCGCGGCCAATCACAAGCCGCGACGTCACCCGCGACGTCACCGAAGGTCCTGGAAGGGCTGATTCTTAGGAAGGAAGGCTGTTGGAAGGAAGCAGGGCGCTTCCGAGGGTGAGTATATACCTAATAGGAATATACTCACCCTCGGAAGCGCCCTGCTTCCTTCCGACAGCCTTCCTTCCTAAGAATCAGCCCTTCCAGGACCTTCGGTGACGTCGCGGGTGACGTCGCGGCTTGTGATTGGCCGCGCGAGCGGTCACATGGGCGGCCGCGCGGCCAATCACAAGCCGCGACATCACCGCAAGGTCCTAGAAGCGCGGATTCGAAGGAGGAAGGCTGCCGGTTAGTACCAGGGCGCGTCAGAGGGTAAGTATTGCAATATTTTTTATTTTAATTCTATATTTTACACTTAAATATGGATCCCAGGGCCTGAAGGAGAGTTTCCGCTCCTTCAGACCCTGGGAACCATGGAAACCCAATGCACTGCATTGGGTTTCGAGTTTCGGCCGACCCCGACCCCGACTTTTTTATAGGATCGGCCGATTTCACTCGACCCGACTTTTCCAAAAGTCGGGTTTCGTGAAACCCGACCCGATCCTATAAAAGTGAAGGTCGCTCAACCCTAGTCCCAATACTGACCCCTGCGGTACCCCACTGGTCACAGCGACCCAGTTAGAGACTATACCATTTATAACCACCCTCTGCTTTCTATCACTAAGCCAGTTACTAACCCATTTACACACATTTTCCCCCAGACCAAGCATTCTCATTTTGTGTACCAACCTCTTGTGCGGCACGGTATCAAACGCTGTGGAAAAATCGAGATATACCACGTCCAATGACTCACCGTGGTCCAGCCTATAGCTTACCTCTTCATAAAAACTGATTAGATTGGTTTGACAGGAGCGATTTCTCATAAACCCATGCTGATATGGAGTTAAACAGTTATTCTCATTGAGATAATCCAGAGAGGTGATTCGCTTCCTGGTACTGTATAATTTACATGATGTCTTAGTGCTTGGTCTGCCATGGTTACAAACTCATAACCCAGTCTTGGACTGGAAAACGATGTCTGTGTTAAGCTGGGGATGTCAGGGGGTTCATGATGATGCACCTCCGATTTCTATCGCTTCATCTACTCCTTCTGAGGTTCCTGTATTTTTGTCTGATTATCGGGATGTTTTTGAGGAGTCTAAGCTCAATTCGCTTCCTCCTCACAGGGATTGCGATTGTGCTATAGATTTGATTCCTGGCAGTAAATTTCCTAAAGGACGTTTGTTCAATCTGTCAGTGCCAGAGCATACTGCTATGCGGGATTATGTTAAGGAGTCCTTGGAAAAGGGACATATCCGTCCTTCTTCGTCCCCTTTGGGAGCAGGTTTTTTTTTCGTGGCCAAAAAAGATGGTTCCTTGAGGCCTTGTATAGATTACCGTCTTTTGAATAAGATTACAGTCAAATATCAGTATCCTTTGCCATTGTTGACTGATTTGTTCGCTCGCATTAAGGGGGCTAAATGGTTCACTAAGATTGATCTTCGGGGTGCGTATAATCTTGTGCGGATAAAGCAGGGTGATGAGTGGAAAACCGCATTTAATACGCCTGAGGGCCATTTTGAGTATTTGGTGATGCCTTTTGGACTTTCTAATGCTCCTTCTGTCTTCCAGTCCTTTATGCACGATATTTTCCGTGAATATCTGGATAAATTTATGATTGTGTATTTGGATGATGTTTTGGTTTTTTTCTGATGACTGGGAGTCCCATGTTCAGCAGGTCAGGAAGGTGTTTCAGGTCCTGCGGGCCAATTCTTTGTTTGTAAAAGGTTCAAAGTGTCTCTTTGGAGTCCAGAAGATCTCTTTTTTGGGGTATATTTTTTCCCCTTCTACTATTGAGATGGATCCTGTCAAGGTTCAGGCTATTTGTGACTGGACGCAGCCTACATCTCTTAAGAGTCTACAGAAGTTCTTGGGCTTTGCTAATTTTTATCGTCGTTTCATAACTAATTTTTCTAGTGTTGTTAAGCCTTTGACGGATTTGACTAAGAAGGGTGCTGATGTTGCTAATTGGTCTCCTGCGGCTGTGGAGGCCTTTCAGGAACTTAAGCGCCGGTTTTCTTCTGCTCCTGTGTTGCGTCAGCCAGATGTTTCGCTTCCTTTTCAGGTTGAGGTTGATGCTTCCGAGATTGGAGCGGGGGCGGTTTTGTCGCAGAGAGGCTCCGATTGCTCAGTGATGAAGCCATGTGCGTTCTTTTCTAGAAAGTTTTCGCCCACTGAGCGGAATTATGATGTTGGTAATCGGGAGCTTTTGGCCATGAAGTGGGCATTTGAGGAGTGCGTCATTGGCTTGAGGGTGCTAGACATCGTGTGGTGGTCTTGACTGATCACAAAAATCTGATTTACCTTGAGTCTGCCAAGCGTCTGAATCCTAGACAGGCTCGTTGGTCACTGTTTTTCTCCCGTTTCGATTTTGTGGTTTCATACCTGCCAGGTTCAAAGAATGTGAAGGCGGATGCTCTTTCTAGGACTTTTGTGCCTGACTCCCCTGGAAATTCTGAGCCCACTGGTATCCTTAGGGATGGGGTGATTTTGTCGGCTGTCTCCCCAGACTTGCGACGTGCTTTGCAGGAGTTTCAGGCGGATAAACCTGATCGTTGTCCGCCTGAATGTCTGTTTGTTCCGGATAATTGGACCAGTAGAGTCATCTCCGAGGTCCATTCTTCTGCGTTGGCAGGTCATCCTGGAATATTTGGTACTAGAGACTTGGTGGCCAGGTCTTTTTGGTGGCCTTCCTTGTCGAGGGATGTGCGTTCTTTTGTGCAGTCTTGTGAAGTTTGCGCTCGGGCTAAGCCTTGCTGTTCTCGGGCCAGTGGATTGTTGTCACCTTTGCCTATCCCGAAGAGGCCTTGGACGCACATTTCCATGGACTTTATTTCGGATCTCCCTGTCTCTCAAAAAATGTCCGTCATCTGGGTTGTGTGTGACCGCTTTTCTAAGATGGTTCATCTGGTACCCTTGCCTAAGTTACCTTCCTCCTCTGAGTTGGTCCCTCTGTTTTTTCAGAACGTGGTTCGTTTGCATGGGATTCCGGAGAACATCGTTTCTGACAGGGGATCCCAGTTTGTGTCTAGATTTTGGCGTACGTTCTGTGCTAAGATGGGCATTGATTTGTCCTTTTCGTCTGCATTCCATCCTCAGACGAATGGCCAGACGGAACGAACTAATCAGACCTTGGAAACTTATTTAAGGTGTTTTGTTTCTGCTGATCAGGATGACTGGGTTACCTTTTTGCCGCTTGCCGAATTTGCCCTTAATAATCGGGCTAGTTCTGCTACCTTGGTTTCTCCTTTCTTTTGTAATTCGGGGTTTCATCCTCGTTTTTCCTCTGGTCAGGTGGAGCCTTCTGATTGTCCTGGAGTGGACATGGTGGTGGATAGGTTGCATCAGATTTGGAGTCATGTGGTGGACAATTTGAAGTTGTCCCAGGAGAGAGCTCAGCAGTTGCCTAATCGCCGTCGCCGCGTGGGTCCTCGACTTCGTGTTGGGGACTTGGTGTGGTTGTCTTCTCGTTTTGTTCCTATGAAGGTCTCTTCTCCTAAGTTCAAGCCTCGGTTCATCGGTCCCTATAGGATCTTGGAAATTCTTAACCCTGTGTCGTTTCGTTTGGATCTCCCGGCATCGTTTGCTATTCATAATGTGTTCCATCGGTCGTTGTTGCGGAGGTATGAGGTACCTGTTGTTCCTTCGCTTGAACCTCCTGCTCCGGTGCTGGTGGAGGGAGAATTGGAGTATGTTGTGGAGAAGATCTTGGATTCTCGTGTTTCCAGACGGAAACTCCAATATTTGGTCAAGTGGAAGGGTTATGGTCAGGAGGATAATTCTTGGGTGGTTGCCTCTGATGTTCATGCTGCTGATTTGGTTCGTGCATTTCATAGGGCTCATCCTGGTCGCCCTGGTGGTTCTCGTGAGGGTTCGGTGACCCCTCCTCAAGGGGGGGGTACTGTTGTGGATTCTGTTTTTGGGCTCCCTCTGGTGGTTACTGATGGTACTGGGTGACTTGTGTTTTCTGCGGTCTCTGGTGTCCACCTGTTCTATCAGGATATGGGAGTTTCCTATTTAACCTGGCTTTCTTGTCATTTCCTCGCCGGCTATCAATGTAATCTGTGTGTCTTGTTACCTCTGCTTCCCGCTTCTGTAAATCTTCAGGACAAGCTAAGTTTTTGATTTTCCTGTTCCACGTTTTGCTTAATTTTTGTCTTAGTCCAGCTTGCATATATGTGATTCCTTTTTGCTGGTTGCTCTAGTGGGCTGATATTACTCCTCATGTGCCATGAGTTGGCACATGAGTTCAAGTAATTTCAGGATGGTTTTTTGTAGGGTTTTTCGCTGACCGCGCAGTTCACTTTTGTATCCTCTGCTATCTAGCTTTAGCGGGCCTCATTTTGCTGAATCTGTTTTCATAACTACGTATGTGCTTTCCTCTCATTTCACCGTCATTACATGTGGGGGGCTGCTATTTCTGTGGGGTGTTCTCTGGAGGCAAGAGAGGCCTGTGTTTCTTCTAATAGGGGAAGTTAGTCCTTCGGCTGGAGCGAGACGTCTAGGATCATCGTAGGCACGTTCCCCGGCTACAGCTAGTTGTGTGTTTAGGTTCAGGATCGCGGTCAGCTCAGTTTCCATCACCCTAGAGCTTGTTTTGTTTTTTGTGCTTGTCCTTTTGTGATCCCCTGCCATTGGGATCATGACAGACATGTCACTTTGTAATATATATTGAAACAATAATAGCACCTGCTCTTTTGAAATACACATTGAATTTACAATAACATTATGAGCAATTTGATGGTACTTATCCTAAAACACTGTTTCAGTGTGATAAACGGGCAATCTCTATCAAGCATTTATGTTTATTATTCTTTAAATGGGTGAAAGGAGTTATACATCTGGTTTTTTGGTTGCTGTATCTTACTGCTCAACTGAGGTTTCTGATGGTAGTATAATATATGGTTGACTTTTTGTATAGCGGGTGACCATGTTCTTATATTATAGCATTTGACTAAACCTCAAGTATCGTACTCCTCAACCCAGAAAAGATCGCATCTATGTATTGAATACGGACAATACTAGTATTTTCTCATTCACCCTATTTATTATTTTTTTCTTTTGCTGGCAGATATCGCTATAGACATAACTATCTATTATACAAAATATACGCATATTTAAGCAACAGCATAAGACTTACTACATATTCTTTATTATTATATTCGTTTTTGGATATATATTTTTTCTTTTTCTATATTTTTCTTTTTTATCTGTTTCTTATTTCTTTTTTTGGGGTGCTTGGGTGTGTT
This sequence comes from Ranitomeya imitator, assembly GCF_032444005.1. Taxonomy (NCBI): domain Eukaryota; kingdom Metazoa; phylum Chordata; class Amphibia; order Anura; family Dendrobatidae; genus Ranitomeya; species Ranitomeya imitator. Next base: position 526,643,862 of record NC_091286.1, read on the forward strand.
TTTGGGACATTTTCTTTATTCTATCCCTATTTAGGGACGTCTTAGGGCTCCTAGGGTCAGTCGACGTGGAGTGGGGGCACCTACCGCTTCACATTAGGGTGCCAACCCCCACTGCCAGGTAGGACTTCCGTTAGGGACTTTTTTAGGTCCTATCTAGGGTTCCCGATTTAGGGTCTTCTAGGGATTCCCTAGGGTGAGTCGACGTTGAGTGGGGGCGCCTACTGCAGTAACTTAGGGTGCCAACCTCCACTGATAGGTAGGTCTCAGTGTAGATACTTCCTAGGGCCCTATAGGTACATAATTATATGTTTGTTCTATTTTTTGCAGTTTATGGAAAGAGTACTTTTTTAGCGATTATTGATAAAGGTTATTTTTTAGGTATCCTTGTTAGTTTTAGGTTTTTTGAGTTGGTCTAGGATTCCACATATATTTTGATTTAGGTTGTTTTTTGGATCTATGGTATGGCTAGCTTTCTTTCAGGACCTGTAGACAATAAGAGGTGGCTTGATGATGCGAGGGAGGTTTTCTCGGACGTTGAGGGCACGGGAGGTTCGTCCTCCACCCCGACTTTGAGGAACTTATTTGCTGACCTTTTGACAATTTACAGAAACAATATCAAATCCTGGTGGGAGGTCCAGTCCTTGGACAACTATATTAAACATCGAATAGTTCCACGTGGTCTCAGGATACATCTCTTACCAGCCCCTAGGTGCGTTTCCCCTACACTACTTGGCAAGTGGGAGGAGGAATCGATTTCATCATCACTGCGCTTTATGCAGATACTCTTGGAAGAGGGAAAAAAAAAGACGTTGGAAAGCTCTTCGATTAAACTCAAGGAACATATAGAGTCTATCTTGAAATTTAAGAGTGATCCAGAATTCAATAACAGAGAAGAATCTCTCAAAAACGCGGTGGAGAAATTCCACCTGGAAATAAAAGAGAGAAAACAAACGGTTTATTAAGGACTGTTCTGAATTCAAAGAGAAAAGAGCGTACCCTTCATTACAAGTCTCTTCAGCACCAACTACTGACATATCCTCATCTGATATTGACTCCTCAGACGTAGACTCAGCACCAAGGGGATACCTGGCGACACAGTTTGCGAAACCTAGGAACCGTGGTAAGAGAGGTGGGCGAAGATGGCAAAATCAAAGACAAGACAGGGGATATCAACCCTCTACTTCTTCATCTTCCTCTTTTTTAGAGGATCGGGGGGGGAAGCATTTACCATCTGCGGACTCGGAATTCCAACAATTAACAGAAATAAATTCATCTGTAATGAGCAACAGTAATCAGATCATTAATCTGTCGTTTTATCAACTGAAAGACAATGAGAAGCAGGTGTTGAGTAAAGGCCTCACTTTCGTCCCCACGAGGAGATTCGATCCATTTGTGTGGATCAAGGATTTGGACCTCTTTACGAGGAAACTTAAATGGAGACGTTTCTTCCAAAAGAATGACCTCCAGAGATGCCAACAATTGGGCATCTCTATGGATGATCTGACTGATGTGGATATATTGACTGAACTCAGTGAGGAAGGCGCGAGGGCAGCAGGTGAGGGTCCATTCACAGATTTGAAACCAGTGAGTAAACGGTTGCCGCCACCTAGCGACTATGGAAGTATTGAGATCTTTCAAAAATTGGTTTCGCAGGAAATTAATAACATCATTCCTGACCTGGACCCCACTCACCCAAACCTTACAGTAGCCGAGAGGAGATCACTTGATAATCTTAAAAATAACAATTTAATTGTTATCAAACCGTCTGACAAAGGCGGAAATATTGTTATTCTGGACTCCTCCCAATATGTAGATATGTGCAATTCTATTCTGTCGGACAAATCATCATATGAGGTTTTAAAAAACGACCCAACTGCGGGTTATACCTCGGAATTGAAGAATATTCTCAATCGAGCAATTGAGTCTAAACTTATTTCGAGCAATGAACACAAATTCTTGTTACCTAAATTTCCAACTGTGGCGACCTTTTATGCACTCCCCAAAGTACAAAAGGGCTTTAGTCCCTTGAAAGGACGCCCTATTGTGTCAGGGGTGGATGCCCTCTCACAAAACTCTAGCGTATATGTGGACAAACTACTAAGGTCCTTTGTTACTGCTCTACCTTCTTATATCAGAGACACAAGTGACCTCCTGACTAAATTGGAGGGTATTGTAGTGGAACCTGATACCATCATAGCCTCCATTGACGTGGAGGCACTGTATAGCAGTATCCGCCATCAGGATGGTCTCAGAGCAGTCAAATACTTTTTGAGCAGTAGAGGTACCCATTTTGCGTCACATAACGCTTTTCTGATTGAACTTCTGGAGTTTGTACTTCAACGGAACTATTTTCTTTTTAATGGGAAGTGGTACCACCAGCTCAGGGGCACAGCAATGGGGAGCCCTTGTGCTCCCACATATGCTAATTTGCTCCTGGGCTGGTGGGAAGACACTTTTGTCTTTAGGGACGAGGATGCTACATGGTGCCCCAGGATTATTTTCTGGGGCAGATATATAGATGACATCCTTGTCCTATGGAAAGGTGATGCCTGCTCTTTTTCTGACTTCCTAAGCTATTTGAACACCACATTGGAAGGTCTCTATTTCACCTTTGAAATAGGGGGTGACAACATCACCTTTCTTGATGTCTTCATTAAAAGGCTGAGTGATGGCTCCCTCGGTACGTCCATCTATCGCAAACCAACAGCTACAAACAGCCTTCTAAGATGGGAGAGTCATCATCCCTTCCCTTTGAAACGTGGTATCCCAAAGGGACAGTTTCTTCGTTTACGAAGAAACTGTTCGTCCCTGAGTGATTTTAAATCTAGATCCACTGAACTTAAACATCGTTTCAGGGATAGGGGTTACCCCGATGATGTGATTGGTTCCGCATTTGAGACAGCCTTGGACTCTAACAGGACGTCTCTCCTGATACCAAAAATTGAGTCTGGTGCAACATCTACCACACGTCTCATTGGTACCTTTGATGATCAGTCCAAAAAAGTGTTTGACATCTTTAAGAGACATTGGCAAATATTGAGGTCTGACCCAGATGTTAGTGGGTTTATCTCTCCACATCCATCAATAACTTACAGAAGGGGGAGGTCAATCAAGGACAGCATTGTTCAGAGCCATTTTGTACCCCCTAAAAAACAGGGTACCTGGCTGGACAATAGATCAACCGGTACATTTAGATGTGGACATTGCTCTTTCTGCAGATTTATTTGTGTTTCTAACACCTTTCAGAGTTCAGCAACGAATAGGATCTTCTCCATGAGACAGTTCGCTAACTGTAAAACAGTAGGTGTCGTGTATCTCTGCATGTTTTCGTGCCCTAAGGACTATGTGGGCAAAACAAAAAGAGAACTGAGGGTTCGGATAAGCGAACATCTCGGGGATATCCGGCACTGCAGAAATACTCCAATTGCACGACATGTCATCAATACACATGGTGGTGATCCAGGTTCCCTGAGTTTTAGGGTCATTGAAGTTATCCCTCCCTCGGTAAGACGGGGTGACTGGGATAAAAGAATTATACAGCGTGAAACAAGATGGATTTATCTAATAAGATCAATGAGCCCTCTGGGCCTCAACGAACAGCTGACCTTCACTGGTTTTATCTAGCCCCTTGCCAAGTCCTTTGATATTAGTGCTATAGCCAGGTATATTCATACAATGTTTACTGCTTGTCTCATTTTCGGGACATTATATTGATTTATTTCTCTTTTCGTTTTCTTTTTGTTTGTTGTCCTAATGTGTGCTGTGGTATATATTCACTCTTGCGCGTGGACTTACTCGTTCTCTCTATGGTCAATAAGGCCGTGAATATTTGTATGTGGGTTATTATATACAAGTGTATATTATTTAATCCATGTGGCGTATATCTCTTATCTATTAACAAGGTTACACTCTGTATTTGAATAAACTATTCAGGTGGATATCTGTTGTGAATTCTGTGGCTGAGTTCACTTCTGTGGTCACAAGTGGTATTGCAGTCTCTGGGCTTCCTCCCTCAGGTGTTTTGGTGAGCTCGTTGGCTGCCTTGCTATTTAGCTCCACCTGAGTCTGTCTTCCTTGCTCCTTGTCTATGTTCCAGTGTTGGATCTGAGCTACTGCATCTTTCCTTGGGCCTGCTGCTCTGCTAGATAAGTGCTTCTAGTTTGTTTTCTGTTTTTTCTGTCCAGCTTGCTATTAACTTTTGCTGGAAGCTCTGAGAAGCAAAGGGGTGCACCGCCGTGCTGTTAGTTCGGCACGGTGGGTCTTTTTGCCCCTTTGCGTGGTTTTCGTTTTAGGGTTTTTTGTAGACTGCATAGTTCTCTTTGCTATCCTCGCTCTGTCTAGAATATCGGGCCTCACTTTGCTGAATCTATTTCATTCCTACGTTTGTCTTTTCATCTTGCTAACAGTCATTATATGTGGGGGGCTGCCTATTCCTTTGGGGTATTTCTCTGAGGTAAGTCAGGCTTGTATTTCTATCTTCAGGCTAGTCAGCTCCTCAGGCAGTGCCGAGTTGCATAGGTAGTGATAGGCGCAATCCACTGCTGCTTATAGTTGTGTGAGGATAGATCAGGTACTGCAGTCTACAGAGATTCCACGTCTCAGAGCTCGTCCTATTGTTTTTGGTTATTGCCAGATCTCTGTATGTGCGCTGATTACTGCACGCTGTGTTGCCTGATTGCCAGCCATAACAGATATCTTCCTATTACTGGATGTATCCAGCGCTGTACTTTTACAGCGTTGTGCTTTGACAGCGTTTTACATGTAGGCGTTTCACCTAGCGTTATATCTCCATGACGCATGCGCTGTATGCTTCTATTATGGCACGTATTGTGCACCTCATTTAAGCGGCATCCGCTCTATCTTATATCATGACGCATGCGCCACATGGAACGCACTGCTGCGCTTCACTGTCGGAGTGTTCATATCATAATGCCATACTCTCGAGACTTTTTAGAGGCGTGCATTTGCATGACGCATGCGCGGTCCTATTCCTACTATGGAACGCACTGTGCGCTTCACCTAGCGCCGGCCCTCCGGATGATGTCACTTCCGGAGTTAGTCTCGATTTGGCGTGCTCCACATTTACACACGTGTATTTATATGGACATACTTGGTGAGTACACTACAGCTCCTATCTTTTTCTTGCTTGCGGCTACAATACCCCTGATGAACCCCCGTTCTATCTATATGGGGGGGAAACGCGTCGGGCATTGGTCGGGGAGACTGCTGTCTTTTGCTTGATTAGATGTCCGGATCCATCTGATGAAACCACATACCCACCACGGACCCATGTTACCTGGATCTATCTAACATTGCTGTATATCCACCACCGACCTGCAGTTGAGTATTGAATGCTCTCTGATTTCTTTTTATGAGGGGGATCATTATGTTCTGCCCTATCATTTTTTGTACCTGTGGGGGTCCCGGTGTGGTGGGTTATGATGGACATGTCACTTTGTAATATATATTGAAACAATAATAGCACCTGCTCTTTTGAAATACACATTGAATTTACAATAACATTATGAACAATTTGATGGTACTTATCCTAAAACACTGTTTCAGTGTGATAAACGGGCAATCTCTATCAAGCATTTATGTTTATTATTCTTTAAATGGGTGAAAGGAGTTATACATCTGGTTTTTTGGTTGCTGTATCTTACTGCTCAACTGAGGTTTCTGATGGTAGTATAATATATGGTTGACTTTTTGTATAGCGGGTGACCATGTTCTTATATTATAGCATTTGACTAAACCTCAAGTATCGTACTCCTCAACCCAGAAAAGATCGCATCTATGTATTGAATACGGACAATACTAGTATTTTCTCATTCACCCTATTTATTATTTTTTTCTTTTGCTGGCAGATATCGCTATAGACATAACTATCTATTATACAAAATATACGCATATTTAAGCAACAGCATAAGACTTACTACATATTCTTTATTATTATATTCGTTTTTGGATATATATTTTTTCTTTTTCTATATTTTTCTTTATCTGTTTCTTATTTCTTTTTTTGGGGTGCTTGGGTGTGTTTTTGGGACATTTTCTTTATTCTATCCCTATTTAGGGACGTCTTAGGGCTTCTAGGGTCAGTCGACGTGGAGTGGGGGCGCCTACCGCTTCACATTAGGGTGCCAACCCCCACTGCCAGGTAGGACTTCCGTTAGGGACTTTTTTAGGTCCTATCTAGGGTTCCCGATTTAGGGTCTTCTAGGGATTCCCTAGGGTGAGTCGACGTTGAGTGGGGGCGCCTACCGCAGTAACTTAGGGTGCCAACCTCCACTGATAGGTAGGTCTCAGTGTAGATACTTCCTAGGGCCCTATAGGTACATAATTATATGTTTGTTCTATTTTTTGCAGTTTATGGAAAGAGTACTTTTTTAGCGATTATTAATAAAGGTTATTTTTTAGGTATCCTTGTTAGTTTTAGGTTTTTTGAGTTGGTCTAGGATTCCACATATATTTTGATTTAGGTTGTTTTTTTACAGTACAATGTACCCTATGGAAAACAGGAACCACTGTGCACATGATGCGGAAATGCACTAAAAAAAGCCGCGCTGAATAGCTGCGGTAAAAAAGAAGGACCATGTCACTTCTTTGTGCGGAACTGCAGCGGTTCTACACCCATTGACCTCCATTGTGAGGTCAAACCCGCAGTAAAACCCGCAGATCAAAAATATATCTGCGGGTTTTCTGCGGTTTGTGGTGCAGAACCGCTGCAGCAGGAAGTGCGTGGGCGGAGTGTGGCTGACCCCCCGTGCTCCAATCCCACCCCCCCATGCTCCGATGCCACCCCCCCGTGCTCCGACGCCCCCCCGTGCCCTCATCTCCCCCCTTATACTTACCGGGCCTCCCGGTGTCCGTCCGGCCGTCTTCTCCCTGGGCGCCGCCATCTTCCAAAATGGCGGGCGCATGCGCAGTGCGCCCGCCGAATCTGCCGGCCGGCAGATTCGTTCCAAAGTGCATTTTGATCACTGAGATATAATCTATCTCAGTGATCAAAATAAAAAAAATAGTAAATGACCCCCCCCTTTGTCACCCCCATAGGTAGGAACAATAAAAAAAATAAAGAATTTTTTTTTTCCCCCACTACAGTTAGAACTAGGGTTAGGGTTAGGGGTAGGGTTAGGGGTAGGGTTAGGGGTAGGGTTAGGTGTAGGGTTAGGGTTAGGGTTAGGGGTAGGGTTAGGGTTAGGGTTAGGGTTAGGGGTAGGGTTAGGGGTAGGGTTAGGGGTAGGGTTAGGGTATTTTCAGCCATTTTAACCCTAAAAAAACTTCCTAGAAAACACACAGACTCTGCAGAGAAAACTGCATAAAAAATGCACTAAAAACCGCATCAAAAAACGCATCAAAAAATGCACCAAAAAAGCACCAAAAAACGCACCTGCGTTTTCTGCCAAGAGCTGCGGTTTTTAGTGCAGAAAAAACAGCAGGGAAATCAGGAACGTGTGAACATGGCCTTATACTGCACTCTTTATGTGCAGTATCGATGCCTTAACTGCTTAGGCTTCTTTCACACTTCAGTTGTTTGGCATCAGTCTGCTCCGACATTGTGACGGATCGACGGATCCGTCAAAATTGTTGAGCAAACAGTTCTAACGGATCCGTTTTTTTACGCATCCGTGTATCTGGGAAAAGTATGTACTTTTTGGAGCATGCTCAACTGAAAGAGCGGATTGGGGCGACGGATCCGCCAAATGACGGTCACGACGGATCCGTCGCCCATAGGCGGCCATTCTATGAAATGGCGGATGTGAAGGATCCGTCGCAAACCGTCATTTCGGCGCAGACAAAAATCGTTGCAATGTCCGTCAATGTCTAGACGACGTCCGCCAAATTTCGACGGATCCGTCACATGGCGGATGGAACGGACGACCATCCGCCACAATCCATCGCTAATTCAAGTTTATGGGAAAATAGCGGATCCACCAAAAAAAATGGCGGATCCGCTATTTGACGAAAACGGCGGATTCAAACTGACGCCAAAAGACTGAAGTGTAAAAGAGGCCCTTAGTGACCCCAAATCTTACTTCTCTGCACCTAAACCTGCCATTCTTACAAACAGCAGTAATATTTAGATGTAATTTTTTGACAGATTTTTATCATTATTATTAACAAAACCAACAAATATTACAGAAGAGATCCTACAAGGTACAGAAAGAAAAAGAACAATATCCAAAACATGTTTAACATTGCCAGTACGGAAAAGATTGACCAGCTGTAATAAAGCACAAGCTTTTATCCCCGGTTTAGATTAATACACAGCAGGTGGCACATTTATACAAACATTCAGTAGAACACATTATCCCAGGCTGTAGCACTGAGGTAGCTGGTAAATATCATAGTTACGTTTCTCCAACCATGTACGGGCCTCCAACTATGACCCCAGTCCAGCAATTCATCAAGAAACATCATGGGATCAGGCAACTCATCAAGTAAATGTTCAATAGTTACAGCAAACATCTTCACAAGCACAATGTGAATATTATTGCATTTCCTGGTTGCAAATACAGTAACTGTGTAATGGGGCTTAAAGGGATTGTTCAATCAAAACTCTGTGTGACTGCAGAGTTATGAATCACCCTAGGACACGCACTGTGCACTACGGGGATTCGCCAGTTTCAGACCCGGGACCGGAGGGTTTGCATGAGTTATACAAACTCCGGGCCAGTGGGAGCGGCCTTGTTCTCTATATATTAGTCGAACACACCCGCTGGCTGGCCGTGTCACTATCAGGGCGTAGCCTCGACTCATTACAAGTGTCAGGCTGCACCCACTGCCTGAGGTATGTATAACTCATGCATACCCGCTGTACCGGGGTCTGAAGCCAGCGAATCCCCGCAGCGTACACTGCATGCCCTGAGGAGATTCATAAGCTTTCAGTCACATAGAGTGACTGCAGAGTTATGGGTTTTGATTGGACAATCCCATTAAAAGTAACACTGGAATTAATAGCACATCATTTCAATGTCCACGCACAAACCCATTGCAGCAGTCTAGAACAGATATATTGTGCAGTACTAGTCGGCAGTGACATATAACAAATACTATGAATAAGATACTGCTAAAGCTGCCCATACACATGAGAACTGTGGGCCAGCTAATCGCTACTGATCCCCCCCCAATACACAGAACGCTCGGCTCATGCAAGAACCGGCCACTGAAATTCCAACGGATCGATTCTTCTCCTACAGTTAATGTTGAGGGAAAGTCGCGAGGCCCCCATACACATGAAATGGTCTTCCAATACTACCAAAATCGGCAGGTCCTTTCAGCTTTCCTCAAGTGTATACTGGGACTTTGAGCCGTTCAGATCAGCAACTATGGCATGACTACATGAAACAGATAAAAAGAGTCATCACCATCCAAAGGGGAAGCATAGCTAGAAAAGAGCCATTCATACCATCCATATACATATGGTAATGTTTCCTGTGATTGATACTGGTTATTGGAGCAGGCTTTGTTCTGGTGTTTCTATTCAAATACAGAACAGTCTGTTTCTCCTATACTGGGGTAGGTGATTGCCTCCATATTGGCAAAGCATTCCTCCCATCTGTCCAAGGATGTTTTTAATTAAAGCTGGATCCTACCAATTTTTAGGCCTAGGTCTAAGAGAAGTAAGAGTGATAATGTAGGTCCCCAACTACAAGGGTCATTTTGTAATTGGCAGATGGGGACACAGAATTTTATCAAACTGTACATTATGGCCCCGACTCATCATTCTTGTCATTTTTCTTTTTTTTTGTCTTCTAGTATTAGTTGCCATTTTTTTCACCATATTCATCAAAGTGCAGCACACACGACTGAGAATTTGGCACATTCGACTCCAGAAAACCCAATATTATGTGTGCGAAACACCAATCTTAATTAATCGAACCCAATGTTTACACCCATTCCTTGTAGATTGTGAGCCCTCGCGGGCAGGGTCCTCTCTCCTCCTGTACCAGTCGTGACCTGTGTTGTTTAAGATTATTGCACTTGTTTTTATTATGTATACCCCTCCTCACATGTAAAGTGCCATGGAATAATTGGTGCTATAATAATTAATAATAATAATAATAATATGTACTAAAAAATAAAATAAGCATATTATTTACCTGGTACACCCCCACATAGCTCTATTGCTAATGTCTATGACACTAATGGAAACAGCAAAACACACTATGAACTGCATGTTGTATTACAGTGCCAAATCTATCATTTGAATTGCAAACAGGACAGATGGACTGCTTGCTGACAGTTTCCATATAACAACATACCAGTATTTATAATATGGTTTATAGAGTAAATATAACATAAAAAGTAAAAAAAAAAAAAAAATTAATTAATTAAGCATTCAAAGTACCAAGCCTAGCTAGTGTTCAATATGATTATTTGGTGCAGCATGGTATAGAGCAGGAGTAGCGGATCTGAGACTTATTTATATTTCCATAGGTAATTATGTAAAATAATGTGTTATTTATTGATTTACATCCTTCTTCACTCTGGGATTATGATATCGAAGGGTGCTTTCAATGACTGACAGCTTTCAAACCGCCCTCCAGAGTGAACAAAGATGTAGAGCAATAAATTATGATAATAAGTGATACTAAATCATATCCCACAGGACACTGTACTCTATGACACGCTGCTCACCGTCAGGGCATTCAGCATGACAAATGCGTCAACGTGGTGTCACATTCTTATAGAAGTGAAGCCTAATCTCTGCATAATGCAATTATCCTGTATGCTTTTGTGGTTAAAATTAATATTTAAAAAATTCTGCAAAGAGAAACTGCAAATTTTGTCCTGGCCAGATCAGTGTCAGCATCAATAATTGCTGCAGCATCCCATGTCCCGCTTCATCCCTGCTTTCGGTCTCCCACAATGTAGCCTATTAGTATAAAATTTCACATTTACATGTCAACTGGCCAGCAGATTTAATAAGGGATAATAATTGAGCAGTATTATGAAACACCTTCATGCCACAGAGGGATAATAAACCTTCTAATGAAGACCTTTACATATTCTAATAAACCCAGCTATCTATAAAAAAAAACCATGCAACTCAAAAACACAAATTCCCCAAAGCACGGAAATGATCGAAAATGTATGAACAAAGCGTTCAATGGCAAGTACACTCCAGATGATAAACCCGGGATAATAAATTATGCATGTGTCCAATCTATTCTGCCTCAGCAACGCAATGCACAGTTATTAACTTGGGCTTGTAAACCATCTTTGGTGCCTCAGTTTATTTATAGATTACACACTGGGAAAGTAAAAAATAATATCAATATACTGTAATATGTATACCCTTGGAGGTTGTTCATTCAGTTGTTTTATTTTGTAGAAAAAAAAAGCAGATCACAAACATGGCACAAAACTAAACTCATTTCAAATGGCAACTTTCTGGCTTTAAGAAACACTAAAACAAAAAATGTGGTACTCAGTAATGGTTACTTTTTTTAACCAAGCATAGGGAAAAAATTATGGAATCACTCAATTCTGAGGAAAAATTATGGAATCATGAAAAACAAACAAACATAAAAACACTCCAAAACATCACTAGTATTTTGTTGCACCACATCTGGCTTTTATAACAGCTTGCAGTCTCTGAGGCATGGACTTAAGAGTGTCAAACAGTGCTCGTCATCAATCTGGCTCCAACTTTCTCTGATTGCTGTTGCCAGTTCAGCTTTACAGGTTGGAGCCTTGTCATGGACCATTTTCTTGAACTTCCACCAAAGATTTTCAATTGGATTGAGATTCGGACTATTTGCAGGCCATGACATTGACCTTATGTGTCTTTTTTCAAGGAATGCTTGCACAGTTTTTGCTCTATGGCAGGATGCATTGAAAAATGATTTAATCATTCCCAAACATCAGTCACAGTCCACGTTTGCTTTTCCTTAACCCATTGTAACCTTGTTTTTTTTTGTTTAAGTGTCAATGATGGCTTTCGTTTAGCTTTTCTGTATGTAAATCCCATTTCCTTTAACCCCTTAGTGACAGAGCCAATTTGGTACTTAATGATCGAGCCAATTTTTACAATTCTGACCACTGTCACTTTATGAGGTTATAACTCTGGAACACTTTAACAGATCCCGCTGATTCTGAGATTGTTTTATCGTGACATATTGTACTTCATGATAGTGGTAACATTTCTTCGATATTACTTGTGATTATTTATGAAAAAAACCAGAAATATGGCGAAAATGTTACAAATTTAGCAATTTTCAAATTTTGTATTTTTATGCCCTTAAATCAGAGAGATATGTCACAAAAAATAGTTAATAAATAACATTTTCCACATGTCTACTTTACATCAGCACAATTTTGGAAACAAATTTTTTTTTTGTTAGGGAGTTATAAGGGTTAAAAGTTGACCAGCAATTTCTCATTTTTACAACACCATTTTTTTAGGAACCACATCACATTTGAAGTCATTTTGAGGGGTCTATATGATAGAAAATAACCAAATGTGACACCATTCTAAAAACTGCACCCCTCAAGGTTATCAAAACTACATTCAAGAAGTTTATTAACCCTTTACGTGCTTCACAGGAACTGAAACAATGTGGAAGGAAAAAATGAACATTTAACTTTTTTTGCAAACATTTTACTTCAGAACCATTTTTTTTATTTTCAAAAGTGTAAAACAGAAATTAAACCATAAATTTTGTTGTGCAATTTCTCCTGAATACGCCGATACCACATATGTGGGGGTAAACCACTGTTTTGGCGCACCGCAACGCTTGGAAGTGAAGGAGCGCCGTTTGACTTTTTCAATGCAGAATTGGCTGGAATTGACATTGGTTGCCATGTCACGTTTAGAGAGCCCCTGATGTGCCTAAACAGTGGAAATCCCCCACAAGTGACACCATTTTGGAAACTAGACCCCTTAAGGAACTTATCTAGATGTGTGGTGAGCACTTTGAGCCCCCAAGTGCTTCACAGAAGTTTATAACATAGAGCCGTGAAAATAAAAAATAGCATTTTTTCTACAAAATCATCTTTTTGCCCCCAAATTTTTATTTTCACAAGGGTAAAAGGAGAAATTAGACGAAAAAAGTTGTTTTGCAATTTCTCCTGAGTATGCCAATACCCTATATGTGGGGGTAAACCACTGTTTGGGCGCACCGCAGAGCTTGGAAGAGAAGGAGTGTCGTTTTACTTTTTCAATGTAGAATTGGCTGGAATTGAGATCGGACGCCATGTTGCGTTTGGAGAGCCCCTGATGTGTCTAAACAGTGGAAACCCCCCACAAGTGACACCATTTTGGAAACTAGACCCCTTAAGGAACTTATCTAGATGTGTGGTGAGCACTTTAAACCCCCAGGTGCTTCACAGAAGTTTATAACGTAGAGCCGTGAAAATAAAAAATAGCATTTTTTCTACAAAAATGATTTTTTGCCCCCAAATTTTTATTTTCACAAGGGTAACAGGAGAAATTAGATGATAATAGTTGTTGTGCAATTTCTCCTGAGTACGTCAATACCCCATATGTGGGGGTAAACCACTGTTTGGGCACACCGCAGAGCTTGGAAGAGAAGGAGTGCCGTTTTACTTTTTCAATGTAGAATTGGCTGGAATTGAGATAGGACGCCATGTCGCATTTGGAGAGCCCCTGATGTGCCTAAACAGTAGAACCCCCCCACAAGTGACCCCATTTTGGAAACTAGACCCCCCATGGAACTTATCTAGATGTGTGGTGAGAACTTTGAATGCCCAATTGCTTCACAGAAGTTTATAATGCAGAGTCGTGAAAATAAAAAATATTTTTTTTTCCGCAAAAAAGATTTTTTAGCCCCCAAGTTTTTATTTTCACAAGGGTAACAAGAGAAATTGGACCCCAAAAGTTGTTGTCCAATTTATCCCGAATATGCTGGTACCCCATATGTGGGGGTAAACCATTGTTTGGGCACACAGCAGAGCTCGGAAGGGAAGGAGCGCCGTTTTGGAATGCAGACTTTGATAGAATGGTCTGTGGGCTTTATGTTGCGATTGCAGAGCCCCTGATGTACCTAAACAGTAGTAACCCCTCACAAGTGACCCCATTTTGGAAACTAGACCCCCCAAGGAACTTATCTAGATGTGTGGTGAGAACTTTGAATGCCCGAGTGTTAGGAGTCGAGTTTCCTCTGCTGCACAGGGGGAATCTCGATCCGTGTCTGCTGCGGTCTCCCATTCGGTATCGACCGCAGTGGGCTCTGCTCAGCGGAGACGTCACTCCCAGCGTCTCGCTGGGGCTGATTCGGTGCATAGGGTCACTACTGCCTTTTCTGGCTTTCCTATGGTACCCTGCACTGATCTGCGGCGAGCGAGCCTCTCTGGGACTAAGTCCTTGTTTACTCACACTGAGCATGCCCAGGGCAGGGCCTCCCATTGGAGGTCGAGGGCCACATGTTCGGTCACATGCTCAGGTGCTGCAGTACATTCCATTGGTCCTTCTGGAAGGTCCTGAAAGGGCAAAACATGCTCAGGTACTGCAGCACTTTCCATTGGTCCTTCTGGAGGGTCCTGAAAGGGCAAAAACTTCAGTAGCAGCTTCCTGTGCTGCAACTATATAAACTGCGCATGACCACACGGCCATGCGCTAGTATTGTCTTATGTTATGTGCTTTGCGCCAGTGTGGTCACATGTATGTGTGTTCAGGGACCCGGCTGAAATAAGCCCCTAGAATGCTGGCTCCTCCGGCGAGGAGTTTTGTGTGTTTGTATGACCACTGACTGCTCTCTGTTTGGGCAGTTAGCCTGTGCCTCTGTGGAGTCTAACAGGGCACAGTGCTTTCCTTTCACGGCTACTCAGTGAATTAACTGAGTTAGTCTATACCGCCATATAGCTCCGCCGTTTGCTAGCAGCAGGTACTCCTGCACGGTGGACCCCGGGCTGCGAACGCACCAATATCAATAAACATCTCTGTTTACTCGGTGCGTTCCGCTAGCCCTAACAGAATACTAGCGCCAGGGTCTGGCTAGTAAATGGTGGACATTCAGCAATCTTTGCGGTATATCCAGCAGCTGGAGGGTAGGTTGGCGGCTCTCGAGAGCTCAACCTCAGCTGTGGATGTTACCGCAGTTGCTGTACAGGCTGCTAGCGTGGCTGCAGCAACCTTGTCCACTGCCACCCCTGTTCCGACGTTATCTCGCCTCCCGCTGCCAGAAAAATTTTCTGGAAATAGCAAAACTTGTAGGGGATTCGTGAGTCAGTGCTCTATTCACCTCGAGCTCCTGGCTGCACGTTTTCCTACAGAGCGGGCTAAGGTGGGATTTATTGTGTCTCTTTTGTCGGACAGGGCGTTGGAGTGGGCTACGCCGCTGTGGGAGCGTGGTGATCATGTTGTGCAGAGTGCTCCGTTGTTCCTGAGCACTCTGAAAAAGGTCTTTTTATGACCTCAAGTCACCCATGACACCGCGCACCAACTACTGTCATAAACTCAGGGTGAGTCCTTGGTCAGCCATTTTTCCGTCCGCTTCCGTACTTTAGCTTTCGAGCTGGAGTGGTCGGATAAAGCCCTTATCCCCATATTTTGGAGGGGCCTGGCTGACCACATTAAGGACGCTCTGGCCACTAGGGAGATTCCTGCCACACTGGAGGAGTTAATAACTGTCTCTACTCGTATTGACCTCCGTTTTAACGAGCGGAGGTTGGAGCGAGCCCAGTGTAGGCAGAGGTTTCGGCTGGCTCCCACCTTCGCCAAACCTTTGGAATCTCCAGTCCAGGCATCCGAGTCACATGAGGCCTTAGAAGTGACACGAGCGGGATCCAAGTCTCAGTCTGCCTGTGCACATAAGGTCCGTCATGTTTGCCAGCAGTCAGGACACCTTGCCTCCAAGGGTCCTCAGCGGTCGGGGAAACGTCAGCGTCTAGTGGCAGTTGGAGGAGGTACACTAGACATGGCGACGTTTGCCTCAAAGTAGTCCTTCAAGGGGACAATTACCATAGGCCCATCCACTCTTATGGTCGAGCTATGCGTGGATTCTGGGGCAGAGGGTAACTTTATGTCTTCCGCTTTTGCCCAGCGTCACGCAATACCCTTGGTGATGCTCGCCAAGCCAGTAACCGTTCGAGTGGTAAATGGCTCAACACTACCTTCACAGATTACCCACCAAACCATTCCTTTCACGCTATCTGTTTCTCCATCACATCAGGAGATAATCTCCCTATTATTCATTCCTGAGGGAATTGATGAGGTCCTGTTGGGGATACCATGGCTTCGCTACCATTCTCCTCATATTGAGTGGTCCTCTGGGAGAATTTTGGGATGGAGTAAATCCTGCGAGGGTAGATGTCTGAGGGAGTGCGTTCAGGTTGCTACTACACAGGTACCCGCAGATCTTTCCTCTCTCCCCAAGCACTATTGGCCCTATGCAGACGTGTTCTCCAAAAGAGCTGCGGAGACCCTTCCGCCTCACCCCCCCTATGACTGTCCTATTGACCTCTTGCCTGGTGCTGAGCCTCCCCGGGGTCGAGTCTATCCGTTATCTCTCCCGGAGATGGAGGCAATGTCCCAGTACATCCAAGAGAATCTGGCAAGAGGATTCATTAGGAAGTCAGTGTCACCGGCAGGGGCAGGGTTCTTCTTCGTACAAAAGAAGACTGGAGACTTACGTCCATGCATAGACTACAGCGGTCTTAACGCCATGACCGTTAAGAACAAGTACCCACTACCCCTGATATCTGAGCTGTTTGATAGGCTACGGGGAGCGAGGGTATTTACAAAGTTAGATCTGCGGGGTGCTTACAACCTGATTCGCATCCGTGAGGGGGATGAATGGAAGACGGCTTTTAACACCAGGGATGGGCACTATGAATATCTGGTGAT
The DNA here is from genome assembly GCF_032444005.1 of Ranitomeya imitator. Lineage (NCBI taxonomy): Eukaryota > Metazoa > Chordata > Amphibia > Anura > Dendrobatidae > Ranitomeya > Ranitomeya imitator. The sequence continues at coordinate 526,660,678 of NC_091286.1, forward strand.
GCCCTTCGGGCTCTGTAATGCCCCAGCCGTTTTCCAAGACTTTGTGAACGACATCTTCCGGGATATGCTCACCACCTCGGTCGTAGTCTATCTGGATGATATTCTCATCTTCTCTCCAGATATTGACTCCCATCGGAGAGATGTTCACAAAGTCTTCGACCTCTTACGGGCAAACTCCCTCTACGCCAAGTTGGAGAAGTGTGTGTTTGAGCAGGAGTCCTTGCCTTTCCTTGGTTATATCATCTCTGCCCAGGGTTTGGCTATGGATCCTGCCAAGCTACAGGCTGTAATGGACTGGCAGGAACCCCATTCTCTTAAAGCGGTGCAGCGCTTTATGGGGTTCATTAATTACTATCGCCAGTTCATTCCACACTTCTCAACTTTGGTAGCTCCCTTGGTTGCCCTCACCAAGAAGGGAGCAAATCCCAAGTTGTGGTCAGAGGAGGTCTCCAAATCCTTTCTCTCGATCAAGTCACACTTCGCTAGCGCTCCCATCCTACATCGCCCCGATGTTGATAAGCCATTTATCTTGGAGGTGGATGCCTCATCCGTTGGTGCTGGAGCAGTCCTTTTCCAAAAGGATGCTCAAGGTCGGAAGCATCCTTGCTTCTTCTTCTCCAAGACCTTCACACCAGCGGAGAGGAATTATTCCATCGGGGACAGGGAGTTGCTGGCCATGAAGTTGGCTTTTTCGGAGTGGAGACATCTCTTGGAGGGAGCTCGCTTTCCCTTCCAAGTCTTCACTGACCACAAGAACTTGGTGTATCTGCAAACGGCCCAGCGGCTGAATTCTCGCCAGGCTAGATGGTCCCTGTTCTTCTCCCAGTTCCATTTTACTCTCCATTTCCTCTCCGGGGAGAAGAACGTTTGTGCTGACGCTCTCTCCCGCTCTGTGGTGTCATCGGAGGAGGAGGAGGAGGAGCCTCGGCTTATTGTCCCTTCTGAGAGCCTGAGAACTGTAGCTCCGGTTTCGCTAGAGTCTGTGCCCCCGGGCAAGACTTTCGTACCAGCTAACTTGCGACCGGAGGTTCTCTCTTGGGCTCACTCCTCCAGAGTGGGTGGGCATTTTGGGACCAAGAGGACATCTGAGCTTCTGGCGAGAACATACTGGTGGCCGCATATGGCCCGAGATGTCAAGGACTAGATTCAGGCGTGCGTTTCTTCCGCCCAGGATCGGTCTCCTCGGCAACGGCCTGCTGAATTGCTTTACCCTCTACCAGTGGCAGACAGGCCCTGGGAGATGGTCGGGATGGACTTTGTGGTGGGTCTACCCAAGTCGCGTGGCTGCTCCATTATTTGGGTTGTCACCGACCATTTCTCCAAGATGGTGCATTTGGTGCCGCTTCCTCGGTTACCCTCAGCACGGGCCTTGGCGGTGTTGTTCATTAAACACGTTTTCCGATTGCATGGTATGCCTGATAAGATTGTCAGCGATCGGGGTCCCCAGTTCGCATCTCGGATTTGGAGAGAGCTCTGCCGTTTACTCAGCATAGAGTTAAACCTCTCCTCTGCATACCATCCCGAGACAAATGGGTTGGTGGAGAGAACCAACCAGACTCTGGTGACATATTTGCGACATTACCTGTAGAATGTAAGCCCGCAAGGGCAGGGTCCTCGCCCCTCTGTATCAGTCCGTCATTGTTAGTTTGTTTACTGTATGTGATATTTGTAACTTGTATGTAACCCCTTCTCATGTACAGCACCATGGAATCAATGGTGCTATATAAATAAATAATAATAATAATAATAATTTCGTCTCTGCTAGGCAGGATGACTGGGCATCTTTGCTACCTTGGGCGGAATTTGCCCTGAACAACGCCGTAGCCGATTCCACTGGTCAAACTCCTTTTCTCTTTAATTACGGCCAGCATCCGCGTGTCCCTGTGCCCATGCCCGTGTCATCCACCGATTTTAGGGTGGCAGACTGGGCGGTGGAGGCACGTGACATCTGGGACCGCACACAGGATGCCATCCGGGCCTCCAAGGAGAGAATGAGGGTTTCGGCTGATACACACCGGCGCCCTGCTCCGGTCTTTGCTCCTGGCGACTTAGTGTGGCTCTCCGCCCGTAACATCAGGCTGCGAGTTGAGTCCACTAAATTTGCTCCTCGCTACATTGGCCCGTTTAAGGTTCTGGAACAGGTCAACCCTGTGGTCTACCGTTTGGCTATTCCTCCACACCTTGGTATCACCGATACTTTCCATGTTTCCCTCTTAAAGCCCGTTCATTTGTCCCGGTTTTCCGAGTCATCTGCTGGGACATCGGGTTCATCCACAGATGAGTTTGAGGTGAATGCTATTGTGGGGTGCAAGGTGGTACGTGGCAAGAAATTTTATCTGGTGGACTGGAAGGGTCACGGCCCAGAGGATAGAACCTGGGAGCCTGTGCAGCACATTCGGGCTCCGCTGCTTATCGCAGCTTTTGAGCGTAGTGAGGCTCAAGGAGGGGGGGGCCCTAGGAGGGGGGGTAATGTTAGGAGTCGAGTTTCCTCTGCTGCACAGGGGGAATCTCGATCCGTGTCTGCTGCGGTCTCCCATTCGGTATCGGCCGCAGTGGGCTCTGCTCAGCGGAGACGTTGCTCCCAGGGTCTCGCTGGGGCTGATTCGGTGCATATGGTCACTACTGCCTTTTCTGGCTTTCCTATGGTACTCTGCACTGATCTGCGGCGAGCGAGCCTCTCTGGGACTAAGTCCTTGTTTACTCACACTGAGCATGCTCAGGGCAGGGCCTCCCATTGGAGGTCGAGGGCCACATGTTCGGTCACATGCTCAGGTGCTGCAGTACATTCCATTGGTCCTTCTGGAAGGTCCTGAAAGGGCAAAACATGCTCAGGTACTGCAGCACTTTCCATTGGTCCTTCTGGAGAGTCCTGAAAGGGCAAAAACTTCAGTAGCAGCTTCCTGTGCTGCAACTATATAAACTGCGCATGACCGCACGGCCATACGCTAGTATTGTCTTATGTTATGTGCTTTGCGCCAGTGTGGTCACATGTATGTGTGTTCAGGGACCCGACTGAAATAAGCCCCTAGAATGCTGGCTCCTCCGGTGAGGAGATTGAGTCTGAGTGTATTCAGGGACCCGGCTGAAATAAGCCCCTAGAATGCTGGCTCCTCCGGCGAGGAGTTTTGTGTGTTTGTGTGACCACTGACTGCTCTCTGTTTGGGCAGTTAGCCTGTGCCTCTGTGGAGTCTAACAGGGCACAGTGCTTTCCTTTCACGGCTACTCAGTGAATTAACTGAGTTAGTCTATACCGCCATATAGCTCCGCCGTTTGCTAGCAGCAGGTACTCCTGCACGGTGGACCCCGGGCTGCGAACGCACCAATATCAATAAACATCTCTATTTACTCGGTGCATTCCGCTAGCCCTAACACTGAGTGCTTCACAGACGTTTAGAAAGCAGAGTCGTGAAAATAAAAAAAAAATTTTTTTCCACAAAAAAGATATTGTAGCCCCCAAGTTTTTATTTTCACAAGGGTAACAGGAGAAATTGGACCCCAAAAGTTGTTGTCCAATTTATCCTGAGTACGCTGATGCCCCATATGTGGGGGTAACCCACTGTTTGGGCACACGGCAGTGCTCAGAAGGGAGGGAGCACCATTTGACTTTTTGAGCGCAAAATTGGCTGTCGTGTTTGGAGACCCCCTGATGTACCAAAACAGTGGAAACCCCCCAATTCTAACTCCAACCCTAACCCCAACACACCCTTAACCCTAATCCCAACCTGATCCATAATCCTAATCACAACCCTAATGATAATCACAACCCTAACCCCAAAACAATCCTAATGTCAACCCTAACCATAACCCTAATCAAAACCCTAAATCTAACACACCCCTAATCCTAATCTCAACCCTAACCTCAATCCTAACCCTAATCCCAATACACCCCTAATCCCAACCCTAACCTTAACCCTAATCCCAAACCTAACCCTAATCCCAAGCGTAACCCTTATGCCAACCCTAACCCTAATACCAACCCTAATCCAAACCCTAACCCTAATCCCAACTCTAACCCTAACTTTAGCCACAACCCTAGCCCTAACTTTAGCCTCAACCCTAGCCCTAACCCTAACCCTAAATTTAGCCCCAACCCTAACCCTAGCCCTAACTTTAGCCCCAACCCCAACCCTAGCCCTAAGGCTACTTTCACACTTGCGTTGTTTGGCATCTGTCACGATCCATCATTTTGGACAAAAAACAGATCCTGCAAATGTGCCCGCAGGATGCGTTTTTTGCCCATAGACTTGTATTGCCGACGGATCGCGATGAATGGCCACACGTCGCGTCCGTCGTACACTGGATCAGTTGTGTTTTGGCGGACTGTCGGCACAAAAAAGTATTTAATATAACGATTTTTTGTACGTCGCATCCGCCATTTCCGACCACGCATGCGTGGCCGTAACTCTGCCCCCTCCTCCCCAGGACATAGACTGGGCAGCAGATGTGTTGAAAAACTGCATCCGCTAGCCATGTTGTGCACAATTTTCACAACGTGCGTCGGTATGTCGGGCCAACGCATTGCGACGGCCCCGTACCGACGCAAGTGTGAAAGAAGCCTAACCCTAAATTTAGCCCCAACCCTAACCCTATATTTAGCCCCAACCCTAACCCTAAATTTAGCCCTAACCCTAAATTTAGCCCCAACCCTAACCCTAAATTTAGCCCCAACCCTTACCCTAAATTTAGCCCCAACCCTAACCCTAAATTTAGCCCCAACCCTAACCCTAACCCTAAATTTAGCCCCAACCCTAACCCTAAATTTAGCCCCAACCCTAACCCTAAATTTACCCCCAACCCTAACCCTAACCCAAATTTTAGCCCCAACTGCTCTTCTGCTGGCCGGCAGATGGCGACAGATGGCTGGCGCACTGCGAATGCGCCCGCTATTTTCTTTCCAGATGAAGACGCCGGCAGGCAGGAGAGGACGCAGGAGGACCCAGGGACATCTGTAAATATAATAGGGTCCCCGAATTCCCCCATTTTGCTGTCCTCTGATGTGCGATCACATCAGAGGACAGAGAATTACACATCGCTTTTTTTTTTTGCGATCACTGGTAAACAGTTAATTACCGGCGATCGCAAAACAGGGGTTGGTAAAACCGACCCCGATCATATTCTTTGGAGTCTCGGCTACCCCCGGCAGCCGAGACCCCAAAGATCCTCCCAGTGCCGGCCGGCGGGCGCATTTTTTTGCCGGAAAAAGATGGTGGCGCCCATCGGGAACCACGAGGAGCACCGGGGGAGACAGGTGAGTATCGGGGGGCTATCTGGGACCCCATTTCTCTGTCCTCTGATGTGCGATCACATCGGAGGACAGAGAAATTAAAAGGGAAATCGCGTTTTGTTTTTTGTTTTTGTGATCGCCGGTAAACGGTTAGTTATGGGCGATCGCAACTCGGGGTCGGTGAAAAAAAACCCCGAATCATGTTCTCTGGGGTCTCGGCTACCCCCGGCAACCGAGACCCCAGAGAAAATCCGACTCTGGGGGGCGCTATTCACTTTTTTTTCACTTTAATTAACAGCGCTGTGGTTTAAGTACCCTTAACTGCCGCCGTTAAAAGGCGTATCGGCGGTCATTAAGGGGTTAAGTGATTTCTTACAGTTTGGTCACAGACGTTGACTCCAGTTTCCACCCATTCGCTCCTTATTTGTTATGTTGTGCATTTCCTGTTTTTGAGACTTACTGCTTTAAGTTTCCGGTCTTGACGCTTTGATGTCTTCTTTGGTCTAGCAGGATGTTTGCCTTTAACAACCTTCCTATGTTGTTTGTATTTGGTCCAGATTTTAGACACAGCTGACTGTGAACAACCAACATCTTTTGCAACATTGTGTGATGATTTACCCTCTTTTAAGAGTTTTATAATCCTCTCCTTTGTTTCAATTGACATCTCTCATGTTGGAGCCATGATTCATGTCAGTCCACTTGGTGCAACAGCTCTCCAAGGTTTGATCACTCTTTTTTAGATGCAGACTAGCGAGCAGATCTAATTTGATGCAGGTGTTATTTTTGGGTATGAAAATTTACAGGGTGATTCCATAATTTTTTCCTCAGAATTGAGTGATTCCATAATTTTTTTCCCTATGCTTGGTTAAAAAAGTAATCATTACTGACTACCACATTTTTTGTTCTTGATTTCTTTTAGTGTTTATTAAAGCCAGAAAGTTGCCATTTGAAATGACTTTAGTTTTGTGCCATGTCTGTGATCTGCTTTTTTTCTACAAAATAAAACAACTGAATGAACATCCTCCAAGGCCGGTGATGCCATAATGTTTGCCAGAGGTTGTATATATACAGCTCTGGCAAAAATTAAGAGACCACTACACAGTTTTATAAAAATCAACTTCTCTACATGTCTGACAGCCATTCCATTCCAGTGTCAGTTGAATTCCGACCAGAGTACACCTCATTCTACTTAATGTGCTTCTGATTAGGAGATCACCTGAACCAAATCTTATTTAACGAAGGAAAGCATAAAAAACACTGCTGTGGTGTTCTTTCTATAGGACAAGCTGGATGGCAAAACAAGTGCTAGTAATATCACAAAATTAATAGGAATGAAAAAATAACTTTTATTCATGCCAAAGGAGTTGAAAAGAAAAGTCTTGAGTGAGGAAAAGAAGGGCTCAATTCTGGCTATACTAGCAGAGGGACACAGTGAGCGTCATGTTACCTCCATCCTTAACATTTATAAGATTGCAGTCCATTACAACTAGGTCAAGCAGCAGACATTGGGGACAACAAAGCTACAGACAGGCAGAGGGCGAAAGCAACTCTCCACTGACGAGGATGAACGTCATCTTATTCGAATGTCACTCAGCAACTGCAGGATGACATCAAGTGACCTACAAAAGGAATGGCATATAGCAGCTGGGGTGAAGTGCACCGCAAAAACAGTTCGTAAAAGGCTCCTAGAGGCAGCACTCAAGTCATGTAAAGCTAGGAAAAAGCCTTTCATCAATGAGAAGCAAAGGAGAGCCAAGCTGAAGTTTGCCAAAGACCATAAGGATTGGACCATAGAGGACTGGAGTGAGGTAATCTCTGATGAGTCTAATTTTCAGCTTTACCCAACACCTGGTCATCTAATTGTTAGACGGAGACCTGGAGAGGATACAAGCCACAGTTTCTTGCACCCACTGTGAAATTTGGTGGAGGATCGGTGATGATCTGGGGATGCTCCAGCAAGACTGAAATTGGACAGGTTGTTTTTTGTGAAGGATGTATGAATCAAGCCTTATACATGGTTATCCTGGAAAAACTGCTCAGGCAATGTTCCCCAACTCTGAGGACTGGTTTTTCCAGCAGGACATTGTGCCATGCCACACAGCTAGATCAATCAAGGTGTGGATGAAGGACCACCACATCAAATCCCTATAATGGCCAGCCCAATCTCCAAACCTGAACCCCATTGAAAACCTCTGGAATGTAATCAAGAGGAAGATGAATAGTCACAAGCCATCAAACAAAGAAGAACTGCTTACATTTTTGCATCAAGACTCCCCAAAAGCAGAGTGAAAGACTGGTGGAAAGCATGCCAAGACGCATGAAATCTGTAATTAACTCTTTCTGAGTTAAAATATTAGTACTGTTGTTTCCAAATGATTATGAACGTGATTTTTTTGCATTACTTGAGCTCTGCAAGCAATGCATTTTTTCGTTATTTTGACCATTTCTCATTTTCAGGAAATAAATACATTTATTGCTTGGAACTTCGGAGACGTTGTCAGTAGTTTATAGAATAAAATATTTTACTCAAAAATATACCTTTAAAGAGAAAAATCTGACAAACTGAAAATTTTGCAGTGGTCTCTTAATTTTTGCCAGAGCTGTATATATGTATATACTGTATATATATACACACACACAGACACACGCACGCAAGAAAAAAAATATATGGAGGGAGTGAGCTAGAGAGGGGGACAGAGGCTCGTTCAATCCGAAACTGTAACAATAGAGAAGAGATAGGTAAAGTGTTTTTTTCACCATTGATGTGCTTGCAGTAATGTAGTAGTGAATTGCATAAATATTCATTCCATTACACATTATTATCAGACAGCCTTCTCTCAGGGGGAAAATGAGAGCAGATATTCTACTTGACCATTATAGGCATGACACATTGGAAATTTCAATAGAGATTGCATATTGTATATTAATGCAGGAACCATAACACCACGTAGATGCCATTGGGCCAATGGCTCAATTTCTCATGAGCAGCATTAACCTTCTTACAGTCAAAAGGGATGGTCGTTCCTCAACTATGTACTTAGATCCAAGATTTTTGTCACACAACTCATTCTCTTCCATATGTTACCTGCCTGTTCCTAAATTTAAAGACTATATACACCTGTGCATATAATTTCCTACCATTTTGCGGCTGCAAAGTGTGCCTGAAAACTTCACCAAGCTAGCTGGTCTACACATTGTGACACAGATCTATCAGAGAGCAGATCCTGGTTCTGACTTCTCTCTCATCTCTCACCTTCCCTTCTCTCATGGTTAGAGATAGCAGGGATGGGAAGGAGGTTGTGCACAGAAGATCGGGGGAGGGGGAACATATAATCCTTCATGAGATGTAGAAGGGGAATCACTCCAGGAATAAGGCTGTGCTATAACATGAGAACTAGCGAAGTTGGCAGTGCTGTGGACACACAGACCTCAAATCCAGCACGTACTACTAGCAGTAGACAACACAAGACAAAATCTTGAATTGGGAGCAATCAGTAAGCTGCATATAAGGAGAGTCTGAAAATGAATTAAGGAATAATAATAATAATCTTTATTTATATATAGCGCTAACATATTCCGCAGCGCTTTACAGTTTGCACACATTATATATATTGAAGAAATGTAATGCAGCTTTTTAATTAAATGTACCGTAAGCACTTTAACAAATCTAAAAAACAAAATAAAAATCCACGGTAGAGGTGTCTGCACACTTTAAAAACTCACCTTTCAGCAACCGCCTTTTTAAGCCGGCCTCACACTCAGCGTATAAAAATACGGTCCGTAATTTATGGCCGTAATACTCAGAAAAGTCCCCGAAATAGTGGTCCGTATCTCATCCGCAGGCAGGGTGTGTCAGCGTATTTTGCGCATGGCATCCTCCGTATATAATCCGTATGGCATCCGTACTGCGAGATTTTCTCGCAGGCTTGCAAAACCGACATACGGACATACAATGGATCTATGTTCTCAAAAAATCGTAAAAACATATATACTGTCTATATACAGTGGGGCAAAAAAGTATTTAGTCTGTCAGCAATAGTGCAAGTCCCACCACTTAAAAAGATGAGAGGCGTCTGTAATTTACATCATAGGTAGACCTCAACTATGGGAGACAAACTGAGAAAAAAAAATCCAGAAAATCACATTGTCTGTTTTTTTAACATTTTATTTGCATATTATGGTGGAAAATAAGTATTTGGTCAGAAACAAACAATCAAGATTTCTGGCTCTCACAGACCTGTAACTTCTTCTTTAAGAGTCTCCTCTTTCCTCCACTCATTACCTGTAGTAATGGCACCTGTTTAAACTTGTTATCAGTATAAAAAGACACCTGTGCACACCCTCAAACAGTCTGACTCCAAACTCCACTATGGTGAAGACCAAAGAGCTGTCAAAGGACACCAGAAACAAAATTGTAGCCCTGCACCAGGCTGGGAAGACTGAATCTGCAATAGCCAACCAGCTTGGAGTGAAGAAATCAACAGTGGGAGCAATAATTAGAAAATGGAAGACATACAAGACCACTGATAATCTCCCTCAATCTGGGGCTCCACGCAAAATCCCACCCCGTGGGGTCAGAATGATCACAAGAACGGTGAGCAAAAATCCCAGAACCATGCGGGGGGACCTAGTGAATGAACTGCAGAGAGCTGGGACCAATGTAACAAGGCCTACCATAAGTAACACACTACGCCACCATGGACTCAGATCCTGCAGTGCCAGACGTGTCCCACTGCTTAAGCCAGTACATGTCCAGGCCCGTCTGAAGTTTGCTAGAGAGCATTTGGATGATCCAGAGGAGTTTTGGGAGAATGTCCTATGGTCTGATGAAACCAAACTGGAACTGTTTGGTAGAAACACAACTTGTCGTGTTTGGAGGAAAAAGAATACTGAGTTGCATCCATCAAACACCATACCTACTGTAAAGCATGGTGGTGGAAACATCATGCTTTGGGGCTGTTTCTCTGCAAAGGGGCCAGGATGACTGATCCAGGTACATGAAAGAATGAATGGGGCCATGTATCGTGAGATTTTGAGTGCAAACCTCCTTCCATCAGCAAGGGCATTGAAGATGAAACGTGGCTGGGTCTTTCAACATGACAATGATCCAAAGCACACCGCCAGGGCAACGAAGGAGTGGCTTCGTAAGAAGCATTTCAAGGTCCTGGAGTGGCCTACCCAGTCTCCAGATCTCAACCCTATAGAAAACCTTTGGAGGGAGTTGAAAGTCCGTGTTGCCAAGCGAAAAGCCAAAAACATCACTGCTCTAGAGGAGATCTGCATGGAGGAATGGGCCAACATACCAACAACAGTGTGTGGCAACCTTGTGAAGACTTACAGAAAACGTTTGACCTCTGTCATTGCCAACAAAGGATATATTACAAAGTATTGAGATTAAATTTTGTTTCTGACCAAATACTTATTTTCCACCATAATATGCAAATAAAATGTTAAAAAAACAGACAATGTGATTTTCTGGATTTTTTTTTCTCAGTTTGTCTCCCATAGTTGAGGTCTACCTATGATGTAAATTACAGACGCCTCTCATCTTTTTAAGTGGTGGAACTTGCACTATTGCTGACTGACTAAATACTTTTTTGCCCCACTGTATATATAGCAAGGTGACATTAACCCTTCATTACCCCATATCCCACTGCTACATTGGAATGGGAAGAGAGTGGCCAAGTGCCAGAATAGGCGCATCTTCCAGATGTGCCTTTTCTGGGGTTGCTGGGGGCAGATGTTTTTAGCCAGGGGGGGCCAATGACCATGGACCCTCTCCAGGCTATTAATATCTGCCCTCAGTCACTGGCTTTACCATTATGGTGGAGAAAATTGCTCGGGAGCCCACGCCAATTTGTTCCGCGATTTAACCCTTTAAATTAATAGCTAGAGCGCCCAAATTTTGCACATACACACTACTAACATTAGTAGTGTGGAATATGCAAAAAAAGGGATATGAGAAGGTTTACTGTATGTAAACCATGTCTCATATCATATCGGGTTTGGAAAAAAGATAGCTTAAAAGCCGGTAATTCAATTACCGTCTTTTGCTATCTAGCGCTATATGAAATCTTAATATATATACATATATGTGTCTCACTGACATATCTATCTATCTATCTATCTATCTATCTCTATCTATCTCTATCTCTATCTCTATCTCTCTATCTATCTATATATATATATATATATATATATATACCCCTATACTATGTGTAGACATTTATTTTAGCTATTATATTCTAACCTGTCAGTGTGATATTACTATACAGCGCACTGAATTGCCGGCTTTTCGCTAGAACACCGCTGCATATTTCTCGCAAGTCACACTGCTGGTCCGTGTGTAATCCGTATTTTTCTGGCCCCCATAGACTTTCATTGGCGTATTTTTTGCGCAATACGGTGACAAACGCAGCATGCTGCGATTTTTTACTACGGCCGTAGAACACCGTATAATACGGATCAGTAAAATACAGCAGATAGGAGCAGGGGCATAGAGAAGCATTGTACCGTACGCAATCCGTATTTTCAGCACCTCTCTTACGTCCGTAAAGCACGCTAGTGTGAGGCCGGCCTTAATGTGTATCTAACAACTGTTTGAAGACATAAAGGAAATTTTAACCCCTAAGGAGAAATGCTGGAAAAAGATGATTCATCGTTCATTCGGGGCTTTCATATTTTAACGTTTTTGTACACATTTATATTGTTTTACAGATATAAAAAATATCTGTTTTAGGATCTATTCAGATCTGTGCTTCAGTTTTTGTTTTGTGTCATTGCACAGGCAATTCACAGAGTGATCTATGGTGGTCTTCCTCACAATATGACTCTTCTTATATGATACAACATATCTTTTTAACATTTTCACCCAAGTAGCCATTGAAGCATTCAGCATTTCTCTTCCATCCTTATCATAAAGCTTCCTCACCACTCATGAAACGCCTCACCCCTTACAAGTGGCAACTTCATTTCTCACATGGCTGGCTTCAGAGATTATAATTGCCTCAGTCACTGATATCTAAATTGTTGCATTTAAATTAGGTCTTTCATTATCTAAAGCTAAATATCAATCACTGTAGCCTCTGACCTTCTACTAATTGTTCCTCAAGTTGAATAAATCCCCAGGGAACTTTAAATAATGTTTTGTGGTTTTAAATACAAATGAGACGGCATAAATAATCGGAAAAAACTGAGGCTTTTAGAGCAGCAAAACAACCAGTGGAACAGGGAACATGGAAGCAACCTACTACTCTCAAAGAAACCACACCAACCTCCCCCACAAACCATGTTCCATTTTCTCCACCAGCGTTTCATGAAATCCGCAGATCCTCAAAGAGGCATAATGGGTGGAAAAGAGGGCAACATCCAGGTGCTGTTTTTAGAATGGAAACTCTGCCCGATTACACAGATGATGTGCTGCCAACAATAATGATCATTCATGCTGTATAAAAAAGCAATTAGCTTGTAAATAATAATTTTGCTCATTCATCAGCTGATCGCTGCCATGTTTACACTGGCGAAGATTGGGAATGAGCTAAAGTTCGGCCAATTAGAGTCCCTTGTCGGCTTTAGGCGACCGGTCACATGATTCACGCTGCTCGAACCACGGGCACCATGAATCAGAGGCCGGTTCACTTACTGACAACAGTGTGTTTTAGTGCTCATTCTGAAGTTTGATTTTCACGTATGAGTGCTATCTGTGCTTTTCGCGAGGTGTTTTGGGCCATCCACAAATGATCATTCATCGCTTCATTTTCACCTAATGTGTATGGGGTTTAGGTGACAACCATGCTAACATAGGTAAAACACACAAGCAGGACCCCAGACACAATACTAACCTCTGAGACTATGTGCTACATCTAGCAGGTATACGGTATATTGACAGATGTGTAGACCGTGCGGACATTTTTGATTTTTTTTCCATCAAACAGAGAAGAACACTATGCAGATCATCAATTGTCATGATAGGAGTCTTGTAGAACATGGTTTCCATGTCTTAGAACGAGTAGATGAAAGACCAAATATTAGGAGACTCCTCATGTTTCATAACCGATAAATGACTTCTGAGAGCGGCACCAATTTGTGATGACATTAAGATCTCTACCCTCAGGACAAAGCTCTCACAAGAGCCTTGACTTTTATCAGTGACAAATGGTTTAATTTCTGGGCTGCTAGTGGTTTTTGGTGAAAGGCAATAAAGTCAGCTGATCAATGCATTTAGTATTTTGTGCTGCTGTCAACACAGCTCTGATCTATCGATTCACCATAGAAATATAACTGTCTAGAACTGAAACATTTTAGTGACATTTCAAGTGTCAGCTCCTTGGTTTTAAAGCAGCTGACAATGATCACTGGGTATAAAGAGCTCTGATAGGGATTTCTCCCAAAAATAAAAAAAAATATTCTACTTGATTTGCCCATTTTTGTAAAACATTATAATGAAATATTTGATAGTTGTATGTTTCTGGGAATATAGACAATATTATAGATTTTACTTGGGTTGTGACCCAACTCATTTCTGTCTGTTATGCTGCAACATTGGAGCAGCAGATGTATCCTCCATAACTAGACAGATGTATCCTCCATAACTAGACTGAATTGCCATTCAGGAGTGAAAAACTACTGGGTAGCAATTAGTGTAAGAGCAAAGTCTTATTTATCACGCAGTGTATCAAAAACATATACGGTAATTATTAATCATTCAGAATTTTTAACAACTCGACTCAAAAAGGAACTGCTATTTTTATTTTTTTGCGTACATCAAAAGTACAAGTGAAAATAAGAAACATTGTTAGGCTAGGTTCACATCGCGTTAGGGCAATCCGTTTAACGGATTCGTTTCTAAGCGGCACTAACGCTATGTAACAGATTCGTTAACGCACCCATAGACTTACATTAGCGGAACGCATCTTAATGCATGTCAAAATCGGCATGCATTAGCGATGGTCCGTTATTTTGTGACGCACCTTCGAACGCGGACTACCACGATTCCGGGTACGTTACGGCGAACGCACAGCGAAAGGAAGTGTTCGCTCTGCATAGAACTCTATTGCTAACGCATGCTAACACATGCCGATGCAATGCAATCATGCGTTAATGCATGCTTTAATGCGATTGCAAAAATACGGACTATTTGGGGCTCATCGTTAGCGCATCCATTTAACGGATCCATTAAACTGATTGCCCTAACGCAATGTGAACCTAGCCTTAGGCTATGTGCGCACGTTGCATATTTGCTTGCAGAAATTTCTGCAAGGTTTCTGCATCTCTTGGCGGAAAAATGCAGCTGGAAATCCATGAATTTTTAATGCATTTTTAATGCGTTTTTGTAAATCCATAGAGCTAAATAAAGATATATTATTAAAAAAAAAAGAATTGCGATATAATTTCCTTGTTCAACCTCTTTAGCCATATATCCTCATTAATATTAAATAAAGACACATACACACACACCAGCCTATGTGGGAGCATTAACATAATTAACCTACAGATGCTGTAACAAAAAAGCAACTGTCAGAAATCTGCGTGACATGCAATATCATAATTTAAAAAAAATTGTGTGGGCTCCAACATAATTTTCATAACCAGCAAAGAGAAAGCTGACAGCTGAGGGCAGATGTTAATATCCTGGGAAAGATCCAATAGCTAGAGATTCCCAGGCTATTAATATGTTAATATTAATATTAATGAGGCTGTTATTTTTGCAAAAGGAGGATCTACTAAATATTAATGTCACTTTTCTGGTGGGGTGCCCATACTTATGCACCTGTCAAATTTTGTTTGAATGCAGATTGCACATTTTCTGTTAGTACAATAAACCTCATTTCAAGGCAGAAACATTACTGTGTCCAACAGTTATTAGATATATGAAACTGAAATAGCTGTTGCAAAAAAAAAAACAATTTTTATAAAACATTAAGCTTAAGATTAATAGGGGTGCCCAAACTTTTTTATATAACTGTATGGCTCATGATTAAGTTTAAGTGATAAATTTACTGTAGTAAAATGGTAACATCACATCGGGCTTTTAATCATTATTATGATACAATAATCAAGCCATTTAGATAGAACATGAAATATATTTATTGGAATACAACTTTAGAACAAAAAACTTTTGCATATTTACAATTTATTATACACTATGCAGTAAGTGGGAAAAAAACAGTTTTCAGCAAAAACGTACTGAATAACATTTGTGCAGTCTATGAATTTGTTTTGAGAAATAGCATCGCCTCCATCAGATCCTCCTTCATAGATGACCTCAAATCTGACCTAATTATTTTAAGGCTAGAGGACAACCTCTCTACATTAACTTGGGTTGGTGGCAAAGCAATAACCACATGCGCAACATCTTTAGCAATTTCAGGGTATAAAGGAATTGCCTTGTGCACAGTCAGTTTTGATGAACAATAGAACTCTTCTACTTTGAGAGAAAGTGAAAAATGTTGCTGAAATATGTTTTCTATGGGAACGGAATCTTTTTCCCTTCGGCAACACTTTGCCTACTCCATGTGGTCCAAATACTTTTCAAAATCAAACTCCTCATCTGATGTGGATGAAGAAACGGCAGCAGCAGCACTGGCAGGACCCAAGTCCTCTTGCTCTTGGCCGTCCTGTAGCCCACTCATCCTAACTGCTACCTCAATCAGAGCTTCTTTTCCTTTAGTAAGCTGTTGATCATACAGCAATATACAATGACTCGGGTCAACATAAACAGCTGACAGAAGAATTTTATTTTCTAATAGCAGTGTCTCCGTTTTATTGAAGCAGCAATGCCATCTGTGATTAAACCTCCTCTTTGGGACAGGCAAAACAACAAGTTCTTCCATTCCTTTATAAAATGCCAGGAGTTAAATCCTCAGCTTGTAACTTTTTAGTCACTGTAAATAGGTGATGAAGCAATTCCTTCAGCTACCTGTGTCCATTGACTTTCATGTAATGTTACCTGAGGGTTGGCCATCAGGTGGCGCAGTGGTTAGCACAGCAGCCTTGCAGCGCTGGGGTCCTGGGTTCTAATCCCACCTAGGACAACATCTGCAAAGAGTTTGTATGTTCTCTCCGTGTTTGCGTGGGTTTTCCTCCGGGCACTCCGGTTTCCTCCCACATTCCGAAGACATACTGATAGGGATTCTAGATTGTGAGCCCCATCGGGGACAGTGATGATAATGTGTGCAAACTGTAAAGCGCTGCGGAATATGTTAGCGCTATATAAAAATAAAAGATTATTATTATTATACAAGGAAGGGTTTCAGCTCAAGCAATCGCTCAATCATTAAATAGGTACTGCCCCACTGAGTGACTTGATCCACAATTGCCCCTTTTCCAGCACGTCTCTTCAAAATGGAATTCATTTTAGGGGTTCTGGCAGCAATAGCCAATTTCCTCACGTTGCTAATCAGAGTTCCAGCATGTCCCTCTTGCAGACTATCTCTTATTGCCAGCTGCAGCATGTGCACAACACAGCGTATGTGATGAATAGGAAAGAGGTGTGAAGCAGCTTCAACAAGATCATCTAATTGTAAAGAATCATTTTGCTGTTCTTCTATAGGAATATCTGTTTGTTCCTCCATTATGGGAACAGGACTGTGACCTTCCATCTCCAAAATACTGAATGTGAAATGTTTTTCTAGCTGCTGTTCACCTTCATTATTCTCATTCATCAGTTTAATTGTACTTATCATGCTTGAAGCATTATCAGTTACAATAGCAAGAACCTGTTCTTTTTCGAGTTCATAATCTTGCAGAACTTTTTCCACTGAGATCTGGAGAAACTGGCTACTGCGATGAGCTTTAAAATACCCCAAAATTACAGACCAAGATTATACTATGGTATACTTCTAAAAATACATTAATCCAAAATAAAAGCGAAGCACAAAACCAAAAAGTAAAATTAAGATATTTTATTCCCAATAGGTTAAAATCAAGAGTCATCAGTATACAAAGGGAAATCAAAACAGGGCAGAGTGAGCTCCAAGCAACCCATAACATCTACTATATAATTGTCTAAGGGTCACTTCCGTCTGTCTGTCACAGATATTCATTGGTCGTGGCCTCTGTCTATCATGGAAATCCAAGTCGCTGATTGGTCGCGGCAAAACAGCCACGACCAATCAGCGACGGGCACAGTCTGGTGGCAACATGGCTGCTCCTTCCTCCCCACAGTCAGTGTCCACTCCATACTCCCCTCCAGTCACCGCTCACACAGGGTTAATGGCAGCGTTAACCGACCACGCTATGCCGCGGTGTAACGCACTCGGTTAACGCTGCTAATAACCCTGTGTGACCATACGTTTTACTATGCGGCATCAATAGTAAAAAGATCTAATGTTAAAAATAATTTAAAAAAAATAAAAAATCGTTATATACTCACCGTCCGTCGGCCCCTCAGATCCACAACAGGCCTTTCCTGCTTGCGACGCTCCGGTAACCGGTCCATGCTGCGTTCTCGTGAGATGATGTAGCGGTCTCGCGAGACCGCTACGTCATCATCTCGCGAGACCGCAATGCACTCTTCAGACTAGAGCACGCAAGCACTCCGCGTCGGTACCCGCTTCGCTTGGATCCGGGGCTCCGGAATGTGAGTATATAACTATTTTTTATTTTAACTCTTTTTTTTAACAGGGATATGATGCCCACATTGCTATATACTACGTGGGCTGGGCAATATACTATATGGGCTGTGCAATATACTACATGGGCTGTGCTTTATACTACGTGGGCTGTGCAATATACTACGTGACTGGGCAATATACTACGTGGTCTGTGCAATATACTACGTGACTGGGCAATATACTATGTGGGCTGTGCAATATACCACGTGGCTGGGCAATATACTACGTGGGCTGTGCAATATACTACGTGACTGGGCAATATACTACGTGGGCTGTGCAATATACTACGTGGCTGGGCAATATACTACGTTACTGGGCAATATACTACGTGGCTGGGCAATATACTACGTGACTGGGCAATATACTACGTGGCTGGGCAATATACTACATGGCTGGGCAATATACTAGGTTACTGAGCAGTATACTACGTTGCTGGGCAATATACTACGTAGCTGGGCAATATAGTACGTAACTGGGCAATATACTACGTGGCTGGGCAATATACTACGTGACTGGGCAATATACTATGTGGCTGGGCAATATACTACGTGGCTGGACAATATACTACCTCACTGGGCAATATACTACGTAGCTGGCCAATATACTACGTCACTGGGCAATATACTACATCACTGGGCAATATACTAAGTAGCTGGGCAATATAGTATGTCACTGGGAAATATACTACGTGGCTGGGCAATATACTACGTGACTGGACAATATACTACGTGACTGGGCAATATACTACAAGGCTGTGCAATAGACTACGTGGCTGTGCAATATACTACGTGGCTGGGCAATATACTATGTAAACATGCATATTCTAGAATACCTGATGCATTAGAATCGGGCCACCATCTAGTAAATAATAATAACAATCATATACAAAGTCATAAAGGCCAGTTCGCCTTAAATAGATCAAGATATTTTTAGTAGTTTTAACATATATTAAACGCAGGTGACACAGCAAGCTCTGGATTGTTAGAATAAATTTCAAAGAGGACCAGTATAATAAATACAAAATCTGCCTGTAGGGAATTAAGGTGCAAGTGCATAAGCCTAAAAACATGCATCAGTGCATAAGGCCTAATTAAATATCCTACAAAGGCTAGGAATGGCTTGTATTAAAGTGCAAATGAATTGTTGTGAAGTAAGTCCAAATATATAAATGCCAATCATAAGAGCCAACATCAAAAATGAAGAGGCAATAGCACCATGTTGTCAATTACCTGCGTTTGTGGGGATTGCTAGGAGAAGAGAAACCCCGACGCGCGTTTCGCTTGTAGCTTCTTCCTGGTGGTCATGCTAGTGAAGGGGACAAGGTGCCGGCTTTTTAAATGCAGCGGTGAATATGGCATTTGCGTCCATCAGGCACAACACCTGAAGTGGCAGGTCCGGCATCCTACGTCACCAATTCCTGCCCACCACCGACGCGTCAGAGGGAGGGAGGGAAAGGATGCGACAGGACGCGTAGCCATGGCAGCCCGGTCAGGATGACAGGCGTAAGCGCACTCCGCTGCCTGTGATAGTATGAGGACCAGTGTAAGTGTGCACAAGTACTAATGAAGATGAAATAACACAGTGTAAACCCGATAGCAAGTATATACATATGGGAAACAGGAAAGTAGTGGGCAAAAGGTAATGATATTAAACAAATAAGAAGAGCAAATAGGGGGAAAGGGGAGGGAAACAGTGTAAGGTGTATAATGTTAAAAATTAAGATGATTCTATGAAAAGCAAGTCGATGAATATAAATATGAAGGATAACAAAATATATATGACCTTGATAGTGAAAATATTAAAAGAAAAGGACCGATAAATTTTTTTTCAAAAATGTATAGTGTGATAGTGACATAAAGTGAATATGCATGAGGAGCAAAATTATACCCTAAGAAAATTTCAGTGTACACAAAACATCCTCTTAACATAATGTACCATTGTAAATAAGAGAAATAGACATAAAGTGAGACGGAAAAGTCTATATATGCAACATAATAATTATGTAAAACTTCATGCATGCTGATCGGTTGCCCGAGCGCCTACACTTTAACCATGATGAAGAAGAGGACTCTTATACTCATTTGGGAAGCAAATACAGACATGACGTTCGTGGCCCGGGGTCTCAGGGACTAATTCATCCATAATTTCTTTAGAGATTGTGCTATTATAAAATTTGTAAATGATTGTTATTATCATTTATGTTATGGGTTGCTTGGAGCTCACTCTGCCCTGTTTGATTTCCCTTTGTATACTGACCACTCTTGATTTTAACCTATTGTGAATAAAATATCTTAATTTTACTTTTTGGTTTTGTACTTCCCTTTTCTTTTGCAATGAGCTTTAGTATGTTTTACTGCCAGCGTCTTAGTAACAATTTTGTTTTTGTCACAAACATATTGAACGTTGATAGCAAAATAGTTCACTCTGTGAAGTGTGCAGTCATCCATTTTAAGAAACACAAAGCAGCTCTTGAGAGTCTTTTTAAGATCTTCCATTCAGTTAAGGGCTTCTTCAATGACTAATTTTCTGATACTTTCTGTTTCCAGAGAAACACCAAGTTTGCAAGCCATTTCTCCATTAAGAGCTGTAAAAGCTGGTCGTGCAAATAATGATAATGGTACACTGTCCTTCACAACAAGCTTGATGAGCTATCTTTTAAACACATCTGCTGTCATTATTACAGGTATTTTGTCACTTTCAAAGTATCTTGTAACTAATTTTTGAGATGCTGTTTCCTCCTCCTTTGCCTGAAGTGCTGGTCTCTGGTTTCTTGGTGCTGCTGTGGTCTTTTTCAATCACAGCTTTGAAAACTTCTGGGAGGCAGCGTTGTAAATGTCTTTTTCGATTGAAAGCTCTTGAAGGAGCATTTTCATCACTGCCTGAGTATGTTTTAGATATCTTTACTCTGAACAAGCTTGTCTCAGAGAACAGCTCACTAAAAGCTTCACATCATATTTCTCCACAGTCTATGAAGAGGGGAGGAGGGAGGGAGCATGTTTGTGCTGAATCATATTCCAGAACACACACACAAATATATATGTCCTCATCGATCCTGTTACTGTATTTCCAAAGTTGAGATGTTAGAAAACAGTTTTTCCACTTATATTCTATGTATAGTGTATATAAGTCATCAGAGCATCTAATTTCTCCAAACATGAGTTAAGAGATAAAACAAGCTAAAACTTCAAGCATACAGAGACAACATATACTGGACTATTGATTTATCCCCAGTTTATTGAAAGTTTAGATATGCTTTAAGAAGTACTTACCTTCCTTAATCCTACTTTCCTGTTCACTCCAGATGTTCTGAGATGAATGTAAGCTTTCCTTCCCTGTGTGTTTGTTACTTTTCCCCATATCTATATAGGAGGAGTTTCACTACTATCATGAACATAAACTGCAGCACAGATTCAACTCAGCTAAAAGTCTAGACCTTAGATCAGGAATAGGACAGACATTTATCGCACATTTAATAAAATTCCCAAATTCTTATTACAAAAATATTCCACATAAACTGCATTGAACTACTGTACCCAATTTATTGTATATTTTAGGAGTCGGAGTCGGTCCAGTTTACACTGACTCCACCAAAATGGGCTCCGACTCTACTGCCCTGGTTAGTAATGGAGAGGCGTCAATAAGACACCTATCCATTACTAATCCTATAGTTACATGGTAAATAAAGACACAGTCAGAATAAAGTCCTTTATTTGAAATAATCACATAGACCCCTTTATTGAATCTTAATTTACCATACTTACTGAACGCCTGATCCCTGACGCCCTCGTCTCCTGCAAACAATCAAAAAGTAATAAACCAACCAGCATATAATACTAGCTTGTCAGATGTAGTCCATTTAATACCGAGTGTCCCAAGGTGATCTCATGTGTAGAACAGTCACATCGGAAGAAATGATCGCTCTACCCTGCCTCCGACAGTTACACTGACAAGAGGTAATCGCTCCTGTAGTGTATCCCTGCCGTGAAAGTTCACCAGAGTTCATCAGCTCCGGTGCTCTCACTTACGGCACTACAGTTGTGTGAGAACTTTCCCACGCAATGGTGCCGTAACTGAGAGCGCCGGAGCTGATCAGCTGATGAATTCCAGTGGCTCAGTGATACACTGTGGGAGCGATCACCTGCTGTCAGTGTATTGCTGGTGGCCGGGTGAGAGTGATGAGGGACACACATATTCTACACTCACACACACAGACACACACACATATTCTCCGCTCACACACAGACACACACATATTCTCCGCCCACACACAGACAGACACACACACATATTCTCCGCCCACACATAGAGACACATGCACATATTCTCCGCCCACAAGCAGAGACACATGCACATATTCTCCGCCCACACACAGACACACACACATATTCTCCGCCCACACATAGAGACACATGCACATATTCTCCGCCCACAAGCAGAGACACATGCACATATTCTCCGCCCACACACAGACAGACACACGCACATATTCTCCGCCCACAAGCAGAGACACATGCACATATTCTCTGCCCACACACAGACAGACACACGCACATATTCTCCGCCCACAAGCAGAGACACATGCACATATTCTCCGCCCACAAGCAGAGACACATGCACATATTCTCCGCCCACACACAGACAGACACACGCACATATTCTCCGCCCACAAGCAGAGACACATGCACATATTCTCCGCCCACAAGCAGAGACACATGCACATATTCTCCGCTCATACACAGACAGACACATGCACATATTCTCCACCCACACACAGAGACACAAACACACAAGTTCTCCGCCCATACACAGACACACACACGTTCTCTGCCCACACACATATTCTTCACCCATACACTCTTCCTCCTTCTGACATCATTTCCCTTTGACAAATTGCAGCATTTTTGGCAGCAAAATACGCAAACCTTTTTACACCTGTGTTTTTGCTGCAGATTTTACTGACTCAATTGAAGTCAATGAGTCAAAAACGCTGCAGAAACACAAAAAGAATTGACATGCTGCAGAAAATAAAATGCTGCAAATACGGATGAAAATTTACGGATCATGTGTACAACACTTCAAGATTGTCATTGAATTACCTTGCACAAGGATTCCATTGCGTTTTTGGACCATTTCCGAGCGGAAAAAAACACCTTGCAAACGCATCAAAAATGCGTTTGTCTGCACATAGCCTAATATATCTTAATAGATAAATCTACTTCTTTCTTCTTCTGGACTGGTAATTCATTCTCAAAATTCTCAAATCTCAGGTAAAATCAATCTTCAATGAATACAGATTTTCCAATGACTAAGATAGGAGATGACAATTGGTGCTAATAAAGTTCTATGGAACTTGCAGTAGAATGTCTGTTTCTGCCTCCAGCTCATCGCTCCCTTTAAAAGCACCAACTGTTATACACTATATATCAGTAATGTGAAAATCTTCCTTCACTGAATATAGATTTTACCCATGAATTGAGAGTGAAAGATTAATCTTTTATGGGAAAGAAGCAGATTTCTCTGATAAGATAGTTTTTATGAAATAAAAATTAAAATAATAGTTAGTCTTTAATAAAACAACTGAACTTTTAGTTATTACAGGGATTTATGATTCTAGAGGGAAAGATACTTTAAAAGGGTGAGATGTTTTTTTCTGCTGGCTATATACTTGCAGAGAAGAAGGACTCGTTGCAACAATTGCATGAGGCCTGCCTTGGGTGCATCTTAAAGGAGCACTAAACAGAGAATTTACCAAGTAAAATAAACTATCCTAGCACTTCCTACCCAAATCGGAGCTCTGCAGTCCCACTTCATTCATTGTCTCTGGGACTGTCAAGTACAGTTATTTCCGTCAGTCACATAGATTATGAATGGAATAGAACAGAGTTTACACACACCACCGGTCAATTCTGGATAGGGCTGCAAAGCCCCAATCTTTAGAGTTCTTTAACCTCAGTCTTGGGGGCAGAGAGGGTCCGTAATCGGACATCCGGTGAATAGCAAGTTATCTTCTATCTACACTGCGTGCAGAATTATTAGGCAAGTTGTATTTTCGATCACATGATACTTTTTATACATGTTGTCCTACTCCAAGCTGTTCAGGTTTGAGAGCCAACTACCAATTAAGTAAATCAGGTGATTTGCATCTCTGTAATGAGGAGGGGCGTTGTCTAATGACATCAACACCCTATATAAGGTGTGCTTAATTATTAGGCAGCTTCCTTTACTTTGGCAAAATGGGTCAGAAGAGAGATTTGACGGGCTCTGAAAAGTCCAAAATTGTGAGATGTCTTGCAGAGGGATGCAGCAGTCTTGAAATTGCCAAAATTTTGAAGCTTGATCACCGAACAATCAAGCTTTTCATGGCCAATAGCCAACAGGGTAGCAAGAAGCGTGTTGGGCAAAAAAGGTGCAAAGTAACTGCCCATGAATTGAGGAAAATCAAGCATGCAGCTGCCAAGATGCTATTTGCCACCAGTTTTGCCATATTTCAGAGCTGCAACATTACTGGAGTATCAAAAAGCACAAGGTGTGCGATACTCAGGGACACGGCTAAGGTAAGGAAGACTGAAAAACTACCACCTTTGAACAAGAAGCATAAGCTAAAACTTCAAGACTGGGCCAAGAAATATCTTAAGACTGACTTTTCAAAGGTTTTATGGACTGATGAAATGAAAGTGACTCTTGATGGGCCAGAGGCTGGATCAGTAAAGGGCAGAGAGCTCCACTCCGACTCAGACACCAGCAAGGTGGAGGTGGGGTACTGGTATGGGCTGGTATCATCAAAGATGAGCTTGTGGGACCTTTTCGGGTTGAGGATGGAGTGAAGCTCAACTCTCAGACCTACTGCCAGTTTCTGGAAGACAACTTCTTCAAGCAGTGGTACAGGAAGAAGTCGGTATCGTTCAAGAAAAATATGATTTTCATGCAGGACAATGCTCCACCACATGCCTCCAGCTACTACACATGCTGGCCAGTAAAGATCTCAAAGAAGAAAAAATAATGACATGGCCCCCTTGTTCACCTGATCTGAACCCCATAGAGAACCTGTGGTCCCTCATAAAATGTGAGATCTACAGGGAGGGAAAACAATCCACCTCTCGAAACAGTGTCTGGGAGGCTGTGGTGGCGGCTGCACGCGATGTTGATCGTAAACATATCAAGCAACTGACAGAATCTTTGGATGTCATCATAAAGAAAGGTGGCTATATTGGTCACTAATTTTGGGAGGATTTTGTTTTTGCATGTCAGAAATGTTTATTTCTATATTTTGTGCACTTACATTGGTTTACCTGGTGAAAATAATCAAGTGAGATGTTATATATTTGGTTTTTATTAACCCCTTCCCGACCCATGACGCCACGTAGGCGTCATGAAAGTCGGTGCCATTCCGACCCATGACGCCTATGCGGCGTCATGGAAAGATCGCGTCCCTGCAGATCGGGTGAAAGGGTTAACTCCCATTTCACCCGATCTGCAGGGACAGGGGGAGTGGTAGTTTAGCCCAGGGGGGGTGGCTTCGCCCCCTCGTGGCTACGATCGCTCTGATTGGCTGTTGAAAGTGAAACTGCCAATCAGAGCGATTTGTAATATTTCACCTATTATAACGGGTGAAATATTACAATCCAGCCATGGCCGATGCTGAAATATCATCGGCCATGGCTGGAAATACTAGTGTGCCCCCACCCCACCCCACCGATCGCCCCCCCAGCCCTCCGATCTGGCCTGTACACTGCTCCGGCTCCCCTCCGTCCAGTGCTCCGCTCCCCCCCATGCTTTTGTCCGCTCCCCCCGTGCTCCAATCACCCCCCCGTGCTCCAATCACCCCCCCTGCACTCCGATCCACCCCCCCCGGTGCTCCGTTCCACCCCCCCGTGCTCCATTCCAGCCCCCCCGTGCTCCATTCCAGCCCCCCCGTGCTCAGTTCCACCCCTCCCGCACTCCGATTCCCCCCCCGTGCTCCGATCCCCCCCGTGGTCCCCCCCACCCCATCATACTTACCGATCCAGCCGGGGTCCCGTCCGTCTTCTCCCTGGGCGCCGCCATCTTCCAAAATGGCGGGCGCATGCGCAGTGCGCCCGCCAAATCTGCCGGCCGGCAGATTCGTTCCAAAGTGCATTTTGATCACTGAGATAGATTATATCTCAGTGATCAAAATAAAAAAAATAATAAATGACCCCCCCCCCCCTTTGTCACCCCCATAGGTAGGGACAATAAAAAAATAGACATTTTTTTTTTTCCACTAATGTTAGAATAGGGTTAGGGTTAGGGTTAGGGTTAGGGGTAGGGTTAGGGGTAGGGTTAGGGTTAGGGCTAGGGGTAGGGGTAGGGGAAGGGGTAGGGTTAGGGGTAGGGTTAGGGTTAGGGTTAGGGTTAGGGCTAGGGCTAGGGTTAGGGTTTCGGTATGTGCACACGTATTCTGGTCCCCTGCGGATTTTTCCGCTGCGGATTTGATAAATCCGCAGTGCTAAACCGCTGCGGATTTATGGCGGATTTACCGCGGTTTTTCTGCGCATTTCACTGCGGTTTTACAACTGCGATTTTCTATTTGAGCAGTTGTAAAACCGCTGCGGAATCCGCACAAAGAAGTGACATGCTGCGGAATGTAAACCGCTGCGTTTCCGTGCAGTTTTTCCGCAGCATGGGCACAGCGATTTTTGTTTCCCGTAGGTTTTCATTGAACTGTAAACTCATGGGAAACTGCTGCGGATCCGCAGCGTTTTCCGCAGCGTGTGCACATACCTTTAGAATTAGGCTATGTGCACACGGTGCGGATTTGGCTGCGGATCCGCAGCAGTGTTCAATCAGGTTTACAGTACCATGTAAACATATGAAAAACCAAATCCGCTGTACCCATGGTGCGGAAAATACCGCGCGGAAACGCTGCGTTGTATTTTCCGCAGCATGTCAATTCTTTGTGCGGATTCCGCAGCGTTTTACACCTGTTCCTCAATAGGAATCCGCAGGTGAAATCCGCACAAAAACACTGGAAATCCGCGGAAAATCCGCAGGTAAAACGCAGTGCCTTTTACCCGCGGATTTTTCAAAAATGGTGCGAAAATATCTCACACGAATCCGCAACGTGGGCACATAGCCTTAGGGTTAGGGTTGGAATTAGGGTTGTGGTTATGGTTAGGGGTGTGTTGGGGTTAGGGTTGTGGTTAGGGGTGTGTTGCGGTTAGGGTTGTGTTTAGGGTTATGGCTACAGTTGGGATTAGGGTTAGGGGTGTGTTGGGGTTAGTGTTGGAGGTAGAATTGAGGGGTTACCACTGTTTAGGCACATCAGGGGTCTCCAAACGCAACATGGCGCCACCATTGATTCCAGCCAATCTCGTATTCAAAAAGTCAAATGGTGCTCCCTCACTTCCGAGCCCTGACGTGTGCCCAAACAGTGGTTTACCCCCACATATGGGGTACCAGCATACTCAGGACAAACTGCGCAACAATTACTGGGGTCCAATTTCTCCTGTTACCCTTGTGAATCAAAAAAAATGCTTGCTAAAACATAATTTTTGAGGAAAGAAAAATGATTTTTTATTTTCACGGCTCTGCGTTGTAAACGTCTGTGAAGCACTTGGGGGTTCAAAGTGCTCACCACATATCTAGATAAGTTCCTTGGGGGGTCTAATTTCTAAAATGGGGTCACTTGTGGGGGTTTCTACTGTTTAGGCACACCAGGGGCTCTGCAAACGCAACGTGACACCCGCAGACCATTCCATCAAAGTCTGCATTTCAAAAGTCACTACTTCCCTTCTGAGCCCCGACGTGTGCCCAAACAGTGGTTTACCCCCACTCATGGGGTATCAGCGTACTCAGGAGAAACTGGACAACAAATATTGGGGTCAAATTTCTCCTGTTACCCTTGGGAAAATAAAAAATTGCAGGCTAAAAGATCATTTTTGAGAAAATAATTTTTTTTTTTTTTTCATGGCTCTGCGTTATAAACTTCTGTGAAGCACTTGGGGGTTCAAAGTCCTCACCACATATCTAGATTAGTTCCTTTGGGGGTCTAGTTTCCAAAATGGTGTCATTTCTGGGGGATCTCCAATGTTTAAGCACACAGGGGCTCTCCAAACGTGACATGGTGTCCGCTAATGATTGGAGCTAATTTTCCATTTAAAAAGCCAAATGGCGTGCCATCCCTTCCGAGCCCTGCCGTGCGCCCAAACAGTGGTTTACCCCCACATATGGGGTATCTGCGTACTCAGGACAAACAGGACAACAATATTTGGGGTCCAATTTCTCCTATTATCCTTGGCAAAATAGGAAATTCCAGGCTAAAAAATCATTTTTGAGGAAAGAAAAATTATTTTTTATTTTCATGGCTCTGCGTTATAAACTTCTGTGAAGCACCTGGGGGTTTAAAGTGCTCAATATGCATCTAGATAAGTTCCTTGGGGGGTCTAGTTTCCAAAATGGGGTCACTTGTGGGGGAGCTCCAATGTTTAGGCACACAGGGGCTCTCTAAACGCGACATGGTGTCCGCTAACAATTGGAGCTAATTTTCCATTCAAAAAGTCAAATGGCGCGCCTTCCCTTCCGAGCCCTGCCGAGTGCCCAAACAGTGGTTTACCCCCACATATGAGGTATCGACGTACTCGGGAGAAATTGCCCAACAAATTTTATGATCCATTTTACCCTACTGCCCATGTGAAAATGAAAAAATTGAGGCGAAAAGAATTTTTTTGTGAAAAAAAAGTACTTTTTCATTTTTACAGATCAATTTGTGAAGTGTTGTGAATTCTGTGGCTGAGTTCACTTCTGTGGTCACAAGTGGTATTGCAGTCTCTGGGCTTCCTCCCTCAGGTGTTTTGGTGAGCTCGTTGGCTGCCTTGCTATTTAGCTCCACCTGAGTCTGTCTTCCTTGCTCCTTGTCAATGTTCCAGTGTTGGATCTGAGCTACTGCATCTTTCCTTGGGCCTGCTGCTCTGCTAGATAAGTGCTTCTAGTTTGTTTTCTGTTTTTTCTGTCCTGCTTGCTATTAACTTTTGCTGGAAGCTCTGAGAAGCAAAGGGGTGCACCGCCGTGCTGTTAGTTCGGCACGGTGGGTCTTTTTGCCCCTTTGCGTGGTTTTCGTTTTAGGGTTTTTGGTAGACTGCATAGTTCTCTTTGCTATCCTCGCTCTGTCTAGAATATCGGGCCTCACTTTGCTGAATCTATTTCATTCCTACGTTTGTCTTTTCATCTTGCTAACAGTCATTATATGTGGGGGGCTGCCTATTCCTTTGGGGTATTTCTCTGAGGTAAGTCAGGCTTGTATTTCTATCTTCAGGCTAGTCAGCTGCTCAGGCAGTGCCGAGTTGCATAGGTAGTGATAGGCGCAATCCACTGCTGCTTATAGTTGTGTGAGGATAGATCAGGTACTGCAGTCTACAGAGATTCCACGTCTCAGAGCTCGTCCTATTGTTTTTGGTTATTGCCAGATCTCTGTATGTGCGCTGATTACTGCACGCTGTGTTGCCTGATTGCCAGCCATAACAGTGAAGCACCTGAGGGTTTAAAGTGCTCACTAGGCATCTAAATAAGTTCCTTGGGGGGTCTAGTTTCCAAAATGGGGTCACTTGTGGGGGAGCGCCAATGTTTAGGCACACAGGAGCTCTCCAAACGCGACATGGTGTCCGCTAACGATGGAAATAATTTTTCATTCAAAAAGTCAAATGGCGCTCCTTCCCTTCCGAGCCTTACCATGTGCCCAAACAGTGGTTTACCCCCACATGTGAGGTATTGGTGTACTCAGGAGAAATTGCCCAACACATTTTAGGATCCATTTTATCCTGTTGCCCATGTGAAAATGAAAAAATTGAGGCTAAAAGAATTTTTTTGTGGAAAAAAAGTACTTTTTCATTTTTACGGATTAATTTGTGAAGCACCTGGGGGTTCAAAGTGCTCACTATGCATCTAGATAAGTTCCTTGGGGCGTCTAGTTTCCAAAATGGGGTCACTTGTGGGGGAGCTCCAATTTTTAGGCACACGGGGGCTCTCCAAACGTGACATGGTGTCCGCTAAAGAGTGGAGCCAATTTTTGATTCAAAAAGTCAAATGGCGCTCCTTCCCTTCCAAGCCCTGCCGTGCGCCCAAACAGTGGTTTACCCCCACATATGAGGTATCAGCGTACTCAGGACAAATTGGACAACAACTTTCGTGGTTCAGTTTCTCCTTTTACCATTGGGAAAATAAAAAAATTGTTGCTAAAAGATAATTTTTGTGACTAAAAAGTTAAATGTTCATTTTTTCCTTCCATGTTGCTTCTGCTGCTGTGAAGCACCTGAAGGGTTAATAAACTTCTTGAATGTGGTTTTGAGTACCTTGAGGGGTGCAGTTTTTAGAATGGTGTCACTTTTGGGTATTTTCAGCCATATAGACCCCTCAAACTGACTTCAAATGTGAGGTGGTCCCTAAAAAAAATGGTTTTGTAAATTTCGTTGTAAAAATGACAAATCGCTGGTCAAATTTTAACCCTTATAACTTCCTAACAAAAAAAAATTTTGTTTCCAAAATTGTGCTGATGTAAAGTAAACATGTGGGAAATGTTATTTATTAACTATTTTGTGTCACATAACTTTCTGGTTTAACAGAATAAAAATTCAAAATGTGAAAATTGCGAAATTTTCAAAATTTTCGCCAAATTTCCGTTTTTATCACAAATAAACGCAGAATTTATTGACCTAAATTTACCACTAACATGAAGCCCAATATGTCACGAAAAAACAATCTCAGAACCGCTAGGATCCGTTGAAGCGTTCTTGAGTTATTACCTCATAAAGGGACACTGGTCAGAATTGCAAAAAACGGCAAGGTCTTTAAGGTCAAAATAGGCTGGGTCATGAAGGGGTTAAAGTTTGTCTAATAATTCTGCACAGTAATAGTTACCTGCACAAACAGATATCCTCTAAAGATAGCCAAATCTAAAAAAAAACACTCCAACTTCCAAAAATATTAAGCTTTGATATTTATGAATCTTTTGGGTTGATTGAGAACATAGTTGTTGATCAATAATAAAAATAATCCTCTAAAATACAACTTGCCTAATAATTCTGCATGCAGTGTAGTAAATAGGGGATAACTTGATTTTTGGGGGCATACTCCTTTACCTAAGTGTTGCAAGTCTGACTAGTGTCAATTTATGAAGTAATAACTCTGGAATGCTTCAACAGATCCTACTGAATATGAGAACGTTTATTCACAACATATTGTACTTCATGATAGTGGTAAAATTTGTCTGATATGACTTGCGTTTATTTGTGAAAAAAATGGAAATTTGCAGAAAATTTGGAAATTTTAAAACTTTTGCACCGTGCAACTTTCTCACGGTACTAGAGACCTTGTCACCTTTGTATTGTCAAATGATATCAAACCCATGGTGTCAAGCTGCAGCTCTGCAAGTAAATTCAAACTCCACTAGATTGGCAGCAGACTGTAGTGAGGTCTGCAATACAGCCCAGAACACACCCGCAGCACAGCAGGCTACCACCAGTTTGCAGCAGAATAGTCATACAAGCTGGGTTAAAACCAGAGAGTAACTGAGCACCAAGGGGAGTATCAATCTCAGAGTCAGAGACACGCCAGAAGGTCAATCCCAGTCAGAAGCAGAAAATAACAGAAACAGAATCAGGTCAGAGCCAAAGCCAAATCAGATACCGGGAAATCCAAACACTAAGGGAGATATAGAGTCGGGGTGGGAGGAGAGGAATGAAAAGACACGGGTTAAGTCAGCTAAAAACAATAGCACAAACCAGGGTATCACCAGAGTCAGCTACTCACGCCATAGGTAGAAAATATAACTGACTCTACCTGCAGGATGCAGCGCAGAGAAATAGCCGACCTGACGCCAGAACGAGGTAGAGAAAAGTTAACCCCTGACATGACCAGACCAGGAAAAACTCGGTCTGGATCATGACACACGTCTTAGTGATGGAGAGGTGTCTATAAGACACCTCTCCATTACTAATCCTATAGTTATATGTTAAATAAAGATACAGCCAGAATAAAATCCTTTAATTGAAAAAAGGGCACAGATATAATATTCTCAATTAAACCATGCTTACGACCTCGCCTAATTCCACCGAAGCCCTCGATCTCCTGTAATAAAAATAAAATAAAAAAAATTCAATATGCCATACCTGTCTGTCATTCTGTCCCAAGCTGTAATCCATGTCTGGGGGATAATTAGTTTTCAACCTGGACGGTACCAAGATGTGACCATCCAGGCTGAGAACCACTGGTGAATGAGCGTCTGAGAGTGCAGCATCATTCACCGGTGGTGACTTCATCGAGGCCGGGCTGAACTGCAGTGACCTCAGGACCGTGTGAAAATGCCAGTGATGAGATTACCACTGGTGAATGATGCTGTGCTCTCAGCATCTCATTCCCCAGTGGTTCTCAGCCTGGACTGGAAGCTCACTACAAATCTAGGTAAGTTCCTTTTGGGATCTAGTTTCCAAACTGGTGTCACTTGTGGGGGGGTTTCCACTCTTTTGGCACATCATGAGCTCTGCAAATGCGAAATAGGGTCTGCTAATGATTCCAGCAAATTTTGCATTCAAAACATCAAATGATGCTCCTTCCCTTCTCGGAGCCCTGCCTTGTGCCCAAACAGTAGTTTCCCCCCATATGACATATAGGCAAGCTCAGGAGAAATTGCACAACATTTTGTGGTTCATTTTATCTTGTTACCCTTGTGAAAATTAAAAAATTGGTTCTTTTTTATTTTTTCCTTCTACATTCCATTAATTCCTGTGAAGCATTTGAAGGGTTAATAAACTTATTGAATGTGGTTTTGAGCACATTGGGTAGTGCAGTTTTTAGAATGGTATCAATTTTTGGTATTTTGTGTCATGTAGTGCCCCTCAAAGTCACTTCAAATGTGATATAGTGCTTTAAAAAAGCTTTTGCAAATTTTATCGTAAAAATGAGAAGTCGCTGATCAACTTTTAACCCTTATAAATTGCTAATAAAAAAAAACGTGCTGCGATAAAGTACACATGTGGGAAATGTTATTTATGAACTGTTTTGAGTGACATAACACTCTGGTTTAAAGGCAGAACAATTAAAAGTTTGAAAATTGCTAAATTTTCGCCAAATTTTCTGATGTTTTTGCAAATAAACGCAAGTCTTATCAAACAAATTTTACCACTATCATGAAGTGCAGCATGTCACAAGAAAACAATCTCAGAATCAGTGGGATCAACTGAAGCGTTCAAGAGTTAGTAACTCATAAAATGACAGGCTTGGGGGGGTTAAGGGTTTAATCTTCTCTGTTGCTTTGATTCTGTTTTGTTTCATATTACATTTAAAACTGAGAAATATATATAAAACCAGGCAGTGCAACATAGACCTAATAGTGTCATCTGAGATTGAAAAGTAGTTTTTCAGAGCAAAATATTGCCAACTCTTTTATCCTCAGCTATACAAGTCCAACAATCAGATGATCATGATGACCGATTGACTCATCATTGGTTTTAACAGTGGAGCAGAATAATATCCTCTTATCGGGCATCTCAGAAAACCTTATCAATACTTGTATATATAAAACCCAATATTAATATGCTGTTCATGGCTTGTATATCCCAGAGTGGCTAATCTGTGGCTTCTCGTGGCATCTGCTCAAAGGTTCATTATGTTATTTTTTTCTTCTACATGTGAATAGAAAATAATTTACCAGCTTCCCTTGCATCGCCTGCAGAATGTCATCAGAACTGTACTTAAGTCCTAACAGAATTCCAATATGGCAGCCTGGCCTAAGCATTAGCTTCTCACTGGATGCATAGTATAGATGTATAACCCAGAAGCTGGAAGAATCCTGTGGGGTTTTTAAACCCTTTTAAATTCTAAAATTAATTTCATTTTCAGATGATATTTAAAGTCACTAAAACTGCGTCTTTTGAACGTGCTGCCACACAGGCACATTGTTAAAATGACTTCCTTTCTGCAGTGACAGGGAAATAGATGGCGTTATGTCGTCAACTGTAAATTGCAGCAGTTTGCTAAAATTATTGTTTTACTCGCTACCTGACAGGCTAAAAAATAGCTCATCCTTTTTTTTTTTTTTTTTTTAACAAGGAAGAAGCAGGCAGGTCGTCTACGACCAAGGAAAATGGTTGACTTCATAAGCACAACTTTGCCTATTAGTTCCAATTCACCCGAAACTCAAGAATACAAAAGACAACCTTTACATAAACTCTGCATTACTTACTACTAGGGTTGAGCGACCCTGACTTTTTTAGAGTCGAGTTGTGTTTCGCGAAACCCGACTATCTTAGAAGTCGAGTCGAGTGGAATCGGCCGATTATCGCGAAAAGTCGGGTATCGCCCGAAACACGAAACCCAATGCAAGTCAATGGGGGAGCATAGTCGGCAGTGAGTGGAGGCCAGGAAAACACCTACACTGCCCATTTTAATGGCAAAAACATCCTTTCTTTTTACTGAAGCTTGTCAATCGTAATTTAGCTTATAATAATTGAAAGGCATTTGAAATTGTGGGTCATTTGGCTAAAGTTGTGGGGGGTAGGGCTGGTTCAAGTAATTAGTGGGCCCAGGAAATCTGGAACGCGTCACGGCAGTGGAGCAGGGAGAGGAAAGTATTTCAACTTTGCAAGTGCTGTGATCCTGAGCAAGCAGGGGGGGCCTACTCGTTGGCACTGGCACTGGCACAGGGCCCCTCAAAGTACAGCGGTGTGTTTGCACGGCGGGGGCGCCTCCCACCGGCAGCAACACTTTTGCGTACTATGAGAGGCCCTGTGCCAGTGACGTCGCCAACTAGTATTCCTCCCCCCACCTGATGAAGGAACCTGCACTTTCATCTGCACCCTCCTCTTTGTCCCCGTGTAAGGTGGTATGGTATGCGGGAAGAGGAACCTGACTTTCAGCAGGGTCACAATCTTGCTGTGTAGCGTGCACGGGGAATTTAGAGTTATGGGTCAATGTACCAGCAGACTCATCTATCACTGGCTGGGCAATGGGCAGGATGAGGAGGAAACACAGATATAGGCCCAAAGAATAAAGTGGGCTAAATGCAGTTCAAAATTGGTAACACAGGACTAACCAGGGGGCATTGCAGTGGAGGACAACTGGAATGAGAGGCTGACACAGAGAGTAGGCCCAAATCAGTAAGTAGTCGAAATGCAGTTCAAAATTGGCAACCGTAGTAAACAGGCGGCACAGCTTTGTTCAGTGGAGGAGAACAGCAAGGAGTGGCAGACACCGATAGTAGGCCCCAACCCAACTAGTAGGCCAAATGCAGTCTAACATTAACAACTACTTAACGAGAGCCTGAAAATGGAATTTCAGGACAGGAAACCAGGAGAACAGCAAGGAGTGGCAGACACCGATAGTAGGCCCCAACCCAACTAGTACGCCAAATGCAGTTGTTCCATTTAACCACAATTTAATGAGAGCCTGAACATAGAAGCTCAGGAAAGGCAACCTGGAGAACACCTTGTAGTGTAACACACCATCTCTCTACACCCCATACCCAATTTGTAGGCCTAATGCACTGTAGTTTCCAACAACTACTAAACGAGAGCAGGAAGATCGAAGCAATGGAGAGGAAACCTGGGGAACACCTTGGAGTGTAACACACCGTCTCTCTACACCCCATACCCAATTTGTAGGCCTAATGCAGTGTAGTTTCCAACAACTACTAAACGAGAGCAGGAAGATCGAAGCAATGGCGAGGAAACCTGGGGAACACCTTGGAGTGGAACACACCATCTCTCTACACCCCATACCCAATTTGTAGGCCTAATGCACTGTAGTTTCCAACAACTACTAAACGAGAGCATTAAGATCGCAGCAATGGCGAGGAAACCTGGGGAACACCTTGGAGTGGAACACACCATCTCTCTACACCCCATACCCAATTTGTAGGCCTAATGCACTGTAGTTTCCAACAACTACTAAACGAGAGCAGGAAGATCGAAGCAATGGAGAGGAAACCTGGGGAACACCTTGGAGTGTAACAAACCGTCTCTCTACACCCCATACCCAATTTGTAGGCCTAATGCAGTGTAGTTTCCAACAACTACTAAACGAGAACATTAAGATCGCAGCAATGGCGAGGAAACCTGGGGAACACCTTGGAGTGTAACACACCATCTCTCTACACCCCATACCCAATTTGTAGGCCTAATGCACTGTAGTTTCCAACAACTACTAAACGAGAGCAGGAAGATCGAAGCAATGGAGAGGAAACCTGGGGAACACCTTGGAGTGTAACACACCGTCTCTCTACACCCCATACCCAATTTGTAGGCCTAATGCAGTGTAGTTTCCAACAACTACTAAACGAGAGCAGGAAGATCGAAGCAATGGCGAGGAAACCTGGGGAACACCTTGGAGTGGAACACACCATCTCTCTACACCCCATACCCAATTTGTAGGCCTAATGCACTGTAGTTTCCAACAACTACTAAACGAGAGCATTAAGATCGCAGCAATGGCGAGGAAACCTGGGGAACACCTTGGAGTGGAACACACCATCTCTCTACACCCCATACCCAATTTGTAGGCCTAATGCACTGTAGTTTCCAACAACTACTAAACGAGAGCAGGAAGATCGAAGCAATGGAGAGGAAACCTGGGGAACACCTTGGAGTGTAACAAACCGTCTCTCTACACCCCATACCCAATTTGTAGGCCTAATGCAGTGTAGTTTCCAACAACTACTAAACGAGAACATTAAGATCGCAGCAATGGCGAGGAAACCTGGGGAACACCTTGGAGTGGAACACACCATCTCTCTACACCCCATACCCAATTTGTAGGCCTAATGCACTGTAGTTTCCAACAACTACTAAACGAGAGCAGGAAGATCGAAGCAATGGAGAGGAAACCTGGGGAACACCTTGGAGTGTAACACACCGTCTCTCTACACCCCATACCCAATTTGTAGGCCTAATGCAGTGTAGTTTCCAACAACTACTAAACGAGAGCAGGAAGATCGAAGCAATGGCGAGGAAACCTGGGGAACACCTTGGAGTGGAACACACCATCTCTCTACACCCCATACCCAATTTGTAGGCCTAATGCACTGTAGTTTCCAACAACTACTAAACGAGAGCATTAAGATTGCAGCAATGGCGAGGAAACCTGGGGAACACCTTGGAGTGGAACACACCATCTCTCTACACCCCATACCCAATTTGTAGGCCTAATGCACTGTAGTTTCCAACAACTACTAAACGAGAGCAGGAAGATCGAAGCAATGGAGAGGAAACCTGGGGAACACCTTGGAGTGTAACAAACCGTCTCTCTACACCCCATACCCAATTTGTAGGCCTAATGCAGTGTAGTTTCCAACAACTACTAAACGAGAACATTAAGATCGCAGCAATGGCGAGGAAACCTGGGGAACACCTTGGAGTGGAACACACCATCTCTCTACACCCCATACCCAATTTGTAGGCCTAATGCACTGTAGTTTCCAACAACTACTAAACGAGAGCAGGAAGATCGAAGCAATGGAGAGGAAACCTGGGGAACACCTTGGAGTGTAACACACCGTCTCTCTACACCCCATACCCAATTTGTAGGCCTAATGCAGTGTAGTTTCCAACAACTACTAAACGAGAGCAGGAAGATCGAAGCAATGGCGAGGAAACCTGGGGAACACCTTGGAGTGGAACACACCATCTCTCTACACCCCATACCCAATTTGTAGGTCTAATGCACTGTAGTTTCCAACAACTACTAAACGAGAGCATTAAGATTGCAGCAATGGCGAGGAAACCTGGGGAACACCTTGGAGTGGAACACACCATCTCTCTACACCCCATACCCAATTTGTAGGCCTAATGCACTGTAGTTTCCAACAACTACTAAACGAGAGCAGGAAGATCGAAGCAATGGAGAGGAAACCTGGGGAACACCTTGGAGTGTAACAAACCGTCTCTCTACACCCCATACCCAATTTGTAGGCCTAATGCAGTGTAGTTTCCAACAACTACTAAACGAGAACATTAAGATCGCAGCAATGGCGAGGAAACCTGGGGAACACCTTGGAGTGGAACACACCATCTCTCTACACCCCATACCCAATTTGTAGGCCTAATGCACTGTAGTTTCCAACAACTACTAAACGAGAGTCGGAAGACCGAAGCAATGTGGATGAAACCTGGGGAACACCTTGGAGTGGAACACACCGTCTCTACACCCCATACCCAATTTGTAGGCCTAATGCACTGTAGTTTCCAACAACTACTAAACGAGAGCAGGAAGATCGAAGCAATGGAGAGGAAACCTGGGGAACACCTTGGAGTGTAACACACCGTCTCTCTACACCCCATACCCAATTTGTAGACCTAATGCACTGTAGTTTCCAACAACTACTAAACGAGAGCATTAGGATCGCAGCAATGGCGAGGAAACCTGGGGAACACCTTGGAGTGGAACACACCATCTATCTACACCCCATACCCAATTTGTAGGCCTAATGCAGCGTAGCTTCCAACAACTACTAAACGAGAGCATTAAGATCGAAGCAATGGCGAGGAAACCTGGGGAACACCTTGGAGTGTAACACACCGTCTCTCTACACCCCATACCCAATTTGTAGGCCTAATGCACTGTAGTTTCCAACAACTACTAAATGAGAGTCGGAAGACCGAAGCAATGTGAATGAAACCTGGGGAACACCTTGGAGTGTAACACACCATCTCTCTACACCCCATACCCAATTTGTAGGCCTAATGCAGCGTAGTTTCCAACAACTACTAAATGAGAGCATTAAGATCGAAGCAATGGCGAGGAAACCTGTGGAACACCTTGGAGTGTAACACACCGTCTCTCTACACCCCATACCCAATTTGTAGGCCTAATGCAGTGTAGTTTCCAACAACTACTAAACGAGAGTCGGAAGACCGAAGCAATGTGGATGAAACCTGGTGAACACCTTGGAGTGGAACACACCATCTCTCTACACCCTATACCCAATTTGGAGGCCTAATGCACTGTAGTTTCCAACAACTACTAAACGAGAGCAGGAAGATCGAAGCAATGGAGAGGAAACCTGTGGAACACCTTGGAGTGTAACACACCGTCTCTCTACACCCCATACCCAATTTGTAGGCCTAATGCAGTGTAGTTTCCAACAACTACTAAACGAGAGCATTAAGATCGCAGCAATGGCGAGGAAACCTGGGGAACACCTTGGAGTGGAACACACCATCTCTCTACACCCCATACCCAATTTGCAGGCCTAATGCAGTGTAGTTTCCAACAACTACTAAACGAGAGCATTAAGATCGCAGCAATGGCGAGGAAACCTGGTGAACACCTTGGAGTGGAACACACCATCTCTCTACACCCCATACCCAATTTGCAGGCCTAATGCACTGTAGTTTCCAACAACTACTAAACGAGAGCATTAAGATCGCAGCAATGGCGAGGAAACCTGGGGAACACCTTGGAGTGGAACACACCATCTCTCTACACCCCATACCCAATTTGTAGGCCTAATGCACTGTAGTTTCCAACAACTACTAAACGAGAGTCGGAAGACCGAAGCAATGTGGATGAAACCTGGGGAACACCTTGGAGTGTAACACACCATCTCTCTACACCCTATACCCAATTTGTAGGCCTAATGCAGCGTAGTTTCCAACAACTACTAAACGAGAGCATTAAGATCGCAGCAATGGCGAGGAAACCTGGGGAACACCTTGGAGTGGAACACACCATCTCTCTACACCCCATACCCAATTTGTAGGCCTAATGCACTGTAGTTTCCAACAACTACTAAACGAGAGCAGGAAGATCGAAGCAATGGAGAGGAAACCTGGGGAACACCTTGGAGTGTAACACACCGTCTCTCTACACCCCATACCCAACTTGTAGGCTTAATGCAGTGTAGTTTCCAACAACTACTAAACGAGAGCATTAAGATCGCAGCAATGGCGAGGAAACCTGGGGAACACCTTGGAGTGGAACACACCATCTCTCCACACCCCATACCCAATTTGTAGGCCTAATGCACTGTAGTTTCCAACAACTACTAAACGAGAGCAGGAAGATCGAAGCAATGGAGAGGAAACCTGGGGAACACCTTGGAGTGTAACACACCGTCTCTCTACACCCCATACCCAATTTGTAGGCCTAATGCACTGTAGTTTCCAACAACTACTAAACGAGAGCAGGAAGATCGAAGCAATGGCGAGGAAACCTGGGGAACACCTTGGAGTGGAACACACCATCTCTCTACACCCCATACCCAATTTGTAGGCCTAATGCACTGTAGTTTCCAACAACTACTAAACGAGAGCAGGAAGATCGAAGCAATGGAGAGGAAACCTGGGGAACACCTTGGAGTGTAACACACCGTCTCTCTACACCCCATACCCAATTTGTAGGCCTAATGCACTGTAGTTTCCAACAACTACTAAACGAGAGTCGGAAGACCGAAGCAATGTGGATGAAACCTGGGGAACACCTTGGAGTGTAACACATCATCTCTTTACACCCCATACCCAATTTGTAGGCCTAATGCAGCGTAGTTTCCAACAACTACTAAACGAGAGCATTAAGATCGCAGCAATGGCGAGGAAACCTGGGGAACACCTTGGAGTGGAACACACCATCTCTCTACACCCCATACCCAATTTGTAGGCCTAATGCACTGTAGTTTCCAACAACTACTAAACGAGAGCAGGAAGATCGAAGCAATGGAGAGGAAACCTGGGGAACACCTTGGAGTGTAACACACCGTCTCTCTACACCCCATACCCAATTTGTAGGCCTAATGCACTGTAGTTTCCAACAACTACTAAACGAGAGCAGGAAGATCGAAGCAATGGCGAGGAAACCTGGGGAACACCTTGGAGTGGAACACACCATCTCTCTACACCCCATACCCAATTTGTAGGCCTAATGCACTGTAGTTTCCAACAACTACTAAACGAGAGCAGGAAGATCGAAGCAATGGAGAGGAAACCTGGGGAACACCTTGGAGTGTAACACACCGTCTCTCTACACCCCATACCCAATTTGTAGGCCTAATGCAGTGTAGTTTCCAACAACTACTAAACGAGAGCATTAAGATCGCAGCAATGGCGAGGAAACCTGGTGAACACCTTGGAGTGGAACACACCATCTCTCTACACCCCATACCCAATTTGTAGGCCTAATGTACTGTAGTTTCCAACAACTACTAAACGAGAGCAGGAAGATCGAAGCAATGGAGAGGAAACCTGGGGAACACCTTGGAGTGTAACACACCGTCTCTCTACACCCCATACCCAATTTGTAGGCCTAATGCACTGTAGTTTCCAACAACTACTACACGAGAGCAGGAAGTTCGAAGCAATGGAGAGGAAACCTGGGGAACACCTTGGAGTGGAACACACCATCTCTCTACACCCCATACCCAATTTGTAGGCCTAATGCACTGTAGTTTCCAACAACTACTAAACGAGAGCATTAAGATCGCAGCAATGGCGAGGAAACCTGGGGAACACCTTGGAGTGGAACACACCATCTCTCTACACCCCATACCCAATTTGTAGGCCTAATGCACTGTAGTTTCCAACAACTACTAAACGAGAGCATTAAGATCGCAGCAATGGCGAGGAAACCTGGGGAACACCTTGGAGTGGAACACACCATCTCTACACCCCAGACCCAACTTGTAGGCCGAATCCAGTGTTGTTTTCAACAACTACTTAAGAAGAGCCTGAAGATCAAAGCTCAGAAAAGGCAACCCGGGGAACACCTTGGAGCCGCAGACACTGGTAGTAGGCTGTAAACCCCAAATTTTGGTCAATGGAGTTCATGAAATGTTCCAGGGGTACACAGGCAGCATTGGTGTGGTAAGCGGAGGACAATTTATATTTGGGACTGCAGAAAGACTTTGTAGGCTGTCCCCTGTGGACCATGCATCCCCAACATTAACCCTGTGCGCCGTAATGGACATCTAACCTTTCGTGGACATGCCTACTGGTCCATGCATCTGTTGTCAGGTGCACCTTTCTACTATTAGATAGCCAGAGAGCATGGACAATGCAGATTTTTACATGATGCTGTAGTGCTGGGATGGCTTTTCTCGCAAAAGAAGTGACGACTGGGTAGCTCTTACCGTGGTACAGCGTAGTCCATCTGGGCTTTATAATTGTAAAATAGAGAATAAAAATTGGCTGTATGCACTTTAAAATAGGTTACAGGGGTACACGGGCGGCAGTGGTCTGGTCAGTGTAGTTGTAGTAGAAAGAAGGGACCGCAGACAGGCTTTGAAGGCCTAACATAACAAATTGGACAGGCTGTAGGCACTTTTACATTGGTTCCAGGGGTACACGGGCAGCAGTGGTCTGGTCAGTGTAGTAGTAGTAGAAAGAAGGGACTGCAGACAGGCTTCGAAGGCCTAACATAACAAAATTGGGCTGTTGGCAATTTAAAATTGGTTCCAGGGGTACACGGGCAGCAGTACAATGGTCAGTGGAGGCCTAGTGGAAGGAGGGACCGCAGACAGGCTTCGAAGGCCTAACATAACAAAAATGTCAATACAATGGTATTGTCAGTGCCAGGCATTGAAGGATGTCAGCGCATAGACTAAACATTGGTGGAGCTGTGAGAGATAATTTTGCAAGTGGTAGAGCACTGTTTGAGCTGGGGGGGGAACTGTCTTGTGGCCGGCGGTACAGGCCCAGGGCCCCTCATATTACAACGGTGTGTCTGACGTTGGGTGCGCACCACCACCGCCAGAGACACTTTATTGTACTAGGAGGGACCCAGTGGCAGTGCCGTCGACCAAAAGCGGGCACACCCACCTCTTCAGAAAAAAAACAGCACTCTCACGGGTGCTGGCGCCAAGTGGCGATACCACGGCCCCGTGTGGGGAGTTTGGCCATTTAGGGAGGTGTAAACATGTCGTATGCTGGACAATCAGGTGCAGCAAATTACGATATTGGAAAAGTCATTCATAATAGTCCACAGGCAAGACCTTTTCATAGGAAAGCTAGGTGTCAGCCGGACAAGGTGGGGCAAAAGATTTCGAAATCCAGTTGTGGTTCATTTTAATGAAGGTTAGATCATCAACATTTTGGGTAGCCAGACGAGTCCTTTTTTCTGTTAGTATTGAACCTGCAGCACTGAATACTCTTTCTGATAGGACACTAGCTGCCGAGCAAGCAAGCTCCTGCAATGCATATTCTGCCAATTCTGGCCAGGTGTCTAATTTGGATGCCCAGTAATCAAATGGGAATGACGGTTGAGGGAGAACGTCGATAAGGGATGAAAAATAGTTTGTAACCATACTGGACAAATGTTGTCTCCTGTCACTTTGAATTGATGCTGCAGTACCTGTCCTGTCTGCGGTCATAGCAAAATCACTCCACAACCTGGTCAGAAAACCCCTCTGGCCAACGCCACTTCT
The DNA here is from genome assembly GCF_032444005.1 of Ranitomeya imitator. Taxonomy (NCBI): domain Eukaryota; kingdom Metazoa; phylum Chordata; class Amphibia; order Anura; family Dendrobatidae; genus Ranitomeya; species Ranitomeya imitator. Next base: position 526,703,870 of record NC_091286.1, read on the forward strand.
GATTTCTGCCCCTCTAACACCTCTGGTCTGCTGGCCCCTGCAGCTCGTGTGAGAACGATCACGGGCGCTGTGTGCAGGGAATGCCAGAAGCAAACGGTCAACAAGAGTTGATTGTTTGGTTGCTAATATTAGTTCCAAGTTCTCATGTGGCATTATATTTTGCAATTTGCCTTTATAGCGAGGATCAAGGAGGCAGGCCAACCAGTAATCGTCATCGTTCATCATTTTAGTAATGCGTGTGTCCCTTTTGAGGATACGTAAGGCATAATCCGCCATGTGGGCCAAAGTTCCAGTTCTCAAATCTGCGGTTGTGCTGGGTTGAGGGGCAGTTTCAGGCAAATCCACGTCACTTGTGTCCCTCAAAAAACCAGAACCCGGCCTTGCCGCGCCAACAATTTCCAGTGGCCCCGGAAAAGCTTCCTCATTAAAAATATAATCATCCCCATCATCCTCCTCGTCCTCCTCCTCCTCCTCTTCGCCCGCTACCTCGTCCTGTACACTGCCCTGGCCAGACAATGGCTGACTGTCATCAAGGCTTTCCTCTTCCTCAGCTGCAGACGCCTGATCCTTTATGTGCGTCAAACTTTGCATCAGCAGACGCATTAGGGGGATGCTCATGCTTATTATGGCGTTGTCTGCACTAACCAGCCGTGTGCATTCCTCAAAACACTGAAGGACTTGACACATGTCTTGAATCTTCGACCACTGCACACCTGACAACTCCATGTCTGCCATCCTACTGCCTGCCCGTGTATGTGTATCCTCCCACAAAAACATAACAGCCCGCCTCTGTTCGCACAGTCTCTGAAGCATGTGCAGTGTCGAGTTCCACCTTGTTGCAACGTCTATGATTAGGCGATGCTGGGGAAGGTTCAAAGAACGCTGATAGGTCTGCATACGGCTGGAGTGTACGGGCGAACGGCGGATATGCGAGCAAAGTCCACGCACTTTGAGGAGCAGGTCGGATAACCCCGGATAACTTTTCAGGAAGCACTGCACCACCAGGTTTAAGGTGTGAGCCAGGCAAGGAATGTGTTTCAGTTGGGAAAGGGAGATGACAGCCATGAAATTCCTTCCGTTATCACTCACTACCTTGCCTGCCTCAAGATCTACAGTGCCCAGCCACGACCGTTTCTTTCTGCAAGAACTCGGACAGAACTTCCGCGGTGTGTCTGTTGTCGCCCAAACACTTCATAGCCAATACAGCCTGCTGACGTTTGCCAGTAGCTGCCCCATAATGGGAGACCTGGTGTGCAACAGTGGCAGCTGCGGATGGAGTGGTTGTGCGACTGCGGTCTGTGGACGAGCTCTCGCTTCTGCAGGAGGACGAGGAGGAGGAGGAGGGGGTGCGAACGGCTACAGCCAACTGTTTCCTAGACCGTGGGCTAGGCAGAACTGTCCCAAAATTGCTGTCCCCTGTGGACCCTGCATCCACAACATTCACCCAGTGTGCCGTGATGGACACGTAACGTCCCTGGCCATGCCTACTGGTCCATGCATCTGTTGTCAGGTGCACCTTTGTGCTCACAGATTGCCTGAGTGCATGGACGATGCGCTCTTTAACATGCTGGTGGAGGGCTGGGATGGCTTTTCTGGAAAAAAAGTGTCGACTGGGTAGCTCGTAGCGTGGTACAGCGTAGTCCATCAGGGTTTTGAAAGCTTCGCTTTCAACTAACCGGTAGGGCATCATCTCTAACGAGATTAGTCTAGCTATGTGGGCGTTCAAACCCTGTGTACGCGGATGCGAGGCTAAGTACTTCCTTTTTCTAACCATAGTCTCATGTAGGGTGAGCTGGACTGGAGAGCTGGAGATCGTGGAACTAGCGGGGGTGCCGGTGGACATGGCAGACTGAGAGACGGTGGGAGATGGTATTGTTGCCGCCGGTGCCCTAGATGCAGTGTTTCCTACTACGAAACTGGTGATTCCCTGACCCTGACTGCTTTGGCCTGGCAAAGAAACCTGCACAGATACTGCAGGTGGTGCGGAAAATGGTGGCCCTACACTGCCGGAAGGGATGTTGGGTTGATGACTAGCTTCATTGGCCGAGGGTGCTACAACCTTAAGGGACGTTTGGTAGTTAGTCCAAGCTTGCAAATGCATGGTGGTTAAATGTCTATGCATGCAACTTGTATTGAGACTTTTCAGATTCTGCCCTCTGCTTAAGGTAGTTGAACATTTTTGACAGATGACTTTGCGCTAATCAATTGGATGTCGTTTAAAAAAATGCCAGACTGCACTCTTTCTAGCATCGGATACCTTTTCAGTCATTGCAGACTAAGCTTTAACCGGATGGCCACGCTGCCCTCCAACAGGTTTTGGCTTTGCCACGCGTTTTGGGCAAGATACGGGCCCGGCAGATGGAACCTGTTGCGATGTTGATGCCTGCTGCGGCTCCTCCTCCTCCGCTTCAGAACTGCTGCCGCCTGCACCCTGTTCCCCCAATGGCTGCCAATCGGGGTCAAGAACTGGGTCATCTATTACCTCTTCTTGTAGCTCGTGTGCAACTTCGTCTGTGTCACCGTGTCGGTTGGTGGTATAGCGTTCGTGATGGGGCAACATAGTCTCATCAGGGTCTGATTCTTGATCATTACCCTGCGAGGGCAATGTTGTGGTCTGAGTCAAAGGACCAGCATAGTAGTCTGGCTGTAGCTGTGCATCAGTGCACTCCATGTCAGATTCAACTTGTAATGGGCATGGACTGTTAACTGCTTCACTTTCTAAGCCAGGGACGGTATGTGTAAAGAGCTCCATGGAGTAACCCGTTGTGTCGCCTGCTGCATTCTTCTCTGTTGTTGTTTTTGCTGAAGAGGACAAGGAAGCGACTTGTCCCTGACCGTGAACTTCCACTAACGACGCGCTGCTTTTACATTTACCAGTTTCACGAGAGGAGGCAAAAGAGCTAGAGGCTGAGTCAGCAAGATAAGCCAAAACTTGCTCTTGCTGCTCCGGCTTTAAAAGCGGTTTTCCTACTCCCAGAAAAGGGAGCGTTCGAGGCCTTGTGTAGCCAGACGACGAACCTGGCTCCACAGCTCCAGACTTAGGTGCAATATTTTTTTTCCCACGACCACCTGATGCTCCACCACTACCACTACCCTCATTACCAGCTGACAATGAACGCCCCCGGCCACGACCTCTTCCACCAGACTTCCTCATTGTTTTAAAAACGTTACCAAACTAACGGTATTTGTTGCTGTCACACAACTTACACGGTGAGCTATAACTTCAGTATGATTTAGCTACCCCTTTACAGGTGGGTGAGACCACAACGAAAATCAGGCACAATGTTACACACTCTGTTTTTGGTGGCACCAAATGAGAGAGATGCCACACACGCAGGACTGTCACTGAAGCACAAATGTAAATATTAATCTCCCACTGTTTTTTTTTTTTTTTCAGGGAGACTTTAGAAAACAAATAAAACAAAAAATAGGCTTTCTATGGCCCACTGAGTGAGAGATGACGCACACAGGAGTCAGGAGTGGCACACAAGCCCAGAGGCCAATATTTTTCTCCCAATGATTGATGTAGTGATTTTTTCAGGTAGATTTTGGAACCCAAATCAAGCAAAAAAAATAATAGGCTTTCTATGGCCCACAATTGGAGAGAGAGAGAGAGAGATGGCACACCCAGGAGTCAAGACTGGCACACAAGCAGAAAGGGCAATATTAATCTCCCACTGATTTTTTTTTTTTTTTTTCAGGGAGACTTTAGAAAAAAAAATAATAGAATAAAATGATTATTTCAGAAAGAATTTAGAAACCAAATAAAATAAAATGATTTTTTCAGGGAGAATTTAGAAAACAAATAAAACAAAAAATAGGCTTTCTATGGCCCACTGAGTGAGAGATGACGCACACAGGAGTCAGGAGTGGCACACAAGCCCAGAGGCCAATATTTATCTCCCACTGATTGATTTATTGATTTTTTCAGGTAGAATTTAGAACCCAAATCAACCAAAAAAATAAATAGGCTTTCTATGGCTCACTATCTGAGAGAGAGAGATGGCACGCTTAGGACTGGCACACAAGCCCAAAGGCCAATATTAATCTCCCTTTTTTTTTTTTTTTCAGGGAAAATTTATAAACCCAATAAAAAAAATAATTAATAGGCTTTCTATGGCCCACTATCTGAGAGAGAGAGATGGCATGCTTAGGACTGGCACACAAGCCCAAAGGCCAATATTAATCTCCCACTTTTTTTTTTTTTTTTCAGGGAAAATTTATAAACCCAATAAAAAAAATAATAAATAGGCTTTCTATGGCCCACTATCTGAGAGAGAGAGATGGCACGCTTAGGACTGGCACACAAGCCCAAAGGCCAATATTAATCTCCCTTTTTTTTTCAGGGAGAATTTATAAAACCCAAAAAAAAAAAAAAAAAAGGCTTTCTATGGCCCACTATTTGTGAGAGAGATGGCACGCTCAGGACTGGCACACAAGCCCAGAGGCCAATATTAATCTCCCACTTTTTTTTTTTTTTTTTCAGGGAAAATTTATAAACCCAATAAAAAAAATAATAGGCTTTCTATGGCCCACTATTTGAGAGAGAGAGATGGCACGCTTAGGACTGGCACACAAGCCCAAAGGCCAATATTAATCTCCCACTGATTGATTTATTGATTTTTTCAGGTAGAATTTAGAACCCAAATAAAGCAAAAAAAAAAATAGGCTTTCTATGGCCCACTGAGTGAGAGATGGCACAGACAGGGATGGCACTCTAGCAGAGAGAGAGAGATGGCACGCTTAGGACTGGCACACAAGCCCAAAGGCCAATATTTTTCTCCCACTGATTGATGTAGTGATTTTTTCAGGTAGATTTTAGAACCCAAATCAAGCAAAAAAATAAATAGGCTTTCTATGGCCCACTGAGTGAGAGATGGCACAGACAGGGATGGCACTCTAGCAGAAATGCCAATCTTAATCTCCCACAAAAAAAAAAAAAAAAAAAAAGGAACTGTCCTTCAATTACTATCTCCCTGCAGTAATCTCAGCCAGGTATGGCAGGCAGCAATAAGGAGTGGACTGATGCACAAATTAAATAAAAAGTGTGGACAAACAAACAAGATAGCTGTGCAGAAAGGAAGGAACAAGAGGATTTGTGCTTTGAAAAAAGCAGTTGGTTTGCACAGCGGCGTACACACAGCAATGCAGCTATCAGGGAGCCTTCTAGGGCAGCCCAATGAGCTACAGCGCTGAGAAAAAAAAAAAAAATGTAGCTTCCACTATCCCTGCACACCGAAGGTGGTGTTGGACAGTGCAAATCGCTACAGCACAAGCGGTTTGGTGGTTAATGGACCCTGCCTAACGCTATCCCTGCTTCTGACGAAGCGGCAGCAACCTCTTCCTAAGCTCAGATCAGCAGCAGTAACATGGCGGTCGGCGGGAACGCCCCTTTATAGCCCCTGTGACGCCGCAGACAGCAAGCCAATCACTGCAATGCCCTTCTCTAAGATGGTGGGGACCAGGACCTATGTCATCACGCTGCCCACACTCTGCGTTTACCTTCATTGGCTGAGAAATGGCGCTTTTCGCGTCATTGAAACGTGACTTTGGCGCGAAAGTCGCGTACCGCATGGCCGACCCCGCTTAGGGGTCGGATCGGGTTTCATGAAACCCGACTTTGCCAAAAGTCGGCGACTTTTGAAAATGAACGACCCGTTTCGCTCAACCCTACCTACTACAAAATGGTCATGGTGGTTGTGGAAACAGTATGTGCTCACTGCAAGTAATGAGTCACTAAGAATAAAATAGCACTTCTCCTAAAATCTAAAAAAAAAAAATCCCCATCAGTCCTAGATCCTTGCACATTCTCGTCTCGCCCCAGACTATGGTGCTTAGTTATTTCTTGTTATGTCATTTGTTTCTGGAAAGTAATGCTGTATTCCATGAAATGCACATTAGGGCTGTCACCCAGGGGCAATTTGGAATCTTGCAATATGTCTGATATTGCCAAAAACCAGGAAATTGGGCGCACTGCTATATAGTATTAGAAATATGCCGAGGGTGCAATGTCAGTAATAAAGACCAATTTTAGCAAAAAAAAAAAAAGAAAAGCATAACTGCAAAGAGAATTGCACACCATCCAATAATAAGAAACAGTTATAAAAATATAACAGGCTGATTTTATTAACACTTCAAAAACACCACAAACAATTAAAACATGATTAAAAAAAATACAAACACCATCTAATACACACAGGTAATAGAGACCATAACTTAGTATAATATTGTAACCCAAATACAACCTAGTGGCTCATGAGGCAGTGTGCAAAAGTCCCTAATTGGACAACATCATAGATAGCCCATTTAAGCACATAGAACAGCCATATGTGGAAAAAAGAAAAAAGTCAAAGGTAGTTGTCCAATAGGGTATAGAACCAACAAGCCAGCTAGCAGGCTTAAGGGTCACCTGTACATAATAATACTACTGGGTCTCACGAATATAAACGGAAGAAACCCCCCATAGGAATACAACCTGGTGAAGCGATGCCCCACGCGTATCGCCTGGCGAACTAGGCTTCGTCAGGGAAGATGTCTGATATTGAATGCACATTTATTTTCACAGCTAATTCCACTAGTTTGACATCCTAGGCATAATCAGAACTCGGGATTTATACATTGATCAGATAGTGGAAAATAATACATGGTGGTCATCCCACTTAAGGTTTCAAGACTCTAATCAGTTTCACTTCACTAAAAAAAAAACTGAGTAAATGTTTCAGCATGCCAGGATCATGTCATGTTAGGCACAATTCCGCACAGGGTTACAGTTTTACAAAGCATGACTTGACAATGGGTTACCTACCTGGGGTCCATTGTGTCCCCCAAAGACTGACTCAAGCCTGGTGCTCCCTGCTCGCTCCCACTGGGACAGAGTTGTTGGTGGTCAGTACGCTGCCTGTATGAAAAAAGACGAGGTTGACAGGAGCTAGGAGAGTTTCCCAATGTCTGGCACTCCTCTCCCGCCTGCCAACCTGTTTTGTTTTCTGTTTCATACGACTTGTGCCTTAACCACCAGTAAAAGATATTGCTAGAAGGACAGAGTAGAGTAGCACCTGGTGCATGCCAGACATTGGGAGAGCCACCTGATCACATGAACATTAGAACCCAGGCATGTAATGTCCTACAAACGGCTTTCACCGTGGGTTTCCCATCAGAAAATATATTACCAATCCTATATTAATATGCTTAAGGAACAAATCCACCTGTTGTGCTAGAGAAGAAGGCCTTAAAGAGAATGTCATCAGAGAATGAACTATTGTTTAAAACTGTTTTTTATGTTAAATCCTGTATTAATTTTTATTTATAAAATAAGAAAAAAAAATCAAATATCTTACAATTTTCTCAATGGCCACAAGGCCTAATACCATATTTAAAAGGACTGTTAAGGTTTAGCATGAAAGTCTGCAGGCACTCTATGTAGTTGTAGGATTCTTCAGTGCCAGCGGTAAGACTGCGCGGTCATGGTCATGTGATATGCATATGTCTGACTACATTCCTACTAGACGTACACAGCCTTCACTTGTTCACTTGTTCACTTGTATGCACATCTAGCTGAAATGTGACTGGGAGCATGCTTATGGTCACATGACTGCCAGCTCCTGGTGACTGCAGACTTTCCTGTCACACCTGGACAATCCTTTTAAACTTCCTGTGTGTACAGAATTCAGGATTACAATGACAGGAAGCATCTCTACAGAAATCAGATGAACAGAATTCACTATTCACAATAGGGAAAGTAACACCTCATCCTCTCCCTGAACAATGACCTTTGCCCTTATTAGATCATGCACATCAAATACTTTAATATAATTCAGTAGGGTCCCAGTCAGTGTATTGCTGCTAGTAGCCATGTGTCCAATAGGAATAAGGAGCCTAATATTAGGCAAAGTGGCCAGTGGAAAAATTGCGAGATTTGTAATTTTTCATATAGATAGTAAAGTGATGTGAAAAATAATAAACACTTTTGTAAAGGTAACTTCCTTAAAATATGTATGTGTATATATATTGTATATATATATGTATAGTATATATATATATATATATATATATATATATATATATATATATATATATATATATATATATACACATATTGAATGCTACCATGTATGCATGTGCATATATATGTGTATGCAATATCTTCCACTTGGTGTGTGCCCCCATATATGCCCCTCTGGTGTTCCTATGTCCCCCCACACATAAATATCTATAGATTCCCCCTTATTCCACATATTATATTGCCCCTACCTGTATATAATAATGCTCCCACATGCCTCCATCCTTGTAGACATGCCCAGCACAAGATCTGTTGGGGCATATCAAAGAAGATGGACAATTGTCCATCTGTTGTCTGTGGCCATATGCTGACATGATTAATTACCATGTCAGGGGATAGTCACAGACTGCTAGAACAAAGGATCAAAATGACCCTTTGTCCTTGCAGCAGCCGCGGCCTGCAGGTGTCCAGATGCCAAGACTGATAAAATCATGGCTCCGCTCCATTTGGGCAATAGGGACCCACTAAGAGGTTCCTCATGAAGTGGCAGTGGGCTTCATACAGTCTGATGAGAATGTTAAACTAAAAATCTCATGTTCAGATATATATATACATTTTTGCCTAGCGGCTTTAGATCAATGTATGATTTTTGGAGTTGCGGTTCATGCTCTTTTTTGGTGAAAATGATATGAATGCAGGCGTCTAACACTTTAAAGCACCCTGCCACCGGGGGTGCATGGGTGCGAGCTGGGCTGTGAGTGACAGAGTGGTGATGTGATATCGCCGCTCTGGCACTCGCTTCCTGCATGCACATGTGCAGGAGGAGGGCAGTGAGTATGGCAACACGGGAGCGTGCCCCGTCAGATTTAAATATCTGACGGTGGCAGCCTTAGTTCTCTTCTCTTCCTTGCCTTGCTCTCTCAGCTCGGAGCCCCCTCTGTGTCCCCTTCATCTCTTTGCTCTCCCGCAACCCCTCAGGCCTGCTCTCTCTCTCCATTGTATCTCATCATATTTGCCCTCTCCTGCACTATTCCTCTGCCCCCTCCCCCACAGACGCACCATCAGCATCCTCACACTGTGTTCCCTTCCTGTCATTCTCTTGCTCTTCTCACTTTTCTGGTCCCTCTGCCCCAGCCCCCATCCATAGCTGCCTGTGTGTCCCCTTCCTCTCCTTGTTCTGCTGCAGCCCCTCTGTCAGCCCTGCTCTCTCCTGCTCCACTCCCGCACTGTACTCCCCCTCCTGCTCTCAGCCCCTCTGTCAGCCATGCTCTCCGCTCTCTCCTTCTCCACTCCCGCACTGTACTCCCCCTCTTGCTCTCAGCCCCTCTGTCAGCCCTGCTCTCCACTCTCTCCTTCTCCACTCCCACACTGTACTCCCCCTCCTGCTCTCAGCCCCTCTGTCAGCCCTGCTCTCCGCTCTCTCCTTCTCCACTCCCACACTGCACTCCCCCTCCTGCTCTCAGCACCTCTGTCAGCCCTACTCTCCGCTCTCTCCTTCTCCACTCCCGCACTGTACTCCCCTTCTTGCTATCAGCCCCTCTGTCAGCCCTGCTCTCCGCTCTCTCCTTCTCCACTCCCGCACTGTACTCCCCCTCCTGCTCTCAGCCCCTCTGTCAGCCATGCTCTCCGCTCTCTCCTTCTCCCCTCCTGCACTGTACTCCCCCTCTTGCTCTCAGCCCCTCTGTCAGCCCTGCTCTCCACTCTCTCCTTCTCCACTCCCACACTGTACTCCCCCTCCTGCTCTCAGCCCCTCTGTCAGCCCTGCTCTCCGCTCTCTCCTTCTCCACTCCCACACTGCACTCCCCCTCCTGCTCTCAGCACCTCTGTCAGCCATGCTCTCCGCTCTCTCCTTCTCCCCTCCTGCACTGTACTCCCCCTCTTGCTCTCAGCCCCTCTGTCAGCCCTGCTCTCCACTCTCTCCTTCTCCACTCCCACACTGTACTCCCCCTCCTGCTCTCAGCCCCTCTGTCAGCCCTGCTCTCCGCTCTCTCCTTCTCCACTCCCACACTGCACTCCCCCTCCTGCTCTCAGCACCTCTGTCAGCCATGCTCTCCGCTCTCTCCTTCTCCCCTCCTGCACTGCACTCCCCCTCCTGCTCTCAGCACCTCTGTCAGCCCTACTCTCCGCTCTCTCCTTCTCCACTCCCGCACTGTACTCCCCTTCTTGCTATCAGCCCCTCTGTCAGCCCTGCTCTCCGCTCTCTCCTTCTCCACTCCCACACTGTACTCCCCCTCCTGCTCTCAGCTCCTCGGTCTTCCCTTAGCCATGTCCCCTTCACTCCATGCCGCAGCCCCTCTGTCTGCCCTCAACCCTGTCCCCTCTGCTCCATACCGCAGCCCCTCAGCCAGTGTTATCATCTCTTTCCCCTCTCCATCATCCTTCATCACTCAATGGGCAGCAAACCAGCAGCTTCACCTTCAAGATTGGGCTAAGTATCATTGCTATTAGCTCATTGTTGCATTGATATGAACCCCTTGATCGCCATAGGTATAGCAAGTGATAGTATGGTGTACTGTAATTATCATGTATGTGGTTTTTAGGTAATGTGGGTGGGAAACATAATTAGGTAATTGCGGATTTAATGGTATATTAGTATTGTGTTATTTTATTGTATACGGTGTTAGAGTGGTAATTTAATAGTATAATAACTGTAGACTTTTGTGTAATAAATATCATTAATTAATGCATGGTTTTGTCTCATTTAGTCGCTGTTCATTCACATATTATCTAGCAATGGAGCCAGAAAACTTTATGGAAGGAGGCGTTAGCTGGATATTGGCTATTGATAGTTAAGCCTGACATTAATAATTAATATTCGGAATACACATTTAACAATTTTCAAAAATGTTTTTGAAAAATAAATAAATGCACAAAAACTGATTTTTAACAATAGGTCAATTTTTGATGACACATTGCCTTTAAAGTAACAACCACTGTGATTGGAAATGCTGTGGTGATTGTAGCAATTTCCATTTAAGTTCCACACAAATAAAAACAAATGGCGCTCTCCGAATTAAAGACGACTCCAAAAGATATTTCAATTTTCTGTCCTGTTTGTTTTCGCAGGTACTTGTATTTCCTATAAAATAACAATTCTATGGCACCATTTTTTGTTATAAAACGTTGGTGTTCCTCTGTTATTCCTCATAAAAATGTATGAAAATCAGTCTGCGCTGATTAGAGACTGTAGAACTGTGCAGGAGGACACATCAATCACAAGGGAAATAGCAAAATCCAAGCAACGTTCACACGGTCAGTATTTGGTAAGTTTTATACCTCAGTATTTGTAAGCCCAAACCAGGAGTGGGTGATCAATACAGAAGTGGTGACTAGTGATGAGCGAATATACTCGTTACTCGAGTTTTCCCGAGCACGCTCGGGTGACCTCCGAGTATTTGTTAGTGTTCTGAGATTACGTTTTCATCGCCTCAGCTGCATGATTTACAGCTATTAGCCAGGCTGACTACATGTGGGGGTTGCCTGGTTGCTAGGGAATCCCCACGTGTGTTCAAGCTGACTAGTAGCTGTAAATCATTCAGCTGCCGCGATGAAAACTTAATCTCCGAACACTCACAAATACTCGGAGGTCACCCGAACGTGCTCTGGAAAACCCGAGCAACGAGTATATTCGCTCATCACTAGTGGTGACGTGTTTCTATTATACTTTTCCTCTGATTGTTCCACTCCTGGTTTTGGCTTACAAATACTGAGGTAAAAAACTCACCAAATACTGAATGTGTGACCGTGGCCCCAGTCTAATAATCTATTTCAGGAGAAATGTTAGAAGAATACAATACAATGAAGAACACAAGCTCCTGTATTTTTATCTGTTAGAAAATACTTGATAAACACAAAACCAGCCAGGACAAGTCCCTTTAAGTCCCACCCGATATGGCTAAAGGGATATTAAAAAAAATGAGGCCTATAAAACCCCAATAACGTGAGTCTGATGGCCCATCCTGAAAGGAGTGGAGATGTACATGCGTGTCCTCCACTCCATTTATTTTCTATAAGACTGCAAAGTGCAGCATTCAGCTAGTCTCATAGATGATGAATGGAGCAGAGGCAGTGTGTGCATATATCCGCTCCTCTCAGGATGGGGCTGCAAAGTCCCATTCTTGGTATTCTAAAGCCTCAATCTCGAAACCTACAGCGATCAGCAAGGTTTTTTGGTGAATAACCCGTTAAACAGGGATGTATACAGGGTGCTAATATTATTTATATGCAGAGCAGGTGGAATTGCTCTTTAATGTAAATCTATGTAGGAAATGCATTTTAATGCAACATTGAAAATACGTAAGTGCTGTGAAATTGTAGGAAAGTGCTACGTTTTCCCTTTATAAGACATCTTTTCATTTTATTTAATATCACAGATCGGCTCACAGAGAGGGTATTTCATGTCACTTAGCTCCCTGAACATTGCAACAACTTATTTCTGCTCCAAGTCAATTTCATTGGACATTTTGCAAAGTAGATATTAAACTAATAAATAAGTATACTCCATTTGTTAAAAAAAAAAATTCAAACATGTATTTTCACCAAATGACATTTACACCAGCGAGTCATAGCGTCTGCATGCTAGACGGGTGTAACAATGGGCTTGTAAACTTCATCTCAGACCCCTATATCTACTTCTACAGCCTTGACCTGGGAAATCTTGTAGGAGAATCTTTATCTAGAGTCTAATGTCCAAAGTTTACAAAATGTAAAGTTAAAGGGGTTGTCCAGAAATAGAAAGACATCTGTGTTCTTACCCCACCTGTCCATGTGTTGTTTTAGGTATTGCAACTAGGAACTTTGCCTCTGATTCATACTCCCTGAACCATGGGAAACATGAATCAGATGATGTTTTGCCACTAATAGCCTTTACCCTATTATGGCACTGTATTTATACGATGGCAGACGTGTTTCTCCAGTCTGTACAGAAGGCTAGAGGTGTCATGTTATAGAGGAACCAACCATTAGAACCTTTAGTAGGTAATATAAATCAGTGGTAGGACTTCCATCCACTTCTAGGCTGCATCTCAACCATAGAGAGAATTTATTAAGGCCCGTGAGTCAGAATTTTGGTGGAAAAGTCACAAATTTTGTCAAACTACTCATTTGCACCAGAATTTGTATTTTTTTGTTGTTGTTGTTTTTAATTTTCTTAGTCTTTAAATACTTTTTAAAAGGTGAGAGGGGTTTAGCAGAAGGGATTGGGCATCCAAAACCTAAAAATCGAACTATTATTTACACTAGAAATTGTCTTAATTACACCCCGAAATTCCACTGTCCTATAGCCAATGTAGATTTCACTTTTTGGTAAACTGACAGGCAGAGATATGCAGAAATAATTAACAGAATTGCACTTCTTAAAAAATCAGGGGCATATTACTCCAGAGCATGTTAGATTAAGACCTGAATATGAAATACCCATCTTAATAAATTCAACCCTATTTTGCTCCTATTTTGCTCCCATGTTCATCATAATTTAAAAAATTCAGAAATTTGGTCACTTCATTGAAGTACACGATGTCTGATTTGTCAGATATACCTATAGGAGCTGGGTGACAAACATCATATAGTGCAAACAACCCCTAAACTTTTGTTGATAGAACTGGTTAAGGATTTTAGCTATTTCCTTCAGTCAACTGTAAACCTAACGGAACCAGTAACCAATACAATAGAAGAAAGATATATATCTTTGTACCGTGTTAGCCAGTAGGTAGAATAATAATTGGAATTGGGAGTCCTCTGTGGTTGATACCTTTTAATGGCTAACATCTTTTCAGTTAGCCATTAAAAGGTATCAACCACAGAGGACTCGGAATTTTTAATATTATTCAATACAATACAAGGAATTAGCTCCAATTTGCCCCACTCCCCAATATTTTCCAAATATTTTTGAAAGCAGATAAAAAAGGTGACTTACTTTCCCTCAGATCCATAGCTGTTCATACTGTCCTCTATTGATTCATGGCTTGCTTGGCGTACAGTTCGACTCGGCATCTCGACAGCAAGCCCAGTCTCAGTACTGCGCTGAATAGCACCTTTAAGCTTGCGTCCATCTTCTGAAAGACACAAGAAGCATTATTATTATTACTATTATTATGTCACATTTTGTATTGCTCCACAATACCATTCAGTTGTGCTGTCATCAAATACCCTAGCTAGTAAAGCCAAGCAAAATATCGCTTTGAATAACCAAATGAAATTATATATCTCAAAGCCCATTACGTCCACAGTGTCTAAAGTCATATAGGATTTATGACCCTCACTTGCATTTATTAAGAGTGCCCAAATGTTAAAAGCACCATGTCATGCGATTCATGCTACCGGAACTATGAGCAGCAGGAATCAGCACCTTCTCCTTCATTACAAACATACAGTGGCGTGTAAAAATGTGGGCACCCCTGGTCAAAATTACTGTTATTGTGAACAGTTAGGCAAGATGAAGAGGAAATGGTCTCGAAAAGGGCTAAAATTAAGACGACACATTTCCTTTGTATTTTACGCAAAACAATCTATCTATCTATCTAATCTACTATATAAAGCTGAATGTGTGTGTGTGTGTGTGTGTGTGTGTGTGTGTGTGTGTGTGTGTGTGCGCGCGCGCGTGTGTGTGTGTGTGTGTGTGTGTGTGTGTATATCCGGGATTGGCATCTGCACCGTCGCAGCTACAGCCACAAAATTTTGCACAGTCACACGTCTGGACCCCGAGAGCGTCATAGGCTATATTGTGAGGTGAACTTTTAACCCCGCGCGTTCCAATCCACCAAACAATTTTGCCCCTATCTACATAATGGGGAAAAAAGTGAAAGGAAAAGTGTTGGAAGCGTCGCAGCTACAGCAACAAAATTTTGCACAGTCACACGTCTGGACCCTGAGAGCATCATAGGCTACGTTGTGAGGTGAAATTTTAACCCCGCGCGTTCCAATTCACCAAACAATTTTGCCCCTATCTACATAATGGGGAAAAAGTGAAAGGAAAAGTGTTGGAGGCGTCGCAGCTACAGCCACAAAATTTTGCACAGTCACACGTCTGGTCCCTGAGAGCATCATAGGCTATGTTGTGAGGCGAAATTTTAACCCCGCGCTTTCCAATTCACCAAACAATTTTGCCCCTATCTACATAATGGGGAAAAAAGTGAAAGGAAAAGTGTTGGAGGCGTCGCAGCTACAGAAACAAAATTTTGCACAGTCACACGTCTGGACCCCGAGAGCGTCATAGGCTATGTTGTGAGGTGAAATATTAACCCCGCGCTTTCCAATTCACCAAACAATTTTGCCCCTATCTACATAATGGGGAAAAAAGTGAAAGGAAAAGTGTTGGAGGCGTCGCAGCTACAGAAACAAAATTTTGCACAGTCACACGTCGGGACCCTGAGAGCATCATAGGCTATGTTGTGAGGCGAAATTTTAACCCCGCGCTTTCCAATTCACCAAACAATTTTGCCCCTATCTACATAATGGGGAAAAAAGTGAAAGGAAAAGTGTTGGAGGCGTCGCAGCTACAGAAACAAAATTTTGCACAGTCACACGTCGGGACCCTGAGAGCGTCATAGGCTATGTTGTGAGGTGAAATTTTAACCCCGCGCTTTCCAATTCACCAAACAATTTTGCCCCTATCTACATAATGGGAAAAAATGAAAGGAAAAGTGTAGGAGGCAAATTGACAGCTGCCAGATGTGAACAAGGGGGACTTAAAGAATGAGAGCGATGGCGCCAAAGAGTATATACCGTACAGTTGCTAAGGTGGGGCCTCGACATGGGATACTCACCACACACGGGGATATGAACACACACAAAATGCGCCACACACTACCACGTGCTTAAACACATATACCACCCTCAGCACACATTTCACCACAAATACACCAACCTCGCCACATAAAAGTCGAAACACAAAAGTCGCCACTCAAAACTCGCCACGCGCAGAACTCGCCACATGCAAAAACTAGGCTCTTGCAAAACTCGCCACAAGTGCAAAATTCTCCTTATGAAAAACTCGCCACACGCAAAACTTGCACACGCGGAAAAATTGCCACATGCACAAAAGTTGCAACACATGCAAAAGTTGCCTCACACAAAACTTGCACATACTCAAAAGGCACCACACATAATACTCGCAACGCGCAAAACTCGCCATGCGCAAAACTTGCTGCACACAACTTGCTACATTAACCTGTCACATGCAACTCGACACACAAAAAGTTGCTACACGCATGTTGCTACACAAAACTCATCTCACAAAAGTCGCTACATGCATGTCGCCACACGCAACTCAACACACACAACTTGACAAACGAAACTCGCCCTAAAACACACACAAGTCTGGTATTATCCTTCAAAAATAAAAATCTGATTAATAAGCAGACAAACTACAACAATTGCACCATATAGGAAATACGGCAGCTGTCAGTCACATGACCTGTCTATTATGTGTATGTGTGAGCTAATATATACTGCCAGGGGGAGGGCTTCCTGTTGGCTGGGGATTTATCAGGCTGCCAATTTAGCTTACAAATACTGAGGTAAAAATACTGAGCAAATAACGTGTGAACGAGGTCTAATACAGGAGGAGATGACACACAGGTATATACTATATACAGGGGAGATGACACACAGGTATATACTATATAGAGGAGGAGATGACATATAGGTACATATATATACAGGAGGAGATGACACACAGGTATATACTATATACAGGGGAGATGACTCGCAGGTATATACTATATACAGGAGGAGATGACATACAGGTATATGCTATATATAGAAGATGACATGCAGGTATATACTATATGTAGGAGGAGATGACACTCAGATATATACTATATACAGGGGAGATGACACACAGGTATATACTATATACAGGAGGAGATGACATACAGGTATATACTATATATAGAAGGAGATGACATTCAGGTATATACTATATATAGGGGAGATGACACACAGCAGGTATATACTATATACAGGGGAGATGACATACAGGTATATACTATATACAGGAGATGACATACAGATGTATACTATATATAAGGGAGATGACAAACATGTATATACTGAGGTGATGAGGTGAAAATGAGAGGTGTGAGGTGAAAATGAAAAGGTGTGAGTGCAAAATGAGAGGAGTGAGGAAAAATAGTGGAGAGATCAGAAAATGACAGATGTGAGGTTGAAATGACAAGTGTTAGGGGGGAATGAGAGGAGTGAGGGAGAAAATGAGAGGTGTGAGAGAGAAAATGAGAGATGTGAGGGGGAAAATGAAAGATGTGATTGGGAAAATGAGAGGCGTGATGGGAAAATAAGAGAAGTGAGGTGCTATAACTAACCACAGATATTTACTATGCCCAGGCAACGCCGGGCTCTTCAGCTAGTAAGGTATAATGGCTGATTTCTGAGGCAATTTAAAAATAACTGCCAACTGCCACCTGGCTGATTAGCTCATTGATATGCGAAGTCAGATCCAGTTACTATGCCAACGCCTACGAACTCTACATGACCCCACCAGGACACAGTTTTGCCAGATAATATCAGCTCTTAAAGTGACCCGCGCACCAAATTGGCACCTGAGGTGCGCAGCCCACCAAATCGGACCCGAGTGGCCCCGCCCACCAAATCGGACCCCGAGTGGCCCCGCCCACCAAATCGGACCCAGAGTGACCCCGCCCACCAAATGGGACCCAGAGTGACCCCGCCCACCAAATCGGAGCCAGAGTGACCCCGCCCACCAAATGTGAGCCAGAATGACCCCGCCCACCAAATGTGACCCAGAGTGACCCCGCCCACCAAATGTGACCCAGAGTGACCCCGCCCACAAATGTGACCCAGAGTGACCCCGCCCACCAAATGTGACCCAGAGTGACCCCGCCCACCAAATGTGACCCAGAGTGACCCCACCCACCAAATGTGACCCAGAGTGACCCCGCCCACCAAATGTGACCCAGAGTGACCCCACCCACCAAATGTGACTCAGAGTGACCCCACCCACCAAATGTGACTCATAGTGACCCCACCCACCAAATGTGACTCAGAGTGACCCCGCCCACCAAATGTGACTCAGAGTGACCCCGCCAACCAAATGTGACCCAGAGTGACCCCGCCTACCAAATGTGACCCAGAGTGACCCCGCCCACCAAATGTGACCCAGAGTGACCCCGTCCACCAAATTGGACCCAGAGTGACCCCGCCCACTAAATCAGACCCAGAGTGGCCCTGACCTCCAAATCGGAGGCCGGGGGGCCCCGACCTCCAAATCGGACCCTGAGGGGCCCCGCCCACCAAATCGGACCCTGAGGGGCCCCGCCCACCAAATCGGACCCTGAGGGGCCCTGCCCACCAAACCAGCACCTGAGGGGCACCCAAGTGTAAAATTCTTGCAGGGGCAGCCCGGGCACCATTCCAAAGCACTATCTGTAGTTCCTTCAGGAAATACCCATCTAGTCTAATATATAAAGCTGAATGTGTGTGTGTGTATGTGTGTGTGTATGTGTGTATGTCCGGGATTGGCATCTGCACCGTCGCAGCTACAGCCACAAAATTTTGCACAGTCACACGTCTGGACCCCAAGAGCGTCATAGGCTATGTTGTGAGGCGAAATTTTAACCCCGCGCGTTCCAATTCACCAAACAATTTTGCCCCTATCTACATAATGGGGGAAAAAGTGAAAGGAAAAGTGTTGGAGGCGTCGCAGCTACAGCCACAAGATTTTGCACAGTCACACGTCTGGACCCTGAGATCGTCATAGGCTATGTTGTGAGGTGAAATTTTAACCCCGTGCTTTCCAATTCACCAAACAATTTTGCCCCATCTACATAATGGGGAAAAAGTGAAAGGAAAAGTGTTGGAGGCGTCGCAGCTACAGCCACAAAATTTTGCACAGTCACACGTCTAGACCCCGAGAGCGTCATAGGCTATGTTGTGAGGTGAAATTTTAACCCCGCGCTTTCCAATTCACCAAACAAGTTTGCCCCTATCTACATAATGGGAAAAAATGAAATGAAAAGTGTAGGAGGCAAATTGACAGCTGCCAGATGTGAACAAGGGGGACTTAAAGAATGAGAGCGATGGAGCCAAAGAGTATATACCGTACAGTTGCTAAGGTGGGGCCCCGACATGGGATACTCACCACACATGGGGATATGAACACACACACAAAATGCGCCACACACTACCACGTGCTTGAACACATATTACCCTCAGCACACATTTCACCACAAATACACCAACCTCGCCACATAAAAGTCGAAACACAAAAGTCGCCGCTGAAAACTCGCAACGCGCAGAACTCGCCACATGCAAAAACTAGGCTCTTGCAAAACTCGCCACAAGTGCAAAACTCACCTCATGGAAAACTTGCCACATGCAAAACTTGCACACGCGGAAAAATTGCCACATGCACAAAAGTTGCAACACATGCAAAAGTTGACTCACACAAAACTTGCACATACTCAAAAGGCACCACACATAAAACTCGCCACGCGCAAAACTCGCCATGCGCAAAACTTGCTGCACACAACTTGCTACACCAACCTGTCACATGCAACTCGACACACAAAAAGTTGCTACACGCATGTTGCCACACAAAACTCATCTCACAAAAGTCGCTACATGCATGTCGCCACACGCAACTCAACACACACAACTTGACAAACGAAACTCGCCCTAAAACACACACAAGTCTGGTATTATCCTTCAAAAATAAACATCTGATTAATAAGCAGACAAACTACAACAAATGTACCATATAGGAAACACGGCAGCTGTCAGTCACATGACCTGTCTATTATGTGTATGTGTGAGCTAATATATACTGCCAGGGGGAGGGCTTCCTGTTGGCTGGGGATTTATCAGGCTGCCAATTTAGCTTACAAATACTGAGGTAAAAATACTGAGCAAATAACATGTGAACAAGGTCTAATACAGGAGGAGATGACACACAGGTATATACTATATACAGGGGAGATGACACACAGATATATACTATATACAGGAGAGATGACACACAGGTATATACTATATAGAGGAGATGACATACAGGTACATATATATACAGGAGGAGATGACATACAGATATATACTATATACAGGAGGAGATGACACAGGTATATACTATATACAGGAGCAGATGACCTACAGGTATATACTATATACAGGAGGAGATGACACACAGGTATATACTATATACAGGGGAGATGACACACAGGTATATACTATATAGAGGAGGAGATGACATATAGGTACATATATATACAGGAGGAGATGACACACAGGTATATACTATATACAGGGGAGATGACTCGCAGGTATATACTATATACAGGAGGAGATGACATACAGGTATATGCTATATATAGAAGATGACATGCAGGTATATACTAAATACAGGAGGAGATGGCACAGATATATACTATATACAGGGGAGATGACACACAGGTATATACTATATACAGGAGGAGATGACATACAGGTATATACTATATATAGAAGGAGATGACATTCAGGTATATACTATATATAGGGGAGATGACACACAGCAGGTATATACTATATACAGGGGAGATGACATACAGATGTATACTATATATAAGGGAGATGACAAACATGTATATACTGAGGTGATGAGGTGAAAATGAGAGGTGTGAGGTAAAAATGAAGAGGTGTGAGTTCAAAATGAGAGGAGTGAGGAAAAATAGTGGAGTGATCAGAAAATGACAGATGTGAGGTTGAAATGACAAGTGTTAGGGGGGAATGAGAGGAGTGAGGGAGAAAATGAGAGGTGTGAGGGAGAAAATGAGAGATGTGAGAGGGAAAATGAAAGATGTGATTGGGAAAATGAGAGGCGTGATGGGAAAATAAGAGAAGTGAGGTGCTATAACTAACCACAGATATTTACTATGCCCAGGCAATGCCGGGCTCTTCAGCTAGTATATATATATATATATACACACATAATATATATTTTTTCATCTTTTACATTTTAAAAATTACAAAAAGGAAAATGGGTCGATGCAAAAGTTTGGGCACACTGCATGGTTAGTAACAAGTAGCACCCCCTTTTGAAAGTATCACAGCTTGTAAATGCTTTTTGTAGCCAACCAAGGGTCTTTCAATTCTTGTTTGAGGGATTTTCATCCATTTCATGTGGATTTTGACGTGTGTTTAGAATCATTATCCATATGTAGAAGCCATCCTCTTTTCAACTTCAGCTTTTTTACAGATGGTGTTATGTTTGCATCAAGAATTTGTTTAAATTTCATTGAATCTATTCTTCCCTCCATCTCTGAAATGTTCCCTTGCCATTGGCTGCAACTAGTGTTGACTCTGTTGAGCGATACCGTCCGATACTTGAAAGTATCGGTATCGGATAGTATCGGCCGATACCCGAAAAATATCGGATATCGCCGATACCGATATCCGATACCAATACAAGTCAATGGGACATCAAGTATCGGAAGGTATTCTCATGGTTCCCAGGGTCTGAAGGAGAGGAAACTCTCCTTCAGGCCCTGGGATCCAAAGGGATGTGTAAAATAAAGAATTAAAATAAAAAATATTGATATATTTACCTCTCCGGCGGCCCCTGAACTCAGCGCGGGTAACCGGCAGGCTTCTTTGTTCAAAATCAGCGCTTTTAGGACCTGAGAATCACGTCCCGGCTTCTGATTGGTCGCGGGCCGCCCATGTGACCGCCACGCGACCAATCACAAGCCGTGACGTCATTCGCAGGTCCTTAATGCGCTCATTTTTTAAAAATGAGCGCGGTAATGACTTTCAAAGACGTAGCGGCTTGTGATTGGTCGCGGCCACGCGACCAATCACAAGCCGCGACGTCACCGCAAGCTATTAACGCGCTCATTTTTAAAAATGAGCGCGTTAATAGCTTGCGGTGACGTCGCGGCTTGTGATTGGTCGCGTGGCCGCGACCAATCACAAGCCGCTACGTCTTTGAAAGTAATTAACGCGCTCATTTTTAAAAATGAGCGCGTTAATAGCTTGCGGT